>NW_009953719.1:2347222-2371923 GCF_000747805.2 Chaetura pelagica | reverse complement strand
CATTCCTGCGTAGAGCAACAATCATGCAGAAATTGCTGTAATAAACCGTTCCATTTATAGAAATGTAAACAATATTTATGTGCTATTGGTAGTACTTTGGACAAAATCAGTGTGTGGGCTTGTGTTTAAAAAAAAATAACAGTGGAGGAAGAACATAACACAGAGAGAGAACAAGCTGTTGACTAAAACCTTGCCTGTTGCACTAGCCTTAATAAACCCATGTACTAACAATCTTGTGCTTGAGACTTTAGAAGAGCTCCTAATTCTTGGCAACTTCTAATCACCTTTTTCTTTCTGAGAGTGATTTTGTTAAAACATCTTGTGCTGATCGTCTCCAAAAAGTGACTTAAAAAAATAGTCCTTATACACCACTTTTATCCACAAAGTTATAAGGTTCCAGTCTGCTCTTATTCTGGTCCATTTTCCAACACCTGCCTAGGCATCATGATTGACCAGAATAAAACCATCATTTTTTTTGCAAAGGTTACTGTGTCTTACAATAGATTTATCAGTTACAGAGCTCTTTATTTTTCTCTCCTTTTTTTTTTTCTACCTGTCACATTTTTATTAGATTCTTACCTTTCCTTCCTGATTTAATTCTCCTGGTTTATGGGGACAGTGAGATGTAGAAAGAAATGGTCCCTTCAGTGAAAAAAACAGAGGTTTGCTTTTGAACAGATATTTTTATTGTACTCATAGTGAAGTGGTTGATCTTTTAACAAATCTGTGACAGACGAAAGTGCAAATGACTGTGAATATAATGACTGGAAGACATAATTAATCTTGAGGTTTAAATTCTACTTGTATCCCTCTTTCTCTGTCTGTTCCTAGCTCTTCTCATTTATTTTTTTTTATTTTTTTTGAGCTAAATTCTCAGTGCCATTCTCTCTTGGCAAAAGGAAATGCTGCTCTGCAAAGTTTGAGCAAACACAGTTTATCCTTTCTGTTGTGTTGAAGAGGGCTCAATGAGAATCTTTGTGTGGATGTCACCGAGAAACCTTGGGCAGAAATATCACTCTTGTTTTATCTTATGAAGATCATCAAAAGTGTAGTTCATCTGGAAGAAGATCTATTCAGAAACTTTTTAAAGTTTTGAGCACAAAAATGTGGCAGGTTCTTTGGTTTTTTCTCGGGCTTGCATGTGTCTCCTTGACTCACACTATACACCAGAAGTTAGGGCAGAGGTAAAACACTGAGTAGGTCCTTGTATTCAGTGGGTTATAATAGATGGTACAATGATCTGCTCAAAGGAGCTGGAGTCAGAGCCAGGGAGGAGACAGCCCCTGTGCTGGTGTGGTTGCCAGAGTGGATATTTAAGAAAAAAACTGTGGTTTGGTTGAAGTGGGGTGCAAAGAAACAACCTGTTCCTTAGTATTTCCTGAAGAGCCTAAAGAAGTAGCTGAACTGAAGGAAGAGGCTACTCATGAATGAAAGCAGGAGATCACAGTGTGAAATTCAGAGCCAAACTTAACAGGCAGAAAAAGGAGAGCTCTGAATGGAAATATAGCAAGTTATGAAGAAATGAGGGAAACCTTAGCAGATATTTGTGCATTATGTTAATTGCAATTTCGGCAAGTGCTTGAAGAGGCAAGTCACTGAAATAAAGCATCTTCTATATTTAGAAGAGGAGTGGTGGCCCGGCCACCTAGCCCACAAGTGGCAACTGTGGCCATCCATGGTGAGAGACCTAAAGACCAAGCCTGCATTATGGACAGGTGAAGAGTAGAAACCCTGGGTGTCTGCAGGCCATTGGAAATAAGCTTTTCTGTCTGAGTAATTACCCCATCCAACTTTTCAATGGTCCCTTTCAAGTTAAGATCTCACCTTCAGAAAAAAGCCTTGACTTCATCTCTAACATTTCTGTATATCTAAAGTAATTAAGACCTTGTAGTAAGAAGTCTCTCTAAGGCCACCTGTCTGCCAGTGACTTCTGCAGTGATTTTGGGGAGGGAAAAGTCAGGTCTTTCAGTTCTCCACAGTGATCCTAATCTGTTCAGTCCAGGCCATATTTTAAAGTCAAACTGGTGTAGTCACTCAAGATAAGAGCCAGAGAGGCCAGGAGAGATTAGTGTTGAAAATCCAAAGGTGGTTAATCAAAAAAGCCTGATATTGGTAGTCCCAGCTGTTTTTGAGATAAGGGAGTCCCCGCAAGGAACCTTGTCCCTCAACACCTAATGGAGGACCGGATCTGTGCCTGCTTTTAAAACATGACCTTTAGGATCACACAGCTGAAATGAGGGAAGGGAGGAAGGAGACCCTTCTTACCAGGTATGAAGGGAAGAGCTCTGTGCGTGCATTAGAAAAGACAACAAAGTCCTGTGGGCAGGTGAATACCAAACTGCAGGGCCAGTAACAATTGTGACATGATCTCCTGATCTCAGTGCATCAAATATGAGATGCTGAGCCAGTTTCTTGTGACTGGAAGGCCTATGGCATATGGTCACTGTTGCTTTCAGCACATCTTTCTTATCCAGAGAATAGTACAACAATCTCATTGTTCATAGGCCTGAAGACAACAGTCAGTCTTGTAACATAACATGACAAGGTGAAGAGTCAGGACCAACTTCACCTTTGGAATTACTGGGTACCAACTGGAAAAGGTTAGCCATCTCTCCAGATCCTAAGTCTGTAAAGAGAGCTTGTTACAGAGTGGCTGAGTACTTTGGCATGCAGCCCATAGAAACTGCTGCTGGACTTGCATGCTTACCACTTCAGCAAGTTGAATCTTTCAGCTTTTTGAGGGCTGGCAATGGTGTAGAAACAGAATTTTCTCATTTGCCTTGCAGTTGCTTCTTTAAGTGTTCTGGAAGTAAAACAATTACTTGTTATCCTGCCTGACATGCTTGGTGCATAAGTCTTCAAAATTATGAAGACAGATGTGGACAGTCAATTATAACTGCTGTCAAACCAGGGAGACAATAATATGCTGTGCTGGTTTTTACTGAGAACCTGATGAAAATACATCTGAATTTATATCATTTTAGGACTGTGACTTAAATTGAAAAAATTCTGTGTTTCTGAATGTTAACAATGACATTAGCAAAAACTATCCAGATTTGCATCTGAAGCACTGCTTTGGTATTGTGGCTGCCTTTTCAGCAAGAGCTTGTGTTTCCAGGTTGGATTAGGCTTCAAAGATTGGTGAGTTTTGCAGTTTCATCTTCAGGTCTCTCACCTGCAGATTAGGAGGTTAGGAACCTCCAGGCAGAGCAGAGGGGTTGGTGCAGAGAAGAAGATACTTGCTGACTCTGGAGGCTTCAGGTGCTAATGCCCAAAGGGAGACTTGCACCCAGACCAGGACCTGCTGGCTCTGTCTTTCACGGACCAACAGACCCCATCACATGGTTGGCCATGGGTGGCAGATTCACAAGCATCATGGAGTGTGGCTAACCAGCCTTCACACAAAGCCTTTGCTAGACACGTCTGCCGTAGGAAGCAGCCAGGCTTGGACATCTCTCACGTGCTTTTGGGTGCGGGTGGTAAAGCAGGGGATGAGTACTGCTTTCACAGCCTTTGCTTTGACCTGCCACATAACACACTCTTAGACTGCTCTCCAACCACAGTATGGAAACTCTAAATGGTTTCCCCAAAGGTCTTTTTTTCCCTGCTTCTTCCTCCCTGACTGTTTGAGCGACCTGCTGCTGTTCATCAGAAGAGTCTAATGTACCCCACTGTGGAAAAGAAGACAACATGCCAAGGAGATCTTTCTCTGTTAAAACTTTTAGCACTCAGCCCCTTTATCCCTTGGTCACTGACAGGAGAAGGGGGCATGGATAAAGAGCTGAAAGCAAGCCAAAGCCATGGTGGTGGCTATTGGGTGACTGACCCGTTGGTGCTTGCTGCGTTGGAAGCATTGGCTGCTGTTGAAGCGCTGGCTCTCTCTGTGAGTGAACTCCCTGAAAATGCAATAGTGGGTACTGTATGCTAACTTAAAACCTAATGTGTTATTCCTGGCTTTCATATACCTGGTTACCTGTGGATAAAGCTATATGATATTTATTATAGCAGGGCAGGACTGCTTTGTAATCTGAATATGCTCCATTCACACCAGTGACTTGAACAAAGTGTTTCTTCATTTCTCCAGCCATTAATGGCTTTCTCATAAGAAACCATGAAGTCAGTTTTGTTATGTTTGTCAGCTGGGTTTTGACTGTGTGTATTTTGTTCCACAAAGGGGTTATTCAAAACCTCCCCTTCAGTCTTAATTAATTGCAGACCCAGTGGAAGGCAAGCCCGGTGGGGCTGGAGAGGTTCCCGTCTGGTTTCCATTTCACCCGCAGGCCACGTGTGGAAGCATGGCAGGCTCCCAGCGCTGGGACCTCACTGCTCGGCATGCTCCCGCCAGCCTGCCAAGGGGAGGGTTGAGTGCCAGTATTGACAGGCATTATTTATTTATTGATCAGCCTCCAGCCTGCAGCCCAGGTGCTCTCTGCGGATGCCTGTAGGCAGAAAGTGGTTCATGCTGGCAAAAGCGGATGAAAACCCCAAACGACCCCACCACCTCCAACCCTATCTCCTCTGGACACAGGCTCGTGTGACTCTTTTGGAGACAAACTTCCTATTCACTGAGTCAAAGCTTGTGATGGTTATATGTGCTTTCTTTCAGCTTTCAGTCCTCTCTGGCATCTTCCAGTGCCATGGTCAACCTCAAAGTGAGGGGTTTCACAGTGGTCCCACCACCCTAAAATGCCACCAAATATTTTACTGCAACTGTGAAAGTCAGATGTGGAACAGTAACAGTCCCTGAGAAAAAAAGTCCTGTTTTTAATAAATGTACAGAGTCTGTGATTACCCTGACTGGCTTAAACTCTTTAGAGCCTCTTACTATCCTTATAATTTATGCATTTCATCTGTCTGCTGTAAATATACACAAAGCCTGGAGAATACTTCTGTTTCGCCAGGAGATTAGTTTCTGTTGCATTTGGCTCTGCAGTGCTCTCTTTTGCAGATGAGTTATGAAGAGCAGACTAATAAAAGCAGGAGGCTCCTCCAAACATTGCACAAGAGCACGTCAGGATGAAAGGTGGACCCGCGGTCATATTAGCCTACAGGAAACTGCATCTTGTTGCAAAGCATCAACATTTTAAAAGTGCTACAGAAATAAACGCCTTCCAAAGAAGAATTTTATGAAAATGCTGTCTTCCCTGGGAAGGAAGGGGGTCTCTTTCAGTGAAGTTTGAGGCTCACATCTGCCTGCTGGGTAGTACCTGCCGGGCGAACAGAGTATGGAGAGAACCACACACGGCAAAACAAGGAGATCAGAAATCCTGCTGCCACCATGCATGGTGCCTCATAGTTCCACAAGGGCTCATGTTGCATTAGGTGCCAGGATGAGAAATGAGGGCAAACAACATGCTTTCTGCTTCAAGCAGCTTTCAGTATAGTGAATTAAAATTCAGACATAAAAATGCCTCAGGAAATGCCAAAGCTGGTCCTAGCGTAGCACATAACAACAACAATTTGTTATTTGGCATTTTAATGTCAGACAGGAGGATTTCTGAGCTTTGCAGGAAAAATAGATGCTGTAAGAAGGATTAAAGTACTAAAAGGACTAGCAATTATCACAGCAGGCAAGCGGACAGCAGAGGCAGAGCACAGAACTGAGGCAGGATTTACTGGCCGCTAAGTTAAATAATGCTGTTGTGATAGGATGTTAGGATGTACCAGTCCAGAGCACTTATTGTGGCATCTTCTTCTGAGAAGTGATTTCAGATGCTTTCAAGGGCAGAGCAAGAAATCCCATAGTAGAAGGGAGTGAATCTGTTAGAGGGGTGTCCTGGTTTGAGCCAGGACTAAGCCAGTTTTTCTTTTGCTGATTTCTTTTCAGTGAGCTTTCTTCAACTATCAACTGTGTGTTCTGCTAGGTTGATAAGGCACTGGAATGTTTTTGTAATTGCTGGGCCCTCAAGGTTGTGCCTTCGCTCTGCCGGCTCAGACACTGCGGGGAGATCTGTGGCCCCCCATGGGAGGCTGAGTTAGAGGGACAGCAAAATGGGCCAGAGGTTTTCTATCCCATATATCTACATAGGCTCAGGGGGAAGGTTGGAGATGACAGAAAACAACTTCCTTCCTTCCTTCTTCCTTCTTTCTCTCTCTCTCTCTCTCTCTCTCTCTTCTGTCCACGTTGGCGTCCAGGGACAACTCCATCCATCCATCCATCATCGTAGACCCATCGACCTCGAGCTCTCCTGACCCTCCTAACTCTCCGCCTCACTCCAGCAGAAGCTCCGGGATCCCTCGGAACTGTCCCATCTCTGAGGGGAGTGCTGTGGGAGTTGCTGGGAGTGGGGGGAGGTGAGAGGCTTTTGCCCACATCCCTGTATAATCATATATATTCTCTCCTGTCACCCATTAGTATCCTAATTAAAGCTGTGTAGTTCAGTTCTCAATCCAGCCAAGTCTCTCTCTTTTCCTCTCTCTCTTTCCATACCTGGGTGGGAGGGGGAGGGGATCAAGAGCGTTGTTGTCAAACCTGAGTCGAACGGTGAAAAGAGGTGAAGGTGAACAGCTGAACAAGGTAGGCAGCTTCAGGTTGCTACACAAGACATAGGAAAAGTGCACGTGCTGGATAGGATACAACCACCTCCCACTTCATCCTATGCAACTGGGTAGGTAGGCAATACTGGGGGCAGCGGGTTCTTGCTCCAAGGACTACAGAATTAAACCAAGCCAGTGAAAGCTGAGCTGTATCCGTAATGTGTGTTCTGAAAAAGACCTGAGGAGATGAGCTCTTCACATGTGAAGACAAGCAGGAGATTATTCCTGCCACAGAGCATGGTTACTGAGGGAAGCTGACGCCCACAGCAGTTCGGAGAGCTGTGCCTACGCTCTGCTGCTGTGCGTCAAGGGCACCAAGCAAGCTGGGAGAAGGATGTTCAGCTGTATGTTGCTGTGGCAGGTGGAGTTCATCAAGCTGAGCTTAAAACTGATGCTACCAAGATAACTCTTCAAGAAAAAAGGCATTTCTGCAACCAGGACCTGTGTGACAGGTTAGACTGTTTGAGTGTTTCAGGGGATAGTGCCTTTAGAGTCTCTGTGCACACCTCTTTTTGTCATCCTGACTGCCCTGAATGCAGTCTGTGTTACTGAAGGAAATAGGGTCCCATCACACTGATGCTTTATGACAAACTGCTAACTGATCTGTTGGCTTTTGAGGTTAAAGGGATCTCTAAGATAAATGGACTTTCCATCTATTGTCCACCTAATTACTGTGCAGCTCTAGTTAATTATTAAGCCACCTATTATATGGTGAAATGGGTGAAAAATGAAACAAAATCTTTCTATAAAATTATTCTAAAATGAAATTAGGAATACAGCCCCTCAGTACAGAAGGAGAGCAACCTCCTAGAAATCATGGCACAAACAAGGTGCAGCATAAAAAGCATGCAGGAGCCTCCCCTTTGAAATGGCTGCAGTGAGTGACTGACACTTGGTACAACAAACACTAAGGCTAGACACTTCAGAAGAGATGAACCTGCTGCTTTCCACCTCCAACTCTGCAAAAACAAAAGGGAAAAATCAAGCAGAGAAAATCAGTCTTCAGCAGAGGAGTGCTGCTGTTTGTCTTTTATACATGCTGCAGAAAAATATTGAGTATCCACTTAAAATCACTAAATTCAGTGGGGAAAATAAGCCTCTGACCTGCTCCTGTTTTCTAAAGTACCCATCCACAGAGCTGAGGCCTGTGAGCCCTGTTGACTGCACCAAGTGATTTTGGGAGCTGAGCATCATTTCAGCATCATCTAGATGGAAGTTCTGCCAGAGTAGCTACTTTGGCCAGTCCTCTGGCTGCAGGCAGTGCACACAGGCAAAAATACTTTGCCAATATATATTGTGGGCATGGTGAGAAATGCAGGATATACAAAAGCAAATCTTCTGTATACTTGAAGGGCCTTAATATAGATTAAGGCTTTTGCTGTCATAAAAATGTCGCAACAACAGCAACAGAATTGCAGCAGATACAACTGACCACAATTATTAGGCAAAATTTCATGTGACCATTTGATTGAAAAATCCCATGTCTCATAGCCTCAGCAACAGTTTTTGGGATGAGTTTATGAAAGAGTTGTGGCAGGTGAGTTACAAGTCAGCAGAGCTCTTGTGAGAAATATGAAAAAGAAGAAAGGCTGGAATGAAGCTGATAGCAACATTTTAGTCAAATGAATTTTTTTTTCCCCATTGCAAGGGAAGCATTACCTCCTAAATTCTTTTAGGAGTTAATTCTGTTCATAATTCAGTATATCTTGTTCTGAATCAGGAGGACACAGAGGCAAGGGGGGTTTCTCTGAGTCTCTAACTCACCTGGGCTGGAAAGGTTGAGGCATAATAACAACTTCTGAAACTGCTCCTGTGATCATCTTTCCTCTTCATTGATAATAGCTTTGAACAGTTGTTGA
The DNA here is from genome assembly GCF_000747805.2 of Chaetura pelagica. Taxonomy (NCBI): domain Eukaryota; kingdom Metazoa; phylum Chordata; class Aves; order Apodiformes; family Apodidae; genus Chaetura; species Chaetura pelagica. The sequence continues at coordinate 2,363,527 of NW_009953719.1, read as the reverse complement.
TATACTGCTACAGAAGAAGAGTTTTCTACCTGAGAGGCAGTTTAATCAGAGGTGAGGCACTGCTCTATGCAATGCTGTTTGATCAGTGTTTCCAGAGAAAGGAAGAAGCACTGTACCTTGTAAATTCTTTTAAAAATCAGGTGAAGTGTCTCCTGAGCAAGGTGAAGAAGAGTGGTTCCAGCCTAAAGAGAGGAGAAAAAGAAGAATTACAGGGCTACCACAGAATACATCTGAAAATGTTTTAAAGTAAATGTCGAAGTGACAATACTTCAAAATGGATGTACAGTCTGTTGCAGTCCTGTTAACTTCCACTAGGTTTTGGCTGAGCTTTTACTGCAGACCCTGGCACCCAGCGGGCAGCTCCCAGGAAGTCTTACAAGCAAGATGAAAGGTCAAGAGTGTTTGTTTCAGGGAAGAAAAATGTCCAGCTAGAAAAATTATAGAGCAAAATAGTCACATGGAAATAGGACAACAGGAGGTATCAAAAGCAATTAAAACAAATTTCTCTAAGCCATTTGTGAAAGCTAATAAAAGAGAGAACCAAATTATTCTTCCAGGTCTGTGCTTTAGATCACAGTGTCACTGATAATGCCCAGCTGGAGAAAGAACAAAATGATGGAACTGAGAAGCTGAAGAGAAACAACAGCCCCATCCATCTGACCCAGTAATCAATGCAGGATTTGGCCTTCTGTAATGCCTGAGAAGTGTCAGCACAAGCTGAACCTGAAGCCTGAGTGATGTTTTTTTCTTGCCAACCTGTGTTAACATCTCCTTCTTTAAGACAAATTTAATCATGTTCCCAGGAACGGTTGTGCAGAGACAGCACTGAAAGCCTGCAGGAGATTTCTGTAGCAAGCTACCCTGGAACTGGGACTGTCCTTGTGAGAAGGCACCAGGACTTTCTCAGAAGCTGATGGGACAAAGATTACCTTCACCTGCTCTCTCAGAGACCTTCAGAAAGTCAGAGCTGAGCATCACTACAGTCACAATGTTCCCCTTATAACTTTCCTGGTTATTCCTGGTTGATTGCAAAGTGTATTTACATGTAAATGCTTGATTTGTTGTGCCAAGGCCAGCCCTCTTCTCCTACCAGCAGCTTTTGTGATGATGAATCTTGATGTCACCTGTGGAGCAGATTGTACAGCATCTGATTTAATCAGGCAGAGGGATAAATCCAGTTAAGAAAACATAAACATTTTGTTTCCACAGAAACCCTTTGGGAAGCAGAGATGATGGATGGAAAAACAGTCAGTGGGACTTCAAGAAAATACGTGTTTCCAAGTTTGCCAGTGTGTGGCAGTGGTCCTTTAGCAATGGCAGTCACACAAAGTGAAACTCAGAGAAGTTGCGTGCTTTGCTCTGGTGGCCAACTTGGAAGAGGACCCAGACAGCCACTCATGGGGCACACACAGGATTCAAAACAATCTTTGAGACAGCAGTTAAATAAAACCGTTCTAAAAAAAACATGCTACAAGATCTACAGTAGCTTGACCAGAGGTGTGACAGAGATGAATTGCTAATAAAACCTTCCAAGGAGGAGAAGTTTAAAGGATGCCTTTAACACTTTTTACAATAAAATAGTTTTCATAAACAGCTCATATATCTCCCAGGCTCCCTTGGATGTGTTGCTGCTGAGCGATGCTGCAGACATAATGAATTGCAAACTGCCCTCACTCCCTGCAACCAACATCAAATAATTAAGAACTTAGAACCTTCCCAGGATGATAGCTGCCTTTGAAATATGCTTTGAAATGCACTGCATTTGAGTAACAGGCAGGGCTGAAAGCCACTGAAGGTTGGATATCTCACAGCTTTTTAGACCTCCGGGAAACTCCCTTGGAAAATCTGCCTTGTTTACAGCTCAAGTTCTCAACTGCAGGGCATTGCTTCAGCAGCAGAGTATAAAGCTGAGAGGTAAGTACAAGGACAACAGAAATCCATTTAAGGACTGAGTTTGAAGCTGTAGTCTTGAAAACATCCATTCAGCTTCTGCCTCAGCCTGGAGGAACTTGGTGTGCATCATTCATGAGGCTCAAGGAGTGGGGCAGTGTCCTGCACAGGAGCCACAGTGGCTTCTGCTTGCATGTTGTCCAAAGTATCCTTGTGCTGACCCAAACATTTCCTCTGTATTTTGTTCAGAGGCCACTGCATGTAAGCCAGAGACACTGCTGAGGTCTGGGTGTAGCTCTCCCTTTGTCTACGTGACTGTCCTAACCATTGGGAAATGGAGAAGAAAGCACAAGTATAGTGGGATTAAGCTGGTTGGCAAAAGTGTTTGAGAGTCAAGACCAAAGTTTGCCAGAAGAGTGAGAGAAGCAGGTAGAGAGCTCTTCTTGGATCAACATTTTGTTTTCCTTTTTGTCACTACTCTCCAAAACACACTGGTGTCCCTGTGGGTTGGCAGGGAGTGGGGACATGACTTCCACGGTCATAGGCAAGAGCTCCACACATATTCCAAGGCTTTTGTCACTGAGCTGGGGGCCTGTGCAAGGTGAAGGGGAGAGCACTGAAGGCACAGCATCAGAGGAAAAGCTAAAGCATTGCTGTATTCAGAGCCTGGTTTGTGCTCAGCCTGCTGATTTGAAGGCAGAACGGTGTCTAGTTGTGCACATGGTGTTTACAATTACTTCTGGGTGCCTCCAGAACCCTATGCCTACCTGAGACAATGAGGTGCTCTGCTGAGTGCAAATGCAGCAACTGTATTTGCAAATGGTTACCGTGGCTTTGGGGTGTTATATGCCTGTAAGAGACTGTGCGCATTTAAAATGAAGCACTGACAGGTAGCATGACCTGAATCACCCCCGTTTCAAGGTGAAAACCTAGTGGGAAGCTTTCCTAAGAAGGAAACATCCAAAATGTTTCTACTGAAGCTCTTTCCTGCCCCATCACCTGCTTGGAAGACAGCATGCACCTCTGCTGATACAGTGCTGTGCCAGTCATTCCTTTATCTTCTGGCTTTATTGCAGTGATATTTGTTCATCTGTGAAGAGGACGGTGCAGAGGGGGCAGTAAGGGAAAGAACTGGAGTTCCAAAATAAGGGCACCAGACCGTGCCATGCCTGGCACTTTAGAAAAGGGAATGTGAAACCACAGTACCTTAAAAAGCAAGTGGTGAGAAGGGTAGTTAGTGGTTTGAGAAAATAACACATGTAGGTGTCTCTTGTTTTTGAGGAATGAAGAGCTGATTCTCCTGCCAGCTACAGCCACAGCTCACTCGGTCGTTCATTAAGAGCTTTACCTTCATTGCCTGAGCCTGAGCAGATGGCCAGAGGCAGAGCCTCACGGACCTTCCCTCCCTTCGACTGAGTGGAAATCACAGTATCAATGACACTCACAAGTTTGCCCACCCGGACGAGGACATGACTGAAGTGCCAGGAAGGTGCCCCATGTGGGTCTTACCCCCCGTACTACACAGACGTGGTCCATGCAGGGGTTCCTGTGGCCAAGAACTTGAACTTCTGTGAGAGGTACCTCGCTGTGCCATTCCAGGGGTGACTGAGCACACTATTAACATAGTACTTGTCTAACCACAGATGGCGCAACAGTTCAACTAATCATTAAACTGTTAATTGAAAGCTGTGGCTTTAAAGCTGCTCTCCTTAAAACTGAGCGTCTGCGCAGGCACAACCACCCCGGTTTGAAAACAGAGGCAGGCAGCTGGGGAGTAAGGTCACCTCTAAACCCACAAGCAGCTCCAACCAAACCAGCGTGTGCAACCAGGCCCTGAAATGGGAGGCTCCACCTGACCACATGCCTGCTGGTCTGTCCTGCGCCTGCAGATGCAGTAGTGAAATCAGTGTTTAAAATCCAGCAAGAGGTCACCAGAGCCCTCAGACTTCTCATTCCTTACAGCAATTAAGGGATTTTACCTTCATAATCACTCTCTGATAGGGAAAGCATGCATTCTTCTTTCACCGACTGTAAACAGATCGACAGGATTAAATAAGTGACTAGAGTAAGGTCATGCAGGAAGCTGTGGTTGAGCTGGAAATTTTGGTGCGGGTGTGTGAGCCCTGGCCTGGCTCCCTCGTCATCTGCTGCCTGCCTGCCTGGAGGAGTAAAAGGCAAATTTGCATCTTCTGAGTGCCTATCATATTACTGATATTGTGTGCTTGCGTTGCTGCCTCCAGTTCCTGAGTTCTATTATTAGGTCTACTATATATTTCTCTGTGTTGAGTTTGCCATGATGAGAGATAACAAAAGATAGAAACAGATAATGTTGTATCCCCAGACACCGTTTCAATACGACTATGACAGTAAGGGTATGAAAACTGTGCTGAAATCAGACCATTATTTTAGTACCTCTACCTTGCCAATCTCTACCATCCAGAAAGGAGCTCTAACTAGAGCTGGCCACAGTACATATGCATTGGGTTTCACTGTAAATGAATTGGTAGAAAATTGGGTAGGAACACAGCTGAATGAACAGGGAGATAAATACTTTTGGTTAATTTAGTTTTTATTCCCTTCCATTTGGTGGCTGTGTGTTCCTTTAGCTGCTTGTCAACAGCAAGTATTTCACAATGCAATTTTTTTACCAGTGTGTATGTAGATCTTTCTCCTTCGATAACATGACACCAGAGGTGTGCTTGCCTCATAAAGTTTATTTTGAGAGTGTCTCATTTGAATGAAGAAGGGTATGCTGCAGGCTCTCACTTGTTATGTGGGCAGAAAATGTAATTCTGCTGGGGTGGGGCATGCTAGGAAGAAACAACAGTACATGTTGATAGGTCATTACACTCAAATTTATCTGAAAAGCATTAATTCTGCAAGTCATACCTCTTCCTCTATAGTAATGTTTAACTCTTAAGATTCCTCTCCACAATTTTTCTAGAAAATATTCAGGAAAATTTGCCCATCTTATCTTTAGGACCCCTGTGAAAAGGACAAAATTATCACAGATGTAGATACATCAGATGAGTGGCTACGAGGCACTGAAAAAGCAGCACAGCTGCTGTGGCTACACTGAGGGCAGAGTTCACTGTAAAGATCTGGTCAGATGTGCAGAGTTTAACCAGGTGGCAGCCTGGGTCATTTGGTTACACACCAGACATCCCTTCAGCCCTGCTTCCAAACCATGCAAAAGCAGAATGGATGGTGTAACAGTTTTGCTGTGTTACTTTTAGTAACAGTTTTCTTCCTTTGCAGCCTCTGATTTTATTAATTTGGCTGCTGTCCTATTTTAGAATTTTTGGCTGAGGTCTTTCACAACTAGTTAAAATGTTTTGCAAAAAAGTGCAAAATTACTCCCAAGGAAAAAGCAAGACCCACCCCAAACAAACTTTGCCAAAGAGGACTTTAGATTTCAAGTAATAAGAGAGCATATAAAAAGGAAGACTTCCTAGAAGGGTTGCCAAGGATAAGTCATTTCAGGAAGGAGAAAGGCTTACTAGGTAGAATAATTAATAGAAAAGGAGATCTTTTGAATATGGGAGGAAAAGGAAATGGCCATGGAATGAAGCTGAAGAAAAAAGAGAGCACAATTACAGGAAAACAGTAGAAAAAAACATAATGGAGAACTGGGTAAAAAGTATTAAAATGAAAATCCATTCATATACATGCATATAATTAAGGAAATTTGTTTAACTGTTCTTGCCATCCATTTGCATGCATGTGTCATGGCCATTAGATCAGCTGAACCACAGTGTCTCGTAGTGGCTCAAAGAATGGTTATTTCAGAGCTGCAGGTACAAGTATTTGTAGAAAATCACGTTGTGTTAATATTAGCACTGAAATGTCTTGCCTTTATCCTTCAGTCAGGAAATGGAAACAATGACACACGACTTTATGTGACTGACAAAACATAATTGCAAATAAAAAAATACTGTCAGGGAACTGTTTCAGAACAACTGATGGATGCTAACTGGGAGATTGCATCACTTTGAATCGTGAAACTGTGTATGGTTGTTGGGTATTCCAGACATAGCAAATCATGGCGTTACTAGATAAACTGTTTGACATAAACATGCAAGCATCTTCAGTCAGGAGGAAGTGGGCTTAGTGGTGATGTGGAGGGAAAAAGAACCAGAATCTGAAGCACAGTGTGAAGGCTAAATGATTGATGGGGGAGGAAATAAGGGAATTCGGAAATCTGATAAGAAAACTGGCAGCAGAGTTTTGGCTGTGCTCTTCATAACCTTAGAAGTGCTTCAAAATTGAATAGCTTGTTTCTTTGCCAATATGAGTGTTAGGCTAGCTGGCCTGCCCCTTCTTCCCTGCTGGATGAACTTTTAATAAAGTTTACTGTTCTCCAGCTCTGCTGCATCACTGCTTCTTTTTCTCAGCCTCCTCAGACAATGGGTAACTTTCTTACACAGTTTCTTGACAGCTGACAGTAAATGATCCATGTCCCTGCAGGTATTTTCTTGGTTTAATTATTCCATCATTTGTGTTTCACTAATCCTAACTCTTGCTGTCTCCCAGGGTCCTGCTTCCTTCTTCTGTGCAGTCACTGTAACTGCCCAGGGTTTCCCTTATTCCCATAATTTGCCATGACCTGAATTATTACAGAGCTCTTGCACTTTTTCCTCCATTCTCACTCCATTTCTTTCACTTCTGTAATGTTTGCATTGGATTTCTAAGGGCTTTGGAAAACTCCTTTTTGCAATCTGCCCTGCAGCACTCCTTGCCAGCCCTGCTTTGGAGGCAGTGGAGAGAAATGCCACTCCTGGGGTGTTTTTTTGATAGGTTCTGCACTAAACCTTCAAGAACACCTGGTAAGTGTAGCCAAAATGGTGCTGTTTATTGGTGGTGAGTGCATGCCAGCAAAACATGTGCAATACCTCCTGCTGGTGGCAGAAAAAGGAAAACCACTTCGATGAAGTATTAAAAGATAGTTTTACTTTTACAGATTCCACAGAAAATTTAGTACAGCCAGAAACAAAAATACTGCTCTGTATACAATGGCAGTATTGACACTGTGTTACTTCAGGCATGTAATGTAGGCATTTTGGATCACAACCCTGTCTTTCTTGGTCTCTTTCTTGACTATATAGGGAAATTGGTCAGTTAATTTTGGTCTTGAATCACACCCACAGCAGATGACTAACGTTGCCCTAAAAAGAGATTTGTAGTATAAACCCTCATCATTTCCACTGAATGGATCTAGTGCTTTTTGCCTGGCAGATGTGATGCCAGCAATATCCAGAGGTGTAATGTAGGTCACCTTGGCCAGGAGGGCAGCTCCCACACATCCCTGCCACTGCAGGAGAAATGGCCAGATGAGAAAAGCTCTCCTGTCCTGGGGCAGAACAGCTGGCCAGGCAGCTGCAACACCAACTACTCCTCTCTGTGAATTATTTATTGGTATCCTTCCTGCTCATGGCTTGTACTTGTGGGAGCTGGCTATAGCCTGGTTTCCTCCTTCAGACCCCATGCTTTTTTTTGGGTACCAAAATGGTGCAGACCAGGAGTGGCTTCCTGCCAGAGAGGCTTGGAGGGGAAGGGGCAGCAGGACTCACTGGGTGAACCCCCAGGTGAAGTACACAGCCTGTGTGAGGAGCTGCTGCACAGCTCATGCTGCCAGGGGAGGCTGATGACCACCTCTGTGTCACCTTGGCTAGTATTTATCCCAGGTTTTTTCAACAACCACCTCATAGTTGCAATTTTTCTTCCATTCAGATCTTAGTCCTTTGCTTATTTGTCCAGCTTTACACAGCAAGATTAATGCTTGTGGCATCACATCCTTGGTAGGGAAGTCTCCTCTCTTCAGCCTCCTCAAGGTGGGCAGAGCCCTGCTTGAGCACTCATCACCCCTTTTCAAGCCCTGAGCACAGTTTCTAGAGAGGAGCCAGATGCAAAAATTGTTTCTGCATGGACAGCGTCCTCTATGTGCCTGCTCAGTGCTGAGGCCACCGGGCTGCTGGCAGCACCAGTAGGGAAGTGTTTTTGGGGCTGCTGGGAGGGCAATCAAAGTGAGGTGCCTGCTCAGCAAAGATCACTGAGCAGCTCTCCACCAAGGGTGTATCCCAGCTGCTTCTGGCCCACTTCCCCAGCTAATGGCTTTTCCAACAGTGTTGTCACACCTTCCCCTTCACCCAGCCAGGTACGTTTTCAAGCTCTTTGAGGCAAGGATGTAATTATTTAAATTGTTGTCTGTAGTTACAAGCAGGCTATAAAACTAATAACTTGAAACAGTGCCCTAGCCTAGATAATATGACCTGGAATCTGAAATGCTAAACTCCAGCGCAAGTAAATTTGTAACTGGTACAGATATATTACCAAATTTCTGCTGACCCACCAAAATACCTGAAACGCTCCTGAAAAACTGTATCATGCACTTGGGTCCATCTCTCCCTTTCTTCTCTTTTGGTCTAATGGACAGGGCTGTGGCAATGCTGCAGCAATGTGTCTAAAACTTGTATCTGACCCAGGGGTGGGTGCTGCAGGGGGGTAATTTGAGAAAGGGTGTGATTGTTGTTCATTAAGCACTTAAAAATAAAAAAAAATTCCCTTGAACATATATCCAAACCAAGCTTTTGAATTGAAAATGAACTCAATGTACGTTAGTTTGTTGAGCCCAAACTCATGTGAAGAGAAAAAAACTCTTAGAAAGTCATAGAAGTGTGGCGTATTCAAATTTTCCAGCTGTAAACCTCTTGGAGTTCAGAGCCTGGCAGGACTAGGGAACACAGTTGGTGCTGCCGGAGGGGCCGCGGTGCCTCTGGCCGGCACACCCAGCACCAGCTGGGCTCTGCTCACCTGCGCCAGCCCAGCGGCAGGGGGGTCTGCCAGAAATAGAATCCTTAGTCTTTTGCCAGCTTGTGTAAGTGCTGACCCTGACAGAAAAAGAATGAAGTTGTCCTTTTTCCCCCACCTGCAAACCATTAGGGAAAGTCAGAGGCACTCCTTGTGTGGCTATTGAGGCTGTGCTTCCCTTTGATGGGTACCTACCTTATCAGCACAGCTCTGCCAAGTAGCTGGTTATACTTGGTCTGCAATGTTCCAGGCTCTGGGGTTGAGATCACAGACCTCAGAAATAAATGCGAGCGTGTAAGAATAGGCAGGACAGCAACTGCAGCTTGCTTCTTGTTTCATTGAGTCACCTGGGACCTGATCCTTGCAGCAATAAGAATCAAAGATTTAGCTGGGCAGGCAATGTGGAAACCCCCATCTATTCAGTGTAATAGCAAAGACCTGACTTTTTGGACTACAGCCACCTAATGCTTTAAAGCAGGGCTGGAGGAGTGCAGGACAGGAGATGTGGAGGTTGTAAATCCCCACTACCACCCCTGTTGCTCAGCCTCACTGGCTGCTCTTGCATGGCAGCTAAATCACCCATGAGGTCTGGAAAACACTCTCACATTCTTTACACTCACCTTTTTAAAAAGCTGAGCTCCAGCACTTACAGTCCAGATGGCAGAGAGGGTCGGGGCTGCTGTCAAGAGCTGGGTGTTTCCACATCATGTATCGTGGATGTGAAAAAGCAGCTCTAACTCAAGTCCCCAGCAGGAAACCTTTCTTACTCATGCTCTGCTCACATGATACTCTGCCCAGGCAGCCAAGCTCATGGAGAGCAAATGCCTCTGCCAGCCGTAGGGATGGGCTCCAGGTGTGAGAGAGCCCGTGGGCTGCGTGCAAACATAACGCTCTTGCAAAGGGAAAGGAGGCTCAGGAGCTACCTGGTGTGTCTTGGAAGGCTCAGCCATGTGGGCCAAGACAAGTTGCTTTCGCTTTGTTACAGTCTCCCCCACCTGAGAAAAGAGAATAATATTTGCTCACCAACCTCGCTGGGGTGTTAGGAGATTGCAATGAATGTCTGCACAGTGCTGCAAACATAGAAGGTGTTATGAAAATGTGAAGCCTTTAGGTGCCAAACAGTATATTTGAACATTGCAGGAAGGGGAAATAGGGTGCTCAGACAGTTGTGGGGCGAGCAAGACAGGTTTATTGCAGACAGAAATGTTTAAACTCGCAAATTCAGGGGGTGCCAAAAGGTATCTATTAAGAGGTGATGGACTGCAGACACTCCATAAAGTATGTCCCTGATGACCAGTGGCACCGGGTAGTAGACCCAGAGAAGTGAATGGTTAACCTCTGTGGGCTGCCAAGCCTGTAACCTGGCCAGCACAGTGGCCTGAGGCACTGAAATTTTGGGAAGGTGTAGGGCAGAGGTGAAGGGGTGCAGAAAGGAAGCTGATGTGCTCTATGCATTGCTTACGAATACAGCTAGAGTTGTAGAAGCAGACACTGCAAGCCCTTGCCTGTAGATGCTTGTCAGCACTCTTATCAGGCATAGGTGGAAGCATTTGTATTCCTGCAAGGCTGATGAGCACTGGAAGTGCCACCACTTCACTGTGGAATGCCATGCCCTAAGGGGTGGGCACATTGCTACTCCCGTGGGGTGTGGAGGGGCACAGGAACCACTCCCCTGCCCTGCTTTGTCCTGGCAGAGCTGGCTCAGTTGGGTCAGGGTCCCAGCATTCTTGCAGCCAGAAGCACCAGAATCTGGCCCAGGGTATTTCTCCAGTTACTCAAGTTGGACGTGGGCATGGCCATGTTCTCCTGTGAGGGATAATGTGGTGTTGACAGTGGCTTCACAGGGTGGCTGGTGCTGACTATGGGGGGTACTGAGCCCTGGTTTGTTGTTATTTAAGTGCCTTCCCCCCGTTCACCCCAGCTCTTTTCAAGGAGCAGAAAATAACTTTGCGAGGAGGGGAGATGCAGTGATGCTTTAATTACATCAAGAGACGCCAAGGCGGATGCTCAAAGAGAGAGGGAGAAAGTTAATGTTGTTACAGAGCCGTTAGCCCTGGGTGGGTTGGTGAGCAGAACATTTCCCCAGCAGGGCTCTGCAGCGCAGCCTTCCCATAGCAACTGACACAAACAAACCCTGGGGCTGCAGAGAAGTGATGACTGAAAGGAAAGTGTAAGGAACAGCCAAACTATTTCTGTATTTCCGAACTACGCAGCAGCTATTTTTTACTCTTGCATGCTAAATTCTCATTGTGGTGCATTTGCTTGCTGGGTGATATCCCTTCACTTCCCACTGCTTTTCTCTTACCTGATGTCCCACCTATTTGACCAAAGAACTTTGTATGTTTTTGAGTGAATACATGTCTCTGTGCACATGTGTGATGCTCGTTTCCCTGCTGTGCATATTCATTAATAGTGTAAGGGTGTACTCTTTGTCCCACATCCCAGCATCTTTCAGATGCCTCCTGGCAGAGCTGGGACATGTGTTGGGTGAGTGTGGGTACCCTCCCTTGCTATTACATCCCTCCCCAGCATTCTTGCAGCCAGAAGCACCAGAATCTGGCCCAGGGTATTTCTCCAGTTACTCAAGTTGGACGTGGGCATGGCCATGTTCTCCTGTGAGGGATAATGTGGTGTTGACAGTGGCTTCACAGGGTGGCTGGTGCTGACTATGGGGGGTACTGAGCCCTGGTTTGTTGTTATTTAAGTGCCTTCCCCCCGTTCACCCCAGCTCTTTTCAAGGAGCAGAAAATAACTTTGCGAGGAGGGGAGATGCAGTGATGCTTTAATTACATCAAGAGACGCCAAGGCGGATGCTCAAAGAGAGAGGGAGAAAGTTAATGTTGTTACAGAGCCGTTAGCCCTGGGTGGGTTGGTGAGCAGAACATTTCCCCAGCAGGGCTCTGCAGCGCAGCCTTCCCATAGCAACTGACACAAACAAACCCTGGGGCTGCAGAGAAGTGATGACTGAAAGGAAAGTGTAAGGGAACAGCCAAACTATTTCTGTATTTCCGAACTACGCAGCAGCTATTTTTTACTCTTGCATGCTAAATTCTCATTGTGGTGCATTTGCTTGCTGGGTGATATCCCTTCACTTCCCACTGCTTTTCTCTTACCTGATGTCCCACCTATTTGACCAAAGAGCTTTGTATGTTTTTGAGTGAATACATGTCTCTGTGCACATGTGTGATGCTCGTTTCCCTGCTGTGCATATTCATTAATAGTGTAAGGGTGTACTCTTTGTCCCACATCCCAGCATCTTTCAGATGCCTCCTGGCAGAGCTGGGACATGTGTTGGGTGAGTGTGGGTACCCTCCCTTGCTATTACATCCCTCAGATGGCTGGGGACAGGATGCCAGCCTCCAGGCTGCAGGTGTTTCAAAGTGGCTCCATGCCACCAGGTGCCATCTAGGATATCTCTGCTTCTTATGCCTCTTGGAGGCCTTCTCCCAGTGACCAAGCTTGGGTGCAAGCAGTGGGTATGGGAGAGAGGAAGAGGGAAGGTCATTACCCCAGCCCTCCTCTGAGCCGTGTGGTCCAGAGGATGCTCAGCATCTGTGCTGGCTTATCTGGGGTACAAGGGTTGCTGTTAACCATAGTAGTTACAATTGTAATTAGGTGTAATTAACACCAATCCATGAGACGTTGACACTGAAAAATGTGCCTGTGGACACAAGTGAGGCCACCATATGGCTGATGGACCAGTTGGAGAGATGAAGGCATGAGCTGGCAACCATGAGCATGTGCACCCAAAGTCCTGGTGGCAAGAGCCGTGTTCCAGGGCCCCAGCACTTCATGCCTGCAAGCAGGCACTGGAGAGCACCTCGGCAAACCCTGTGGTGAAACAGGTCTTCTTCTTCAGTGATGAAGGACAATGATGGCCTGGGTTATAAGTATCAAGAGCTGGATAGAAAACATTTCTCCACATGAATTCTGGAGGTGAGGGAAATTCTATCTTTGGGAAATTAAAACTCTATAGCTGCTTTTTGTGAAATGTGGGAAGGGAAGAGGTCAGTTTGCTGTTCACAGCCAGCTCAGGGGCGGGGGTTGGATGAGGTACCCAAGGTTGGGGGCTCCCATGCAGGGTTGAGATTTGACTCACCTTCCTTTATTTGTCTATGCTATGGCTGTTTCCATCGGCACATCACCCAAGGCTCCCTTTACTGTCAACGGGAGAAATGGGTGTGTTCTGGGCATGAGTCAACTGGCCTATTTTTGCCTTCTGTCTTAGGGTAAGGCGAGTTGCTCTGGGTTTTCCTCTCCCTTTCTGCTGGCTGCAAAGGAACAATTAGCTCGGATGAACTCTGTCCGGTGGGTCAGATGAATTGCCATCCTAAGTTAGTTACTGAGCATTAGCTGTTGATGTGCCCTCCTCTAGCCTGGGCAAACATAAGGTAATTTCAGTTAGCTTTATTTGTACTGTAAGAAAGCATGCAGGGATCCCTGAGTAACTTCTTTTTTATTTCAGTGTGAAGCGAGGAGAAACTTGGTGACTCAGAAACCAAAGGCAAGCTGTGAGGAAAATAATGCTGCCATGCTTTCTCCTATTAATCTGATTTTTATGTTAAAAGATTCTACAGTTATTTTGGTGGAAAGAGTTTCACAGTAAACCACAAAAACATGAAGGAAAGTGAAGGAATTTACTGAAGAGGTAGCTATCTTTTTTTTCCTGCTTTCACTTGCTTTTACTTTTCCACTGGCTTTAAACATCAGGCTGAAAGTCACAGCTATAGCACAAAGTACTGATGGTGGTATCCATGTCTACTTGTGCTGCAGTCGTAGTATTCCATCCAGTAAGCTTGGTTTAGGACACCATTGGGTCAGGCAGTGAACTGATGATTCCTATCCTAATTCATCACTAAAGTAGCAGCAGTTGCTGGTGGTCATCATATGGTTGATAATTTTCTACAGGAAACTCCTGAAGGACCAACAGCTTTCTTCAGTAAGCAGCCAGTGGGGCCAGAGGTGGAGCCCTGACCTGAAAAGGAGCCTTTGCTGGGTGGTAATTTATAGCAAAGTTTGTACAGCCATTGCTGGTGTGACGGACGTCATACCAGCTCCTGCTACAGTCATCTTGCAGAAATCTCTCCTCTTACTGGAAACTTTTTGTTTATGGAGATGCTAATCAAACTGGTACTTCTCTCTGGGCTCATAACATGCTTGGAGGTCAAGTTTCAGCACGCAGCTTGTTACGTGCAAACTGGGTAACTGAATGAATGAATGAATCAACAGAAAAAATTAATGAGATTTCAAGCATGGAGACAAGTTAGAGCCGCTTCTTTACACCTATATGCAAATGTAGCTTAAAACCCCCACAACTTCTTGCCAGGGGTATTAGCTGCTTGCTCAATGTTTGTTAAGCAATCCAGTAAAGCACTTTGTGTTCCTGCCTGCCGGAGCAGAGATGTATCAGCTGAGACATCCACAGAGCGTCTGCTGCACGGTGTTTGGAAGAAGGAGTAATTTCTGTCTGGGAGGGGATGTGTAGGAAATAGAAGAACAATAAAGCCATTCTTCACACGTCTGATAAATTGGACCTTTGTTCTCTTTCTTCCTGGTGTGTTGGAGGAAGGTCACTGCAAGTGCCATTGTTCTCCCGGAGTGTTTTTGAAGGGTGTTAGTGTGTTTCTTTCCTCTGCTTATTTCAGTAGATTTACTTGTTTTCAGAGTATTTCAGATGGACATATTCAAGGAGAAAGCTAAGATCCTAATTCTGTTTTGCTACTTGCATTAGGAACCACCTCTGGAAGCTTTCTAAGGCTCATTTGTTTGCACAGTAAGAAACATCTGAAAATCATTTGTTAATGATTTCAACCTAGTGAATCCATGAATAGTCTGAGGCAGTTGGAAGGGGAAAACCATCCCTTTACGCCTATGCCTATGCCTTTGCCCTGTAGGCCAGGCTGGGACAGACTGCCTGCTCACTATCCCCTTGGCACAGTTCAGATGACCAGCACTATTCAAGCAGGCTATAATTAAGCAGTTCCTAATTTCCACAAGAGAGTGCCACAGAATTGAAAAGGGTGGTCCTGCTGGAAAGCTTGTATTCATGCTAATATTGTTGAAGTGATTTGTTTTTTCTTTTTGCTTTATGTGTGCTGTACATCCCTTATATATGCTGAAGTAATTATAGGAGAAAGAAGCTACAAAAAGGGCTTTGTGTCCCAAAACCTCACCTATGTTTTCCAGCTATGTTAGGGAACCTAAGAAAAGCCATTTCCTCTTTCCACAAAACATCTTTCTTTGAAGGATGCTATGTGTGGAATAAAAGGTGTTTTTTTCAGTGCCACTGCATAGTATTTAAGGAAAGTATTAACTAGATAGGTCTGCTACACAGGCCAGCTGAAGAACTGTTCAAGAAACGTCTGCCCTCCGACACAGGCCAGCTGAAGAACTGTTCAAGAAACTGCCCTCCACCCTTCCCACACCTGTGGTATTTCAGGGAAAGGCAAGGTATTGTTTCCTTGGCACAAAAGCCATCTGTGCAGAGGATCACAAAGGATGAGACAACTTTACACCTCTGGCAATGTTTCTGTTGGCACTGTCACTGCAGTGTACTCTTGCTTTCCTAGCTAGTCTCACCTGGGGCGAATGTCTCTTCACTTCAGTGTCAGAAAGACAGAGGTGTGTTTCAGAGGGAGAAAAGCAGCAAGGACATAATTCCTGTTCTGTGGAGCACAGGAACCAGTAGGAAAAAATGATGAAATATCTGGAAATTGATGGATCCCTCTGTCTATCCACATAAGCCCTGGCTCTCAGTATAACATTAAACCTTCTTTTTGGGTGTAAAATCAACAGGGTCAATAAAGTGCTGGTTGCCTGCAATGCTGATGGGGTACAGGAAACAAAAAGGAATCTGAACTATATCTTTTGGGAAAGTGGGGCTTTGAACTTAGAGTCATGAACATGTGAGGGCATGCTGGGTTGTGATGCAAGGTGCTATGTGAAAATACACCTAAGGTATTCCCCAGGAGTTTATTTACTGTTCTCAGCTATGATCTTGAACAACAAGTTCTGTGGAGATAAGGAAGGGCTTGCTTCCAAGAGAGCTGAACGAAGAGCATGAATAAGAATGTGTTTGAAGAAGTCATTGACATTCCATTCAAAAAGCAGCTCTTGGAGTGCCAACAGGTTGGCAAGCTGCTGGCCTCAGGTGAGTGGGCCTGGAGGCTGTTGTATGGGTGCAGGAAAGTTTGCTGAGATGACCTGTCAGAACCCGACTCAGACAGCCCGGGGTGAAGGAGAGGATGTCTTGGGGGAGGGAAAGAAAAATGAGACCTATGACTAGAGATGACTGGAAGACAAAGCAGCTTGCATGGGAGTAGTACATAGCTAACAAGAGGCATATTTCCAGGGTAGGCCTGTGAATAGGACCTAAGTAGATATGAGAGAGTCGTGTGGCTGAGCTGTTCATGCAGAACAAGTCCTTGGCTAGGGGCAGTGCAAAACCTACCTGCTGGCCTGTCACTCTTAAACTCTTGCAAGGCTCCAGATGGGCAGGGTGCAATGTGATGCAGGGAAACAGAACCAAATGCAGAAAATATGATAGAAAAGAGGAACCCATGAGGTGGACAGTGCTCAGATGAAGATGCTCTGGCTACTTCTCATTCC
>NW_009953719.1:2344241-2347107 GCF_000747805.2 Chaetura pelagica | reverse complement strand
CTGCTTTACTATTAAACTGGGAAAATATGAGCAGGGAGGCATTAGTCATACCCTTCCAGGTAGTCCCTGAATACATTGGGTTACTGGAAAATTCACTAATAGAGGGACAGGTGATGACTTATAAACAAAGAGCTTTTAGGACAGGAAGTCCCAGTTGTTAAATAATAATTCATGGGTTTTGTGATTATATGTTTTTAGTAGATTACTGTGAAAGAAAGACATGTGCCCTGAAAATTGGTGCAATTCTTTCATGTCAGACAGTGCTTTAGGCACCAAAGAAATGAATGCTCCTCAAGGGAAAATGTCTTGGTTGCCAAGCCCAAGAACCTCAGCCTTTTTGAGGTGGGGAAAAAATATAAAAATCAAATGGTTTGTACTTTTATTATCACTACTGTACACCTGTAGAACCACAGTAACCAGACAGGTGGGAAAGAATTTATAAGCATCTTGCAGTTGTCTCAATGGGGAAGGGAAACATGAAAAATTTACTGTTCTCAAAATTTGCTGTAGAAAAAGACAAGATATTTTACCACTTATGTTATTGATGGGTAGCACTGAGGAAGCAAACTAGGATAGGACAAGTGACTAGAAAAGGCTACGTGATGAGTCATCCAATCCAGGTACACATTCCCTTTTCTAACTTGTCCAACACCACACTAAAAGCAGGTGGGTTAATTGACTCCATGATCCCACAGGAAGTTTTTTTGAGAATCTGGTTATCACAATAATTTAAGCATTTAATCTGGTTTATGGGCTAACTATATTGATGGCTGGTGTGTATTAATCTGTTCTTTTGATGGAATTGTCTTGGTGCTTAAACAGGTCTGCTTCCCTAACGTTTGTGCCCAGCACACTTACACACAGCAGCTGACTTTCTTCTAAGCTTTTGTTCTGCTAGTTTCCCAAGCCAAAACTTTTTTAGCAAAACTATTCTAGTAATACAGCATTTTTCCTTCTAATTATCCTGGCAACTCCTCTTCATCGCTATTTTGTGTTCTTTAGGAATTAATGTGGAATTGGAAGCAGGAATTGTACCAGCTACTGCAAATGAGAACGAGCTGCAAGTTTGTACAGTATCATTATATGACCCTTCTTCAGGTATTGCTGACAGTGATACTTCTTTGGAAGCATTTTAAAGCTGAAGTTCCCACTTCACTTCATCTTTAAAATGCTTCCAAATAAGTATCTCTGTCAGCAATCCCTCATATCTGCCCTTTGGTCAGGGGAAAAAGCTCTGCTGCTGCTAGCTGATGAGTTCCTTGCTTACAGCAAAAAATAAGCAGCTCTCAAGTGCATGGACCTCACTTTCTGTGCTACTGAATTTCCTCCCTTTTCTGTTACTTGGATTCACAAGGTCCTCCTGCAACATCTTCTAAGCCTCTGAGTTGTTGTTTCTTCCCAGTTTTGTGTCATCAACAAATGTAATTAGCACATGCTGATGTTCCAAGCCAAGGTTATGAGAAAAAAATATAGAGTAAGATCAGTCTTGGAAACAGTTCTGGGGAAGGAGCCTCTTTCTCTGGTTCTTCTCCCCACTGCCTGGGTCTCTATCCCCTTAGCCAAGGTTCTGCCCAACTCAACCTCCTTGTCCAGGTAAACTCATACTTTGCCCTGCAGCCTTTTTGGAACACAGAGAGGAAAGGTTTATCCCAGATCTGATATCTAGAAAATCAGATATCAGGTTTGACAAGAATAATCTGCCTCATGGTGAACCTGTCTTACATCTTACCATATCCACCTCCATGCCTTCAGCTGCGTGTTTGTTTTCCTCCTTCAAAACACACACAGCAGACTTGCTTGCAAGAAGATGAGTCCAGCAGGCTTGCAGCTGGACATGTGTGTATTTTTACCTAGGAGGGAGGATGGGGAACATCCCCAGCATCAACTTCCCACTGCCTGCGTGGCTCTACTCTGGGTTGTGACTGTGGTCACACAGCTGCGTGGCCGCTGCCTTCCTTCCCCACAGAGGTCCACCCTGCAGCTGCACACTTTGCCTTTTCCCTGTCCTTTACTTTGAAGGACTTCACTGGCTCCTGTTTAATCTTGTCTCCATGCGTGCCTAGGTGGGCATACCCAAAATATGTACTGAAACACAGGGAACCACAGTTTAAACAATGTTTATAAGTAGCTGTGTTTCACAGGTGCCTGTGAGCCACGAGCCTCACAGCTTTCCCTTCATTGCTGAGAGTCCTCTAGGAAAACTTCAGGTAACAGCTGACTTTTTAGTTTTTAAAAACAAGCTGAAATTAGACTATTGATATGAGTAACTACCAATTATTT
This sequence comes from Chaetura pelagica, assembly GCF_000747805.2. NCBI lineage: Eukaryota > Metazoa > Chordata > Aves > Apodiformes > Apodidae > Chaetura > Chaetura pelagica. Next base: position 2,344,827 of record NW_009953719.1, on the reverse strand, counting down.
CCCAGAATACACAGAAAACAGAGAACTACAGCTTTTGCAGGTAGTATCCAGCACTGTGATTTATTTCTGTATCAATTTTTGTCACAAGCAATCTGTCAGGCAAAGAATCTGAGGAAATTAGTTTCAAATTATTTTAATTAAGAAAAAAAATAATAAAAAAACCCTAAACCTACCCTCAGCCCCAGTCTTCACTATCACATGAAATAGATACAAAAAGTGCATCACAAGTCTCTTTGGGACAGATGATTTTACATTGCAGGATTTTTCACCACAACAGGGGAACCAATCTCCCTCCAGCAGCAGGACACTCATCTTGATGTTCACTCCCATTTGTTTCATGCTGCTGCAAAGACAGAGTTAACCTTTCCTGAATGTATTTTCCATGTAGACACACACAAATGGTTTGCTATTTCCTAAATCACCAGCATCACGCTGTTGCTCAGTGACAGTCTCGGGCTGCTTGTCTGTTGGAGCAGATGTGGAACTGGTGCAGCACAGACACCAGAGCACATGTACATGGGTGCCACCACAGCCAGTCTGGCTGCCCCAGCAAACTCCCTGGCACACAGCAGGTTGGTGGAGATGA
>NW_009953719.1:2327015-2344094 GCF_000747805.2 Chaetura pelagica | reverse complement strand
TCTTTCCCTCCTCTACTTGTAGCACTACCCTGGATTGCAGGAGGTCCTTGTCAGACAGCATGTTGCAGCCCTCCTGCGTGGAGATTCATCTGGATGTTGGCTCTGCAGGCTTTGTGTTGGGCTATGCCCAGGGAAAGCAGCCCACAAGCATCCATGGTGGGCTGGTGTGGGGATGCCATTCCTGTAGGTCATTCTGCTGCATGAGCACCATCACCATTATCTGGGTGTATGCCCATCCCATCTTGCCCAGTTGGTGAAGCTGTGAATGGCTTTACACCATACAAAGAATGAATACTGTTGAGTTATGGTTAGTGAGTAAAAGTTTCATTGGCATGGCTACCAGGAGCATGATGAAAAGTCATTGCCTTGCTTGATGAAGTGGTAGTCGTGAAAGCCAGCTAAGCTGCAAATTCAGCCATAGTAGCCATCTGTGGGTATAACTAGCTGTCTAAGGAGTAACCAGCTTTGCTTGAGGACCCATACTTGGCTATGCAAACAAACTCTTTCAGGTCCAGACAAGCATTAGCTGTGTCAGGAAGTTCTGTGGTGGCCCAGAGCAAACACCAACAGCCACTGGATCTCCAAGGACACGTATCTCCTCTTCTCCCACTGCCATCAACCTGAGGTGGCATCAGCCAAGCCCTGGTGACTGGGGGCCTGAACCCCCTGCAGAGCTGCGGAGGCTGTTGCTTGCCCAGTGTCAAACTGAGTAGCAGTAAAACAGCAAGGAGATGCAGTTTACTGTTTTCCAAGTGCTCTGCATCTCAGTGCTTGGTAGCCACAGCCCACTGCTGGTCTGTCGATGCAGGCATGGCATGCCATGCATATTGCTCTTCCCACAGTTTGGTGCTCAGAGCTGCTGCTGCAGCTCAAGCTTGATCCCAGTGGAGCACTTCCAGCAATGCAGCTGGGTGGGTTGGTGCTGAGTTGTCCTCTGCATGTGTGTGCATGTGTATGTGCCCCTGTGCATGTGCTGCCTCTGCTCTCTGACAAAGGATAGGGGAGGGAGCTCCCAGGAAGCCTCACAGCACTGGGATGGGGTGTGTGGGGCTGTAAGCAGGCACAAATCTGCTGATGGCTGGCTGAGGAACAGCAGGGTGACCCACAGAGTGAGTGGTTGCTCATCCATCTTTTGCTTGTAGACCTACATCTGAACAGTGCAGAGAACCCAAATTAATGTTCACCTAATCACACTTACCATGTCCTTTAGCTATAATCAGTGTTCACTGAGAGATTAACATACCAAGCATGTGGTGTAGTTGACACTCTGGAGGGAAGAGAAGCCATTCAGAGGGACCCTGACAGACTTGAGAGCTGGGCCCATGCCAACCTCATGAAGTTCAACAAGGTCAAGTGCAAGGTCCTGCAGCTGTGACATGGCAATTCCAAGCACAAATACAGGCTGGTCAGAGAATGGATTTGAAGCAGATCTGAGGAGAAGGACTTGGAGGTGTCGGTTGGTGTGAAGGTCAACATCAGCCAGTAATGTATGCTTGCAGTCCAGAAAGTCAACCATGTCCTGGGCTGCATCAAAATAAGCATGGCCAGCAGGTCAAGAGACAAGATTCTCCCCCTCTACTCCACTCCTGTGAGACCTTACCTGGATTACGTGTCCAGTTCTGGAGTGCCCAGCTGAAGAAGAACTGTTGGAGCCAGTGCAGAGGAGGGCCATGAAGATGATCAGAGGGATGAAGCCCCTCTCCTGTGAAGAGAGCCTGAGAGAGCTGGGGTTGTTCTGCCTGGAGAAAGCTCTGGAAAGACCTTATAACAGCATTCCAGTACCTGAAGATGCCTACAGAAAAGCTGGGGCAGAACTTTCTGCAAGGGCGTGTAGTGACAGGACAAGGGGTGAATGGTTTCAGGCTGAAAGAGGGTAGATTTAGGTTAGGTATTAAGAAGAAATTATTTCCTTTGAGAGTGGCAAGAAATTGGAACAAGATGCCCAAGGAAGCTGGGGATGTCCCTTCCCTGGAAGTGTTCAAGGTCAGGTTGGATGGGGCTTTGAGAAACCTGGTCTAGTGGGAGGTGTCTGTGCCCATGGCAGGCAGATTGGAACTAGATGATCTATAAGGTGCCTTCCAATCCAAACCATTCTATAGTTCTATGACTTCACCCAGAGGGCGTGCTGTTTGATGTCTGATTAGAAAAAAGGGCAGGGATGTACATATGAGAAAATCACCAGGCCTAGGGAGCCATACGGTACAAGTTCAAAATAATTTCCAAAGATTCAAATCAGACAGGAATGAAGAGAAGCAGGAAAAGCTGCTTATGTGAACGAAACAGGAGTATCAGCACTTACATTTTTGGAGAGGTAGAAAATAAATATTCTGATTCTGGTACATCTAATTTGATGATTTTTTATAAATCTGTCAAAGAGGAAAAAAAAATTACTACATATACAGTCCTTTTATTACCACTTTTGGAACACATAAAGTAACATTCACCTCATGCATAAGGATGTAGTACCATTTCCAAAGCAGTATCTCTACGTCTATGATTGGCATCTCCCTCTCCTTATGTCTCCATTATCTGGTTGTTTATGAGATTGTGGCCTATTTTCTAATTAGGTAAGTGTTCTAGTAACTGAAAGGAGTGAGAACAGCTGTATTTAGTAGTTTACTAATTAAAAATAAGTTTTTATTTGAGAAGAAAGAGTCTTAAGATTATTTTGAAAGATGCAACTAGGAAAGGTTCAATGAGGCATGGCAGCAGATCTTGCTAACACCAGCTATAATGTTTTTAGGGTGCCCTGAACACATCCACATAAATGTGTTCCACTAATGGAAACCAGGTAATGGAAACTATAGTGGCCCCAAAGGCCACAGTGAGCTACCTGTGGTGGTTAAGCCCACCAGGCACAGCAGCATTGGGCAGAGGTCCCTGGGAGGAGCACCAAGCACCTTTGTTTCCCTGCACGGGGTATGTCCCCACTGGGGCCTTTGTCTGCACCCCACATAGACTCAGCTCTGCCAAGTTTAATGCTGTGGTTTGAAAAGCATTTGCCAAAGTAAGACGTCCATCTGAGAGAAGGAGCTTGAAAGACATGGCCCCAAAATACAAAGTCCTGAAAGCAAACATCCTTATCACTGCTCTCTATGGCAAGAATAATTCCCAGCTGGCTGCTGTACCTGTAAGGTATTAACCTACTATTCCCAAAGCTCTGAAATGAAATCCAGTGAGAGGGGTCAGGAATAGAGACTTACTATGTTCCTCTTCCAGCTGGAGACCTTGGCCTCTGTGACTCCAAGTCCTTGGATGGTGAGTGAGAGTAGAGTGAGATGTAAAAAGAATTATTTATCCCATCCTGTCTCAAGATTGTTAACCAAGTCAGCATCAAAAGAATCTCATAATTGTTCATTTGTTACATGGGCAAGTTGTGAGATTTTGATTGTATGCTGAGGATACACAGTATTCACAGCAACGTCTTTTGAAAGTGGCTCACTTCTTATCCCTGGTAACCTCCTAAATCCAGGAAAAGGAGCAACTTCCTGCAAAATAATGGTGGCATTTAAAGCAGTGTTTAGAGGCATTCTGTATCTACTGGCATTCCTCAGTGCAGGTTTAAATCAAAGAGTAAAGTGCAAGTCTACTCCTAAAAAATTAGCTTCCTTAGTACAGAAGAACATGGAGAAATAATTTGGTTAGTGGGCACATCAGCAGCCTGTACTTTAGTCAATGCTTAAGTTAATAATTGAGAAAACTTCATAAAAGATGTCATATAGCAGTAGCACTAGCATGTTTATTAGTCAGATATTAAGTGTAATAAGTTGAAGGCATTGCATAAGCTATAAAACAAGAGATCTTATCTAAACAGTCATGAGAGGCAGCCCATTGCCTACTAAGAAATAGTAATACATTCAGTCTTCCAGGCTTGCTAAACCTCTGTCTATCAATTTTACCCACACCTAGTACAAATGTAGTGTATGTTCCTTACCTTGTTGAGGGTGTGTATGTGGAGAATTTCTCCTGCTGCACTTCCTAGCTATTTGCCAGGAGCTCAGCACTACAGTAATGAGTGAGTTGATGCTTTAATGAATCTCTTATTGATGTATTGCAGGTGTTACCATTCCAGTCTCAAATGAAAGGAGTTCTTGGGAGTCTGGCTCTTGCTGAAGTTAAATTAGAACTAGTGTTTCTGAAATTTGTGTGTCCAGTTGCAGAGTTCTCTGGGCAATATTACATAAAATATGTTATTTAAACACTCATTCCCTGAAGGGCAGTAGGGAACTGATATTTCTGTTTTTCTTCTTCTTTCTGGCAAGTATTTTGGTTTTATAATTTTTTATTATTTTTTTTTTCCAAGTCTCAGCATAAACTTTTCCACTGGGCCCACTGAGCTTGTTGAATAGTGCTGCTCCACTCATGTGCCTGAGACAAACGATTTGCTTTGTTGTTTCATTCTACAGCTGAATGCCAGTGTTTACCTTGCATCTATTCATGAGACAACTTCTTACTCGGAAAAGCTTAACATATTTCTGTGTTTGATAGCTGGAAATAAGACATTAGTGTATTTATGAGTTGTCAGAGCTTAGATAGTTATCCTACTGCAAAGTAGTGACCTTAGAAGGTTACATTATCTGGCTGAGAAGTCACAAAATAAATTTTAAAAATACTGCAGAAAACAAGTCTGACTTGAACATCTGGAGGACGAGGAATAGGAAAACAAATGAAAGGGCCTGCTGTATTCTGTGCCAGGGGATTTGTTATCCATAAAGAGATGCAAATGACTAAGGCTGAGTGATAGACTTAACCCCTTTTCTTGTTTTCAATTACCCTGAAGTGAGTGCTGCTGCTTACAGATGTGTTTGCTATTTGCATACACTTTGTAAATAAACTTCTGCTTGTGGGTTAGTCATGTGCTACTCAGCATGACTATTGCTTGAGTGGTGGTGTTTGTAGGCTGTGATTCATCAGCCCTGTAAGAAAGCTGTAAGGAGGCCTGCATGAGCATTACCAGAAATATGTGTATGAATGCATATTCACAAATTGTGAGCATGTTTGTGATGCTTTTCATGTCTCTGTAAACAACCCTATTTCCAAATAAAATTTTGCTTGTACCAAAAAGTATTCTGTAATGAGTAACTTCTGGAGTGGAAATGGTCATGGAAAGTTTCTTGAAACCAGTTAACATCTGTGTGTGTATCTCCAGTAATTTGTCTTATATCGAGCAAAGTGGCAAGTGGCCAGCCAAGGGCAGAAAGGGGTACACGACAGTGGGTACAACTTAATAATATGCTTTTGTTCTCTGCATTGGCCCCCTGAGACAAGCTCTTGAGTTTCAGTCACAAGGTTCTTCCCTGTGGGATCCATTATTTTTCTTACTGCTGCCTTTAGCGTGAGCAAAACACTGTTCTGACTTGATCTTGGTCTCCTGAGGGATCTCGGGCCTTGGGGTTGATGCAGCAGGATTTGCTGCCTTGCCATGCTCCTGGCAAATGGGGCAGAGGTTTTAGCATTGTCAGGTTTGCAGATCTGTGGGGTTGGGTGCCTTGGGGCAGGCTGCAAGAGCAGTGAAGATGTGGAAAGTTTTGGGTCAAATGGTGTCACGTCTGGTTGCAGGACACAGATGTGCTTCAATATGAGTGTGTTGGATACCCTAACTGCTTCAGGTCAAGTTATTACTCAGTTTGCACTGGTAAAAAGTACAGTGTCTGCATATTGTGTCCTCAGAAAAGACTCCCACTCCTTAAAGAATCCCAGCCACAAGGTGAAACAAGAGCCACGTGGCTGTTGCAGCCTGGCAAAATGGCCCAGACTGAATTACTGGTGAGTGCAGAGCTGGAGCTTTTGCTAATTGAGTGCAAAATAGTCGCAAAAAAGCCTTTTTTCTTCCCCTGTCTTGGAATACCCAAGGGATGACCCCTTTCCCATGGCAGAAGACCTCTGACCTGGTGAGGCAGCAGCGGTCAGGGAAGCTCTGGGGTGTGGGTGTCCATGTGCCAGTTGCCCTGGTGGGGAGGGGTGGGAAATGTGTGCAGGGCTGAATTACCCAGCGAGGGCCCCAGTTTGCACAGATAGTGCCTTGCAAAATGGTTCTGCTGTTTTGGGTGAGAGTTACTGGTACCAAAGGTGATCCCTGGGCTGGAGCAGCACTGAGCATGCATCCTGGCCAAGACTGGGTCCCTGCAGCACCTTACAAGCATGAAGGCACATGTGGTTCCCAGCCCCTGGGAGTTTTCAGCATGGTTGGAGACGTGATGTAACCAGGCCATTTACAGGTTTAATTGTCACTTAAAAATGTGTACTTGTTATCAAATACAAGTCGTCTGTGCTCCCTAGAAGCCTCCCTTCCCTTAGCCTTATTTTCACTAAGAAAACACAATCAGCTCTGCCTGAGGGTATCGTTTTGGGGCTAAGAGAGAAGGGAAAAAGAATCTGGGGAAGATTCTTCTTCAGTATCAAAGCATGAGAAGGCAAGGAAACAAAACACATGGTAGGGGTTTGTCCTAGTCCCAGTGGTCCCTTTATCTTTCTTTCTCTGCTGACTTCCTGCTCTGAATGCTTTGGCAGCTTCCAGGACAGCGTCTAAACTTTGCAAACATGAAGGAATTCAAATGGAACCCTGGACGTCATCACATTTTCCAAGTTGGCCATAAATCACAGTTTGTTATGGTTATTCTCCTGTGAGGCAGAACATGTGCAAGGAGATAAGAGGCTGGAGGAAGGAGAGGCAGAGGGTATCTCAGAAGAAAAGAAACACCAGTAGGAAGGACCTAATAAGAAATGTTTTGATAGTCTCAACTGTGCTGAACAGCCATTGAGGAATCAATGTGAGTTCTTATTGTTGTGGGGACATTGCCACACCTAATTTTAAGTAAGTTTGCCCTTTGCCTTTCAGATTTTGTGTCACTGAAAGTGGGATTTTCCCAGTGAGGCAGTGTTTTCCAACCACAGCAATACAATGATTCACTGGCCTGAACCTCAGGTGATATAAATAGACAGCCTCCACCAGCTTAAGTGGTCTTGCACTGACTTACATCAACACAAGAAACTTGGAATGGAAAATTCCCATCAGTTTGCCCAATCTCTGTCCCAGCCACTGCCAGCAGGTCTCTTACTGTGTATCAGTCCTGACTTGAGGTGGAAGAATTAGAGATATCCCAAACAAAGTGGAAAACTTGCTTTTTGTCTTGGGGAATGGAAGGCATAGGTTATTTTCCTCCCAGGAAACTTTATCTTGTATCCATCACATATTTTCCATTGCTTTCATAGAATCACAGAATGGTTTGGGTTGGAAGGGACCTTAAAGATCATCTAGTTCCAACCCTCCTGCATGGGCAGGGACACCTCCCACTAGATCAGGTTTCTCGAGGACCCATCCGACCTGGTCTTGAAGACCTCCGGGGAGGGGTGACCCACAACCTCCCTGGGCATCCTGTTCCAGCATCTCACCACCCTCATAGGAATGAACTTTTTCCTAATGTCCAACCTGAATCTCCCCTCTTTAAGCTTCAGATCATTGCCCCTTGTCCTCTCATTACACACCTGTGTAAAAAGCCCCACCCTAGCTTTCTTTTAGGCTCCCTTCAGATACTAGAAAGTTACCTATAAAGTCACCATGGAGCCTTCTCTTCTCTAGGCCGAACAACCCAAACTATCTCAGCCTGTCTTCATAAGGGAAGGTGCTCCAGCCCTCTGATCATCTTTGTGGCCCTTCTCTGGACAAGCTTGAAGAGTTCTATGTTCTTTTTAAGTTGGGGACTCCAGAACTGGACCAATTTGCTCTTGGTTTGACCCCACTGTTCTTAGTTGCTGGTTGTGTTAGGGTGTGGGATGTTCTATTGGTCCTCCACAACCAAACTGGGCATGCAGAAGGTCTGCTGGGAAGTTATTCCAGAGGTCTGAATGCTGGATTTAGCTGTGGATTTAATGCTTTTAAATATTCATATTTTTAAGTAGGGAGGTGGCTGCTTGGCTGGTTGAGGTGAACCTGAGAAACAGCTCTAGACAAGGAGATAATTGTGTGGAATGCAGATGAGGGTTAAGTGGCTGTAATTACCTATGCAGTGTGCAACCTGTCACTCCTATTTTACAACAGGAGCAAGGTCAGCCGAGCCTCGACCTGTTGCTTTGGCTGTCCTTGGGTTTCCAAGCAGCTTCCACCCTGCCACTTTTTTCTACTTAGCCAGCATATTTCATAAGAATAACACCCAATCACTGTGCTAACTGGTCTTCAGAGGTGTTTTTACTTCCCCTGGTACACTATCATTTGTTCCACTATAATGCCACATGATGGACAAGGGTGAATGACTGGTTAGGAATTTTTTGTTATTTTCAGACATATTCAATGAGGCATGTTTTGCATCCATGTTATACTTAGGCCTCTCAGGAGAGGAGGGATACCTATCATTTGGCTGAACTTGTGTCTTCCCAGTGAATGCTGGCTTCAATAATTTTCTTCACTTGCAGAAGTGAAGTACAGTGAGACTTGTTCTCTTAACTCTGGGTTTGAAAAAAACAACAAAACACCAGCAGGAATTTGGATTTGTGGAGAGCGGGGAACCATAATCTATTCCAAATATAGCCAGCCTGTGATTAATATCAGGAATTCACACCAAGAATGTAGTGGTTACATTAGAATCATAGATTCACAGAATAATTTTGGTTGGAAAAGGCCTTTAGTCCAACCATTAACCAAACTGTACTGAGTCTAGTACTAAATCATGTCCTTAAGCACCATATCTACACATCTTCTCAACACTTCCAGGGATGGTGATTCAATCACTTCCCTGCGCAGTCTGTTCCATTGCCTGATAACCTTTTCAGGGAAGAATTTTTTCCTAATATCCAATCTAAACCTTCCCTGGCACAATTTCAGGCAGTTTTCTCTCATCCTATCATTTGTTACTTGGGAAAAGAGACCAGCAGTCACCTGGCTACAGCCTCATTTCAGGTAGTTGTAGAGAGTGATAAGGTTTTCCCTCACCTTCCTTTTTTTCAGGCTAAACAGCCCCTGTTCCCTCAGGTGCTGCTCATAGTACTTGTGTTCCAGATCCTTCACCAGCTTAATTGCCCTTCTCTGGACATGCTCCAGCCCCTCAATGTATTTTTTTGTAGTGAGGGGCCCAAAACTGAACACAATAATCAAGGTGTAGCCTCACCAGTGCTGCATTGAGGGGGATTATCACTGCCCTAGTCCCACTGGACACATTAATTCTGATACAAGCCAGGACACTGTTGGCCTTCCTGGCTACACAGGTATGTTGCTGGCTCATATTCATCTGGCTTTTGACCAGCATCCAAGATGTTAGATGTGGCCTTGTCAAGCAGCTCAGATCCCTTCATGTGTTCAGAGCTGGGAGCCTGCAGCCTGGCTGCTCACCTGCATGTGCTGTGTATTGATGAGCTGCCTCCTTACTTCAGGCTTTCTGGGTTTGACAGAGAATCCAGCTCCAAGGATAAGGCAGTCCCAAGGCCTGGCCTTGCTAGAGGAGCAATCTCAGTGGGAACCCTCACAAGTGATGCACCAGAGTCTTTAGTCCTGCGTGGTCTCTGCTCTGCACTGGGGTTGCTTTTCCTATTGAGGGCCCTTCATTAAACATATTCAGGTTGCTCCACACCTCTGCTACTGTTTTTAATTCTCTTTAGTAATCTTACTTCTACCTGTCAAAACCCTGCTATGAAAATTGAATCAATGGGGATGCCACTTTAAAGGGGTTAAGTTGCTCTGCTATATGTACTTCTTTGGCCTTCCTCCTGGTGAGGTTGCCTGCTCTGTGTGATGGAGACAGAGCAGTGCTCTGGGCAAGCTGAACCAAAATGTGCCAAAATGAGCATTGCAGAGCAGCTTTTGGGCTAGCAGCAGAGAATCCCTGCAGCGATACAAGCCTGAAGTTGGCTCAAGAGCAGGAAACTTTGGGAGCTGCTGCCAGAGCAGAGACAGTCATAGGGAGACAGTATAGCTACCCAGCAGCAGGGCAGAGCCAGGAGGCTTGGGGTGCTCTGGGGAGGAGAAGGAAAAGGAGGAGGAGGAGCGGTGGTTCACTGGGCAGCAGGCTGCCCTCTGCCTGGTGGTGGGAACAGGGATGAACCGGGTTGTAAAGGGCCCTGGGGGAGGTTGGGGACCGGGGGAGATGGAAGGACATCCTGGTAGCCAAAGTGTAGCTGGTCTTGTTTGGCAGGACCTCGAGCAGATGACTGACAGCACAGGAGTCTCTGGTCTATTCAGAGAGCAGAGCCTGTTTCTTAACTTTGTATCTGTGGAAGAAAGCTTAAACTGATGACCAAAATATGCCTGCAGAGTTAATAAACCACGTTAACTGAACAGGATGAAGTTTTAGAAAACTCAGTATTTGAGCTGCGGGTCATGATTTTTTTTATTATTACTTTACTTTTTTTTTTTAATGTGCCTTGAAGCTGGCAGATCTGCTAACATTAGACCTCGTTTTGGTCCAACTGGTTGTTTTGTTGATTCTAAAGTTTTTGATTGCCTAAATCCCTGTTATTTCTATTGGACAGCCTTCTCCTCTGGTTCTGCACTGCTGCATGGGGCAGCTGTGCTGTTTAAGGGCTGTCAGGCCTGATTCTCATTTACACTCTGGCAGCACAAACCTTCACACCCACTTGAGGGTCCTTTTCCTCTGCCAGAGAGTTTGAAGGAGGATTTGTCTCTGCAAAGCATAGAACTAGGGAGTGGCCATGCCCATCCTACAGAAATGGGATTTATCTGGTCTTAAGTTAGCTTGCAGAGTGCTCTCTGATTCTGCTGGGTGAAAAGCTAGGTACAAAATGTCAGCTGAGAGTTATTTGTGCAGTTGCTAAAGAATTTATGCCACAGACAGCTCCCATTTGCTGTGGGACTCCCACTGATGTGAGGGGTGCTCATGTCCTCTGGCTGAGGGCAGCACCTGCTTACAGGTTTGCAGCAGATTCTGCATCGGTTGAAGAGCTGCTAGAGAATTTCCCTGTCTGCTCTCTGTCCAGCCTTCAGTATCAGTCTAATATTACACTAAGGTTCTGTCCCTGAAAGCGCCAAGGAAATGTATGATTAATTAATCAAGTTTTGTTGTGTGCAGTGCTAGTGTTTCCAATGTTTGTCATGTGCCTGTGGGTTATGATGTATGCCTGCATCCAATGTAAAATTAGTAGGTGTGTCTTATAAACAAAAAAATAATAATCCTTTGACTCAGAGTTAAAAATTTTCCCTTCTCTGCAAAGTGCTCATTAATCTGGAATTTTAAGTAAGGGGAAGGGTGGCCTGGAAATGCTTGGTGCTCACTTGCTGCTTCATCCAGCAGCTGGTGACATAGCTAATGATGGCACTTCTGATGCACCATCTTCTACACACCTATGTACTGGACCAGCTGGGCCCCATGGCTCCTTCAGTGCCACCTGTCCAAGGGGTCTCTTGTGGCGTTCCTTGTGCTCATATCAATAAAAAGAACAACAATGAATAGATAATTTTTAGGGCTGCTGCTGTTGTCTTAGAGGTGGCAATCTCACTTGCTGAATGTGAGGCTGAGGGTCAATTATTTTGTTGGGATTTTTTTGTCGCTTTTGTTAATCTTTGTTTTAAAGTGGGTCTGAAAAAACCCCTCAGTTTTACAGTAGGCATATTTGCCCAGAGATGTTGTCACATTTAGGCATAAGCCATACGTTGAGTTTCAGATTCCTTTCTGCTTCTGGCAATGTTTAGCCCTGGAGCCCAGATTGGCATGTGCATTTGACCCTTAGTTCTTAATTTCCCCTGAGGATAGTTGCTGTGTCTTTATTATGAACAGGTAAATATCTACAACAGATCAGTATCTAAATCAGAGAAGAATCTCTTTTACAACTCTGAAAAAGAGATACCATGAAAAGGATCTGGCAGATAAGATGGCAAAAGTTTCCCTGCCAGTCTGACCAGAAGACCTGTGGAACATTTTAATGAAGTTCCTGATGTGTTGGGCTGGAAATACTGAAAGAATCTGTGTCTGCTTGTAGGCTTTTTGCCAGCTGGAAGTCTCTGCCAGATCTCCAGTGTGGCAAAGAGACTCCTTCTCATCTCCTCACATCTGGACTCCATGAAATGAATGGCAAAAATAACTTTCTCTTGCAACTCCATCCAAAAACTGCAAGCATCAGCCCTCTGCATGTCCTGATGAGGACTGAACTGTGGGAGCATGTTTTTCTTACAGTACCCCATGACAAGTCAGCTGCATGTCTCTTGATCCATTTAATAACGTTCCTCATGGAGACCTCACATAGGCAAAAGTAGTGAGTTTTGAAAATAGTATCACTCTTGTTTATTTATCTTGCAGTAAATTCAATTTATTAAATCATTGCCCTGCTAAAAGCTTGTCTTTCTCCAAGATCACTTCATATGAGGTCAACTTCAGCAATTAAAATGGCTACTAAATCTTTGGTTGTCATTACAACACTTAAAAAAAAACACAACCCCAAACCAACAGAACATGCCAGTGTTCATTTTAGTGCCATAAACATGTTAAGTAATTGAGTATTTATCTGAACAGGGTGACAAATATGGAATTTATTTTTAGAACTTGAGCTTTAAATAAACAGGATGCTTTTAAACCTAACTCCATTTTAGATAATGAGATGTTTTTGTGGACATAATGGCTATTTTCAGTATGTTATCCTAAGGCTCTTCTTTTCAAATATGACATTTTACATCTAAATCGGAGTAGTACAGAATATTTGCACATTATGAGAGGTCAGCTCTTCTTGAGAGTAAATATTTGTACGTGTGGGTGTGCATGATATGTCTCACGCAAGAACAGTGTGGAAGTAGGAGTTAATTTGGTTTAATAATCGAGCTGTAAAAACCTAACAGATTGATCCAACTCATGGATTGGTCTCCTAGTATAAAAGGCATTACTTAAGTATATTCCTTATTACATTTAAATGTTCATTATGTAAATATGTATATGCACCTCAGGAAACATTAGTTGTCATGCGTATGTCAACAAACTGTTGCTGTCCCATTTCTTAGCTGTGGAAAAAAGTGATGCTTTTCAATGAAAGTATTACAACATACAGAGCCATCAGTATTTTCATGCTATTGTGTGGTACTTTCTGCTTAATAAAGGCTGCATGATTGATCCTCTGCACCAGTGGGAGGAGCAGCTGGTTACAGCAATAAGCAGAACCACATTGGTGTTTATATAAGCAGAAAAAAGAGATCTCTGTGATCTGGCTTGAAGGGGCATACAACATTTCTGTTTTCCATAGGCATGGTACATTTTCAGCCGTGAGTTTTTCTCTGCTGAATCACCACTGACACACCTACACAGAGCTGTGATTTGTTTCCAATAAGTGCTGCTGCCCAAAATAGATCTGAGCAGACGTGTGCAGCAGTGTTTGTCAAAGGAGAGAAACACATTTTTTGTTTCATGTTATATATAGTGCAAGAAACCAAGCCAGTCCATGTTGGAAAAGAAAAGTTTTAGCTCTTGTTTGCCAACAACTGATGTTTTCCTCTTCTTTTGTTTGTCCCTTGTGAGGGACCTGCAAAAAGGTCATGGCAGTGCCTCTCCACCCTGTATGCTCTAGTGTGTGTGACCTGGTGCAGTTGAATGAGAGGAATAAAAGGGCAGAAAAAAATTATGTATTGAGGTAGGGGGAAGTGCAATAAGGTAGGGCTTGGAGGCAGATAAGGTGACTTTATTAACACTAGACAAATCAAACAAAATTCAGTTTGGTGTTTGCTACTGCATGTTCCTGTTCAGTGGGTACTCCTGCTCCTTGATAAAAAGACCTGTACTGTCTTGGGCTTCCAATGCTGCAGAATGCCCAATAGCACAGTGCTGGGGCAGCAGATCCTCACTGGAGACAAGTGGCCTGGTCTACTTCCCCCTATTAAATGTCTGTTAGGCTGAGCTTTACCTCTTGCATACTGTGAGTGACCTTGCCCAGTTGCAACTGCTGGGTAAGTGAATTTTTGTTTTTGTAAGGGCCTGTCTCCTCCCCACCCTCTTGTTAACCCACTTACAGACAAAGCTTCCCACTTGGAAATCAGCCTGTCCTATTAACCTTTGCAAGCAAGGGGATGATTTCAAATGGCAGTGTGTTTGGGAGCTGCTCCCAGGTGAAAACAGTGCCTGCTGCTTAAAAGCACATGTCTCTTGGGCTGTTTACAGCTTAAAGTGGGCAGGGAGGGGAAGAACCATCCTGAAGACACAGAGGGTCTAATGCCAGCTACTCTGACCTCCTGCAGCAGTAGAAACCTGGTTTTACTCCCATCCAAATATCCCAGTCCCTAGTGTGGAGAACACGATAGAGAGACCAGGAGACACTGCATTTTTTCCAGGTACAAGATATTCAGACCTCTTACTTTCTGGTTTAGTCATGCAGTTGTACAAATAAGTTCCTTGCAAACTTTCTCAGTTACAAACTCGCTCCTTGAAGCAGGTAGGTCCCATTTGGTCATTAAGTTTTCTCTGTAGGCTCAGTAAATCTGTGTCAAACAGCATGCCAGATCCACATTGCTCAGGAAAATCCCCACTCAAATGAGAGCAGAACAGGCTGGTGGTGATGAGATTGCTTAAGTGCAGTGGAAGGAGAGCAGGGCTTTTTTCCCCCTTCTTTTTACTTGAAGAAGAAAGAGAAGCATCAGAAGCGGATTGAATCCATTACGTTACTTGTAGGTGTATCTGGTATTTGTTTGTACAACTGGGCAGATAAATTGAAAGAATTTAGGACATATTTTACATGACCGCACACTTTTAGAACACAAGATAAACAATAGATGATTGCATGTTTAAAGCATTTTCCTTGATAACAGATTGAATAATTTACCAGTAATGACAGGGAATGATAGAATGGTCAACAAACTGCATTACACTACAAATGAACTACATGAACTGCCTCCATATTATTTGAGCTGTTTTGTTTGTTTGTTTTAGTTTTGTTTTTTTTTTCTTTTCTTTTCTTTTTTGGCAACCATCTGTTGCCTTTACAACAGAATGGATCCAATGGAAAATGCCCCTGAGGAACCATGGAATAGAGTGTGCTTGTAAAAGCGGTGTGGGGAAAATGTGAGAATTCATTTTCTTCTTGCTTGCAGGACGTGCACTGAGCTGGAGAATATGAATGTCTGGCAGAAGTGGGCCAAGGAGCAGGATTATCCTACCTGATCCCAGCAACACATTTGCTGACCAGAAAGCAGAGAAGTAACTCTAAACTCACTGTTTTCTTCTCTTTTGGAATTATCTAACCTATTTTGTGCCCATATGCTAGTTTTTCTTTCATTGCATTCTCCTGCTCCACCTCCCTTGCTGTATTTCAGCAGCTCAGTCTTCCATGTGACTTTATATCTGCCTTGATCCTGGTGCACTGTGGTCCAAAAGGTAATCATCACTGTGGTGAGTTGGTAGGAGCAAAACCTTCCTTGCGGGAACTCTGAAAGAAAGGTGCTTTCTCCTCCACAAGCAAAAGCAGCAGAAGTTTTGTGAAGTAAATTTTGGCATGAATTTATGCCTCTTCAGCTGCCTACACGTGCTCCCCTTGAAGTCTGGCCATGCTTGGGACCTCTCCCTTGATCTAAATCCCCTCAAAGACAGTGCTGCTGTGCTACTTCTTCAGCACTGTTTGCAGTAGCTGAAACCCAGGGCACCATGAATTAGGCGATACGATGCTGTCAACTAAGATGATGCCAAGATGTGTGAGTTCATGGGTTCAACAACACTCAGAGTGCTGGAGCTGATACAAAATGACCAGCTTTGTCTAAATTACAACTTGGCCTTTGCTAGGAGTCAGGGAGTCAGGTCACTGCATGGGCACCACTGCGTGACCTGGGTTAGTGGCTGCCTGCATGTTGTAAAACTCATTGAAGGGCTTCTGGGCTCCTTCCCTGTGGCTGGGGAACTTCAGTGACCTATTTATCAAGGGGTTTCCTCTTGATAGACATCATGTGAGCAAGCCTGATCTCCAGATTGGACTGGGGAAAGTTCTTCACAAACAGGCCAGGCTTGTGAAATACTCACCTCTCTCTGAAGAGCCTGTCAGATGTGTGTAGGACTATTTTTGTTCATGTTCAGTTTGGTTTAGTTTCGCTTAACTCTTAATTTGCTTCTTTCTGGTTTCTCTGTAGCTGGGAGCATCTTGTTCCAGCTTCAAGTTGTCTCAGCAGGGAAACTGGGATTTCCCAGCTCTCCTTGGCTGTTCCAGCTGTGCTTTTCAAATCATGCCCAGAGGCACCTCTCTCCCATCCCTGTGTGAAAGACGGGGGCAGAAGCCCCTTAGCCATGTGGGTGGGACAGCAGGCCTCCAGGTTTTCTCCAGGCTTCCTCATGCTGTGTGCAGGGTAGGTACAACACTATTTTCCCATTCCATTGCTATGCAGAAATCCTTGTGTTTTCCATCCCATTCCCCATAACCACATACACTCTCCTAAAGCCCCTGTGCCTGCCAAGACATCAGCTAACCCTCTGAGCACAGTCCAGTGCAAGCCCTGCAAATAAAAGCTGGACAATGGCACCGCATATCAGCTTGTAATTGATTTTCCATGGGCATCCTCTGGTAGGCTTTGACTGGGCAACAAACAGGTAATTCTACTGTACACAGCCTCATGCAAACTTATTTTATTATCTGTTTACAGAGACCATGTGTGGAAGTGAGATTTTAAACAATGGAGAATGTTTAGGGGGGAAAATTCTGTGTCTTTTAAAGCTGAAATTGCAGATAAAGAAGTGAAAAGCAACCCAGGGCTGCAGAAGATGAGCAAGTGCATTGAGAAATATATGGATGTGAGAGCAGGAAGGTATATGAACAGGTCTGAGATATTTTCTTTTCTTCTCCCCAGTCTTTAAAGAGAGGTAGATGTTTCTTAGTTATACCCTGCCCTTGATCCTTCCTACATGGGATTTCAGCGTGAGTGTGCATTTCCTTACTGTTATGCTTAAAATGTGAAGAGCTCTATTCAGTCTAGTTGCAATAGCCTGAGAAGTTGTTTGCTCTTTCACCAAAAGTTACTATTCCCATGGCAGGAAAGCATATAACTCCTCCATTCAAGGTTATGTACTAAATAATAACCTGAGCTTTGACTTGTCAAAGTCAAAGCTGAGAGACAAGGCACATTTGTTAGAGGGTTGCTAACCTGGGCTGGGCTGTGGAGAAACAAATGCATGCCAGGCATCAAAG
>NW_009953719.1:2283521-2326971 GCF_000747805.2 Chaetura pelagica | reverse complement strand
CAGGAAAAGTGGCTTAGCTTACTATGCAAAGTCATTGTGTTACCATTTTAAAAGAGCAGTCAGAAACTGGGAGATTTGAAGGTATCTGGCATTATTCATGCTGACCTGTGATTCATTTTGCATGTGAGAGAGAGAGTGAAAAAGAGAAATCCATGCTGAAACTAGGTGGACAAAACATCAGTTGCAGAGCAAGTGTGGTGAAGACCACTGATTGACTGACCCAGTCTATGTTTAACTAATTGATATGCCTAAAGGGCAACCTGCTCTAGTGGGAGGTGTCCCTGACCATGCAGGGAGACTGAAACTAGATGACCTTTAATGTCCCTTTCAACCCAAATTATTCTATGATTCTATGGTTCTAACAGGAGAGCTACATCTTGATATTCAGGCCCTTTATGGCTTCTGTTTGCTAGGTCATGGCCATGCAGGCATATTTTTTTCTGGCAGATCTGTCTTCAGTCACAACAGATTCAGCTCTTTCACTGTGGCTTACAAAACATGTTTTTTTCAAGCTTGTATTTCAGATTTTTTTGTGTGGACCTTCTGCTGCAGCTTGAGTGTTTCCCATAGGCATGTTGCATGCAGGTAGTACAGCAACAATAACCTTCATTGCTCTGAATCTATTGATGGTTTAGGGTTGATTTCTGCTGGAAAGCAGCTACAAAATCAACAGGGGCATGAATTTTGTGCTTTTGCTTCAGCGTACCACATGGGCATGCCAGACTAACTTCATGTTTGTGCCACAGACAGATTCAATTTGAAGTAAAGCTAAAATGGAGGTGAAGACAATGAAGCCTGAAATTTAGCAGTTTAAGATAAAGGGATTGAACTTGAGTTTATTACCCAGTGTTATCTTCCTTTCTGCTCCAGTCCAAATAAAATCTAGCTATCAATCCATGTTATAAACATGCCTATTCTCTGTGCAAATGAGCACTGAGCCTCATGAAGAGACATTTTCCCATGAAGTACACCAGCACTGGTGGGGTTGTCTGTTGTTGTCTTGAAATTAGACCGGCAAGAGGGGAGAAGAGTTAGTCTCATGTTGTCCCTGTTTACCAACCTCTTTGCCTATTATAAGTGAGAAAAAGCATGTGTGGTACAGCTGCTGAAGTTGATGGTGTTTACCCACAATGGCTTGATGCCACATGATGCATTTTTAGCAAGTACTCACTGCTGCCTGGCAGCTGTGGCTTAATTGTTCAGGCTGGTGCTTTCTTCCTCTCTTATGTCTGAGACAGATGTTAGTTAGGATGGCTTCTTGTATATACATCTGTGCTGCTGTGTGTCAGCCATGAGATCTGCTGGGCTTGTGTGAGCTCTTCTTGTGGTAAGCTCTTCTGGCACTGGATTTTCTATATACAGATCATTGCCAAGTATTTCAGCAAGAACGAGGACTCTACACTTTGACAGACTGTTCCCCACTGCTCACACATATAGTTCCAAAATCATCTGGGCAGATTATTTTCCTTCTCTAACAAAGCCAAGTGTCATTGTAACATCATACTAGTACATTTTTAGTGGAAGCTGTTTTAAAAATAAATCTCAATTCTCTTTATTCACTGGTTGGTTTTGAAAAGAAACAAGTTTCTTTCTGAGTTTTATTTAGCTAGAATTTACTCTATAGCACAGCAGCAGAGAGGAGGAGTATTATAATCAAATAATGTTTATTAGTAAACTCGGTGACTTGCATTGGCAAAACTCCAACACCAAAATTCCACCCTGTTACTCGGCAGTAGGTGCAACCAGCCAGTGACGTTAGTTTTGCAGTTTGAAGCTTAAAAAAAAACCCCAAACAAAACCAACATGTAATAATTCACAGATGTTGGCAACTGGCAATGATGCCTGAGTTGAAGCTCTCTTTGGATGCCAAACCACAAATATATATCATTTTTTATAGTCTACCATTCCTGGAATTGAAAGAGACTTCAAAACAATCAATATGTAAACATGAATACAGAGCACTCCCTTTTGAGTATCACCACTGCTGCTGCTGCTATGACCTGTCTGCTAGATACAGAGGACTTTTTATTATTAAATGTATCCTTCTTCAAATTGTGTCTGCTTTTTGTTCTTTATGTAGGGGTATAGGTGTGCTGAGCACTAGCTACAAGAGGAGGGGAGGCATTCATGCTTTCCAAATGTTATAAGTTACTAACCAATGCAGACTTTTTCAAGCTGGAACCAGAAAAGAGTTATATATGATACGTTGCTGTATTTCCTTATGTGCTTTCTACTGGACAGTACCATGTCCAATGGCGTTGAAAACTGGAGTTTTCTCTTTATCCCTTGAACACGACTGTCCTTTCCCCTCCATGAGTAATTTACTTCTAAACCAAAGGGACCACCTTAGCCAATGTGCTCTCCTTTCACTTCAGAGACATGCAGCAAATGCCATGAAACTTGATTTGAGAGCTTTTTCCAGTGTCTTTTTAACATATTTGCTCACTGGGAAATGAACCGATACCATCACCCTACGGAGTGCCAAGCTACAGTCAAATGCAAACAACTTGCAGCAACTTGCTACCAAGGTTAACTTTCCAGTATTGTCTGCCATGACTTAGGGACATTTGTTGCTAGATTGTGTCTAGGACACCAGTTACAAACTGGGAAAACAACTGGACTAGGTTTCAGACTGCTAAATATTGAAAAGAGAGGCTCCTTCCCCAAAAAATTGTGATAGGAGTACAGAAAGCAGACAGGAGCTGAAGGGGTGAGATGAGGGGGCAATGAGCAAGCAGGAGTAACTCCCAGTCATTTGGTGTTCTCAGCATACCAAGAATTTATTGTTGTATTCATTTCTGCATTTATTTATTGCAGCCTTCCTGAAAAAGGAGAAGTTTTAAAAAAGAGTATGAAAAGAGTAATGAAATTCCTCAGAGTTTCTTTGTTGTTTCTGGAAATCTGCCCTGAAGCATAAAGGGAACCTGGGAGAAAACCCAGAAGTGCTTGTTCATAGCATGGCAAGCTGAAGATGGAAGGGACATTGCTGGCCAAATATGGCATAGGCTGAAAGCTCAGCAGCAAACAAGGGATGATGTGTGAAGTGGTGACAAACTGTTGGTTTGATACTGAAGAGATGGTTTGAGGAACTCAACAGGGACAGGGAGTACCAAGGTGAGAGCACTGCTGAGGAAAAACATCTCTCTAGAAATGCTTGAGATAACATGAAAGTAGAAATTTTTGTTTATTAAAGCCAAAGAAAAAAGATGCTGTCTTAACACAGACACGAGGTATTGAAAGCCCACACAGGAGATTTTTAGCTGCCTGGATGGATGGGAGACCTTGTAACTGAGAGAGATGACAGAGTGATTTAGCAAGAGGTCTCAGGGAGATATAAGGACCTGTAATCATACTGGGTAAATCCCAAATGATACAAAGGTGACAGAGAAACCAGATGAAAAATGGAACATTATTCAGTAAGGTCTAATACAAGGCACTCAACTTAGCTGGGAGCAAAGCAGGCATGTAGCTGTCACTGCTCTCTGGCTTTCCTTCAGAAAATTGCTCCAGGAGTTAAAGCAGAAGAAAGTGAGACAATAGTGTGCTGTTCTGTACAGGACAAGCATGGTACTGGGATATGTGGATCAAAAGGCAGTCTGCAGGACATCTGAACTAATCCATTTGCTCTAGTGAGCACTAGTAAAGCTGTGTCTGAATGGGGATTCAGGAAATACAGGAAGCTTAAATGGAGACCAGAGGAGAGCAACATGGGGATCAGAAGAACATGATCACATATGAACTTAGTCTAGAGGTCGAGCATTCTTAGTCTGGAGAAGGGAAGGATGAAAGCAAATATTGTAACAGAAAAGGATGCTGCAAAGATGAAAGAAATATTCCATTCTTCTTGTCTGTGGTTGTTAGGGCAAGAGGTCTCAGGCTTAAATTGTGGCAAGAATAACTCAAGTCAGACATCAGAAAAACATTTTCTACCACTCTGAATAGCAAATTCAGGCATAAATTGCCCAGACAAACTCTTCAGTCTCTGCTTTTGGAGGTTGTTTAGACCTAGATAGTAAAAAAAATCTTTCATAAATGATAGTTGGGCCTGCCCTGCTCCCAGCGATGGGCCAGACATCTGCCTGAGGTCTTTTACAGTCCTTGAGGTTCTCCTACCTGAAGATGAGGTTGGCCACAAGAATGAAGATTGAGAAGGATTAAAGACAAGGCTACATAGGGGACGGGTCCTCCTTTCATACACTAAAATAAATTTATAATCTAGGAAGAAAACCAACTCAGCTCAGGGTAAAGAGGTTGTATAAGAAAAAACATTGGCTGAATGAAGTCTTAAAGAGATAATTGAGCTCATTTAATGAGGCTGAGAAGCATATCCAATGAATTACCATAGCAGAAATTTGTTAGAAGAGGGTCTAAATTGAGATTAGAGAAAAGGAACCACTGAAAAGGGTAAATTCAATGGGCGTGGAGGTGGGGAAAAAAAAAAAAAAGCAATATTAGTCAACAGTTGGAAAGAAAGATAGATTGAAAAAAACAGTAGCAGTGGAAAGACTGAAGTGCATTTATAATGTGAAAAAAAACTCTTGGAAGAGGCATGCCTGTTATCAAAGAAAATCAGCAAATAATTTAAGGAAGGGTTCCCATGCAGATAAGCCATCAACATAACTCATTTTGCTTGTACTCTGTCTCATTATGCAGTCACAGAAGAAGTGGAACCAAGAGTGGCAGAAGGGTATGTGGGCTTCTTGTTCATATTCTGTCACGGGAAACTGGTGCACTTCTCTGTAAAGAGAGAGAGAAGTAAAGACAGATGGGAGAGTGTAGTGATGAGTCAGGGGTGATGAGAAGAAAGATGGGCTTTCTAGTGTGGGATCTGGAGTTAAAGATGCTGTGTGCTCCTAGCTAGAAAGCTGTCACGTCGGCTGGAGGGCAGGTCAGGCTACTAGTGGATACAAGTCAGCAGAGTCTTGGCACCTACCAAAGGCATTACTAGTATGAGAAAGGGAATGGAAGTGTCAAATGTGAACAAGAGCTGATAGGGTAGTATGTCTACCCTATCATATTGGGAAGGAGAAACCAGCAAGGGTATGGTTTGGAGGCATTTGTGAAAAATTATAGCCATGAGTTAAAGAGAGGAAGTAGCTCAGAATGGGTTCCAGCGAAACAAAAGTAGTCAGTGATGACAGGTTGGAAACTAAAACCACAGACATATAGCGACTGGGTGTGAAGAAAAGGGTTGAAAAATGATGCATAAAAAATCTGAGAAGCAGATGGGAAGCTTCTGATCTGGGGAAGGGATGGGAAAGGACCAAGTGAAGTGAATAGTCTTTTGGGTAAATGGAATAGTAGAGCCAGGAGTGGGGTTTGATGGTAATGAGAGATGAAGGAGATGGGAGACAGGACGTAGACAGTGGGTCAGGAATGGAGCAAGGGTTAGGGATGAGGTAATGGGATATAGCCTCAGGAACGAGGGTGAAAGCAGGTGAGAAAGGGAGGACAATTTTGCAGAGCTGCGTACCTGCAGGGAAATGAAGGTAACCATGAGGGGCCTCTGAATTAATGAATTCTGGTCAGAAGTGCACCTAGTAGAGCTCTGTAAGTCTGCAACCACTCTTTCCTGATGCTTTTCCCTTCCAGCTCCTTTATCTTCCTCCCAGATGCTGGTTGGCCTCTGAAGTCCAGACTGGAAGTTTGCCCAGTGGGATCACCCAGACCCCTCCCCACCTGACAGTGGTGCTAGATGCTGCTGCTAGACACTAAAAGACATTTTGCATCTTTAATTGAAACTACAGATTCTTGTCCCTGAGGTGGATCAGGGGACTTGTGTATTTTATAAAGAAAAATTTAAGCCAGTTATTTAAATTATGCTCATGCCTCAAGAGACCTGTATCTCTCTGTGTTTTAAAGTGAGCCCAAATAGTGCATGTGTTTGAGCAAAAGGCCATAAAGGCTTTCTGGGTAAATACTACATATTGTATAATAAGTTTCAATGGCTGCTGTGTTCCCCTGCAGCTGCTGGGTAAAGGCAACCCTCTGTACATACTGAATTAATTGCCTGGAATCTGCTGGCACCTGGAACAACCTTTATTTGGTCTTATCCAAGAGCTGAATCCCATCCCCTGAGGTGGAGAGAGCTGGCTGGAGTGCCCAGAAGGTGACATTTCCTTGGCAGGTTTTCTGCCCAGCCTGTGGCAGCCAGGCTGTGGGAAGCCTGAGGAAGCTGCAGTTCTCCTCTGGCTGCACCCCAGTCCTTCCTCCAGGAAAGCAGTGTCACCCTATTGCCAGGGGTGAATGTTGATGCCATTGCCTCTCTCCTTTCCCTGCAGCTTACTCTGCAGAGTACGAGCTCACTCCAAAAGAAAGAAGGTAGTGTCCTGTCTAAGTGATAAAACAAGGCATGCCTCTGAAAGTTGGGTCCTCTAAGGATGAACCTGACCAAAGTTCCCAGCATCTGAGAGCACAGAGCTGTAAGAAAGGGCTAGGGGACTCATCTCCAAAAGACATCGCTGTGCTGTGCTTGCCTCACATGCGACTGAAAGAATGGGAAGTAATCCAAGCCTGAATCCCTTTCTCATGGCCCACTTCTGAGAGAAACTATGGGATCCTAGACTCCAGCAGCAGTGGAACTCCTTGTGAAAATCAGGATAATTTTATTTTATTTTTTTATTTTTTATTTTTTAAATAATGAAACAGCATTATTAGAACTCTGTGTCTTGCTCAGGAATTCAATCACATCAGATCAGTGGTGTCTGAACTATGCAATGATGATGTACAATCTGATGATGTGCAATCTTACACAACGATCTCTTGTTCTGGGACTAAAAGCTATTTCTTTACATAATACAAGATGGCCTTTCAGAAATACAAGGTTGGTTCAGTTTAATGATACCGAATTTCGTAAGATCATGATGCAGGAGAGCAGTGACATTGTGCAAGAAAAGCAAAGTTTCCCATGCCTGCTGTGACTCAGTGTATTACTGGTGTCTTAGGAATAGAAATAAGAGAGTAAAGCATGAAATCCCATCACTAAACAAGTCAGGGTGTTGTGGTTTGTTTGATTTTTTTATATATTTTTTTTAAATTATCTTCTCCCATGGGGCCAACAACCTCCTAATCCTTATGCAGAATGGGAATGCTTTGCTTTTCCATTGAGCAGCACCAGGAGACTTATCAGGTAGGATTCCTCTGAACTAGTCACCCTTAATTGCTTTTACAGGAGAGAAAAAAATGCAAATAAGATGCAATTCCCCTCTTATGAAGTTTCTGCAAGATGCTCTGCCGTTACATTCAGTTACAGAGCAGAGGTCAAGTCCAACAACTTACACTCCCAGCAAGATTCCATGCTTTACAAAATAGGACATGGGAGCTCAAAGGTCAACCACAGTATTCTGTTTGCTAGTCAAGTGTCTTGAAGACTGAAACAAAATGAGTATCGACTCCTATCTCTGAATACCTTAGCTGACCTGAGATATCACCTCGTTCCTCCCTGTGTCTTGTGTCTGCCCATGACCCAGGGGTGGTCCAGTGGAGGGAGAGTCCAGGGGGCTGCAACAAATTATTTTGGGATTGTACCATCTCCCTTATAAGGAAAGGCTGAGAGAGCTGGGACTCTCTAGCCTGGAGAAGAGAAAGCTGAGGGGAGACTTTATGAATGTCTACAAGTATCTGAAGGGTGGGTGCAAGGAGGATGGAGCCAGACTCTTTTCAGCCATTCGCAGTGACAAGATAAGGGGCAACAGGCACAAACCAAAACATAGGAAGTTCCGTTTAAATATGAGGAAGTACTTCTCTACAGAGCCCTGAAACAGACTGAGCAGGGAGGTTGTGGAGTCCCCTTCTCTGGAGATATTCAAGACCCACCCAGGATGCAGTCCTGAGTAATGTGCTCTAGGGGATCCTACTTTAGCAGGGGAGTTGGACTAGATGATCTCGAGAGGTCCCTTCCAACTCTGACAATTCTGTGATTACATGGTGGGCAGCTCTCCTGAGCTTTGGCTTTTTCATGCACAAACAGGGGTGCTGTTAACGGCCAGCTCCAAGAGCCCCCTCTCCTTCCTCAAAGCCTTTGTCTCCCTGGACTGCTCCGGTGTGGGGCATGGGGAGGCATGGGACAGGGATGGAAATGTGGCTTTTCAGAAGAGGAAGAGTGACACATTTGTTTCTGCATTAGCCTGAGAGGGAGTGATGTGCTGCCATTTTGGCTAGCCTGGTTTCAAGAAATAGGACATGGGAGCTCAAAGGTCAACCACAGTATTCTGTTTGCTAGTCAAGTGTCTTGAAGACTGAAACAAAATGAGTATCGACTCCTATCTCTGAATACCTTAGCTGACCTGAGATATCACCTCGTTCCTCCCTGTGTCTTGTGTCTGCCCATGACCCAGGGGTGGTCCAGTGGAGGGAGAGTCCAGGGGGCTGCAACAAATTATTTTGGGATTGTACCATCTCCCTTATAAGGAAAGGCTGAGAGAGCTGGGACTCTCTAGCCTGGAGAAGAGAAAGCTGAGGGGAGACTTTATGAATGTCTACAAGTATCTGAAGGGTGGGTGCAAGGAGGATGGAGCCAGACTCTTTTCAGCCATTCGCAGTGACAAGATAAGGGGCAACAGGCACAAACCAAAACATAGGAAGTTCCGTTTAAATATGAGGAAGTACTTCTCTACAGAGCCCTGAAACAGACTGAGCAGGGAGGTTGTGGAGTCCCCTTCTCTGGAGATATTCAAGACCCACCCAGGATGCAGTCCTGAGTAATGTGCTCTAGGGGATCCTACTTTAGCAGGGGAGTTGGACTAGATGATCTCGAGAGGTCCCTTCCAACTCTGACAATTCTGTGATTACATGGTGGGCAGCTCTCCTGAGCTTTGGCTTTTTCATGCACAAACAGGGGTGCTGTTAACGGCCAGCTCCAAGAGCCCCCTCTCCTTCCTCAAAGCCTTTGTCTCCCTGGACTGCTCCGGTGTGGGGCATGGGGAGGCATGGGACAGGGATGGAAATGTGGCTTTTCAGAAGAGGAAGAGTGACACATTTGTTTCTGCATTAGCCTGAGAGGGAGTGATGTGCTGCCATTTTGGCTAGCCTGGTTTCAAGACAAATTATAAATAGCTTATTTTAACCAGAAGCAGTGTTGCCTCATAATTTGTTTTGGTTTAAGTTATTGCTTTAATGTCTAAATAATAGTACAGAACTTGTATGGAGTGCATTTAATGACTTATCATTAATTGTAAAGATTCCATATTGTTAATGAGTCTGTATTTGCAGTATCTAATGTCACAAGGAGGTCACATGGAGAAAGCACTTGAAAAAATGTTAAGAGCTAAATAGACAAAAGAAACATTATTATCACCATTTTAGCAAAGCAAAGCAGGCATCGGAGATTTTCATTGCACAAAAGTCTGTGTCAGGGCCAGGAACCAAAAGAAACAACCCCTCATGAGTTTCAGTGAAATTGAGTCCATTACATTAATCACAATCATGTCTTAAGCACCTAGAAAATGAAAATCTGATTTACTCAAAAAGACAGTCAGTTGCTTCTC
Source organism: Chaetura pelagica (assembly GCF_000747805.2). Taxonomy (NCBI): domain Eukaryota; kingdom Metazoa; phylum Chordata; class Aves; order Apodiformes; family Apodidae; genus Chaetura; species Chaetura pelagica. The sequence goes on along the minus strand of NW_009953719.1, from coordinate 2,317,486 downwards.
ATAGTGGTGATTAACATTTGGGTCCTAAATGTAAACCTTCACATGGACTACTAAAAACTTCTAAAGTCTGGAGCTGCCTCTAACTATGATGTTTTCTTCTCAACTCCATCCACTGCAGGCAGGTATTTTGTTATTTTGTGTCTACCCAAGGAGGCCGGAAGTTGAATACTTTTTTTTTCCCCCATTTTTCTTTCTGAATAAAATCTGGTGTATTTCACCAAATAAAATTCACCATGCATGATCACGCTGAAGACTTACAAGCTGTTTTAACACAATAAAAATGTAAATATACAAGTTATTTCTGTAGGAGCTTTCTCAGTGGGTTGCTATTGATGCTTGAACATCCATTTCTCTTTTGTTTGTTTTTCCTCATTCCTTCTTGAAAGGATTGTTTCTTTAAAAGCTATACATATATTTGTGTTTTTTTCCAGAGTACAAAAGCTAGAGCTCTGTTACATTTTCATCTAGCTTCTCTTTTCAAGTACATGTCTTGGCATTACAAAGCAACCGCACTCCCTGGAGATCCTTCATTGTAATTGTATAAAACATTATTAAGTGTGGGAAAAATCTTGATCGCTTGATGTTGTTGTTGCATTTCTTTGTGGAGGGGTATCTTTCCCCACCCCCCAGAGACAATTGATTTATGGGAGAGACCTCAGCCAGCCCTTCTCATTAACTTTCTGTCCTTTTGTACTTCAATATGAAATACAATCAGCATTTAAAAATCTCTTCTTGGCACCCACCGGTACTTCTTGTGCTGAGGAACGTTTGCTCTGCCCTCCTCTTCTTTCCTGGGGATGTTTGCCTCCGAGCTTGCTGCTGGCTGGGGCACTGCACCTCCATGCCTTAGGATAAGGCTCATTTGGTGTTACTTGCCTTTTTGTATGCTGATGTTGTCCTTCCCTTCCTTGTCTTGCTTCCTGCATGTCAGTCTCTCCTTTTGTTCGGTTTCTTATTTGATTTTCCTTCTCTCTTTTTATAATTCTGGAAACATATTGCCAGCTATTGGAGAGGGTTGAAATGCCACGCTATCGTTTTTCTCACGCATGTTTTTTCTACCAGAGGTGATGACTTTTTGACCCTGTGAGTTGAATAACAAAAAAAAAGGAAAAATGGGATATGAGAGAAGTTAATATGTTGAACTGAGGTCAGGGAGTTGCATTTCCTCTCTTGATGAGTTGTCTGGTACAAGTGCAGCGGCACTTATAATGGGGTAGGTGCCGCTGAATGTCCAAAGACATTTTGTCCAAAGACAGATCAAGTTCTGCTTAGAGACATTAGTTTGGAGGAAAAATTAGCCAGGGCCATCTCACCAGCTGATCAGTGTACAGTGATAGTGGTCAGTGTTCTTCTCTTCAGAAGAATATTTTAGAAACTAGGTTTCAACTCATTTGAGAGGGCATATATGACCACTCACCCCTCTTGGAAAAAAAAACCAAACAAAAAGCAGACAATATTTAGTCATCATTAAATAGTATTTTAAACTGGTGATACTGGATAATCCATATGACCATCTCTTGAACAAGATACAAGGTCAAAGCTAATGTTGTCACTCTACAGCATTGCAAGTTTGCAGGGCTTAAATTAGGTCTGAACTTGGATGCATGAGACAAAGGGTTATAAACCAGGATACTTTTATCAAAATCTTGATGGATGCATGGAGATAGGCAAGCAGAGAAGCTCATCCATGGGCTCCATTTCAATGAGATCTGGGTTCCTCTCCATTCCTGGAACAGCTTGGGTAGAGGATGACCGTGGGGCTGATGCAGTTTCAGAACATGATTCCAGCTGAAAAATCATCCATCAGCTCAGCCAGTCTGTGCCGCAGCCTTAAGGCAGTCTGGCTGGTGCTGCTGCTGTAGAATGACAGGAAAACGATGCAGGTTGGGGCCAGCCAGCCTGGTGAGTGACGGTGTCTGACACCTGCTTATGGTGCTATTTGTGCATGTGCCACCCCAGCCATGGCCTGGCCATGTGCCAGGGGCACAGCTGATTCCAGTTTGTGCTGGCAAGTATTTGGGGTCTAGGAACTGTACTTTCTTTGGCTGACTGTCTTCATTCTTCGTCTGACCCTACCAAAGCAGGGACACCTGCAACAAAGGGTGTGTAAATCAGTGTGTGAGTAAAAGCCCAGTTCAGTATTACTCTTCCAGTTTCCTGGTCATAAGGCTGACTGGAAGACCTTGATCAGCCTCTGAACAGGGACTTTGAGGTCAAGGATGATCTTGCTCACCCTGTGAATTTCATCAGCTTATCCATTCCTTTCTGGCGTGCACTTTGTACACTGAGTGTGTTGATCAACCTCAATTTTTATATATGGCCACTGAAAGCAGAGTAACCAGCTGGCTAAATAACACTTGTCACTTGTCAACCTAGTCCCTGTTGTCTTTCTGTTCTCACTGCCTGGCCCCACCAGGGTGACCCATCCTTGCAGGTCTGGATCGTCATGTTTCTGGCACCTTAGACAACTTCTGTTTGTAGGGTTTTTTTGGGGTTTTGTTTTTAAAACCCAGTTAAAACCTCGTTTATTATTTTTCCTCTCTTTCTTTCCTTCAGATTTCCATGGCTTTTGAAAATTCTGTATTTGAGGGAATGACCCCAGGGAATAAACTTCATACTTCTTTGTGCTGAACCTCTAAATTCCCTGAAAGGCACTTGATATGATACTTCTGGTAGGGTGAATTAACACAGGTTCAATACATGTATATGCTGCTTTAAAACATATGCACTAAATGTCTAAAAGGCCTGTGAAGCTTGAATTTTCATTCTTATGAAAGTTACCAAAGACATTTAAGAAAATTGAGTGATTCAGAGTGAAATTAAAATCAAAGTCTAAATTTTCCTGTATAACCACTGACTTTACAAGTTCTGCTTCCATTTATCCAAGCTCAGCAAGGAAGACTGGATTTCCTTCTGAACTACTGATGAAAAATGGCAAGCTAGAAAGATTTCTGGTTCATGGGAAGTCTTGTGAAAGTTTAATTTAATTTTATTCCAATTTCCCAGAAACTGGAAATTTAGTTTTTAACAGTACTGAAACACAATGTTTACTAATGAAATGAGTAAGAGCAGCTGGAAGGCCGAGGATGGTGCCAGTTTCACAAGTGGCTGCTGGGACTTCAGGGAGCCGTGGCTCCAGAGCAAACAAATCTCCAGCATTCTCAGGCAATAGGCACTCGGAGGGGACACTGGCTCCAGCTTAGCACAATGCAGTGAGGAGCCTGGGAGCTCTTGATGCTCTAACTTTATCTTAAAAGTCAGAATTTTCCGGTTCTATAGGAGAAAATTCAAGCCATAAATAGATTTGGATCTCTCTAGGGCGGGAGTTTGGGGTGTGATGACAGAAAGTGTGGGGATCCTGGTGTCTCTTATTGCCCCTGCATGTGGAAGCCTGAGTCCCGGTCCCTGCAGGGCTGCTCAGGTTAAAGGCAGCTGGAGGAGTCACACATCTGGCTGTGGGATCACCATCTCTGGCCCTGGCCACCCCATGCTCCCAGGGTTGCATTTCTCCAAGGGGAAAGGTCCTGCTGGGACTCAGAACTGAGTGTATTGAACCTGACCTACATCCAATGACCCTCTTCAGGTCCCCAGGGCCTTGACTTTTTGTCTGGTTTCTGTTGCACCCAAGGCAGCTCTGTTTTTAATCTTGTGGCAGGTTGTAGGAACAGTCTTTTATCAAAATCAGTATGGTTCATCTTGCAACATTGTACAAATACTTATGGCAAATTTCAATCTCATTTTTGTCTCTTGCTTTGCTTTTATTTTAATTGTAACTTTTCAAGAAGGGAGGTTTCTCCCTTAATCAGTGCTTTTATTTCAGCTTCAGAAAAGCTTTTTGATGTACTAACCAGTTGTGTCAATATATCTCTATCCGCAGAGACTTGGAACATCCAAGAGCAAATGCCTTTTTACAAAAAACCTGAGCTAAACTCTCATGGCATTTTCGGCAGAATCATGTTACCCTCTGTAATCTAACACTATTGGAAGCTTTTATCCACTCAACTGCAACACAGAGTCACAGCTCAAGACACTTCCCCTTAGATCTGCTTATTAACTTTTTATCAGGCTATCTTACATGTTATTATGTTATCAAAGTTCACCTCCAATTCTTTGTGAGATATTAATGAGAAGACTGATAGCCAAAAAGCACACATTTGACGTGGCCTGTTTCTATGAAAAGGTGCAGTTTGGTTTGTTCTAACTCCTTTCCACTTGTCTGATGGTTCAAGGTTTAGCAATGATAAGACCAGTCTCTTCATGTCTTGCTCCTTGCTCTGTTCTCTTCGATGTAATACTTGCTAATTTTTAACTGTGTATCCCTGACTCATACTAATGGCCTAAACAAATATGAGAGAGATAAACAAACGTGTCTCCTGCAATTATGCCAAATATTGAAAACTAGTTCTGCAGCAAAGAAAAAAAACACTTGTTGGTTTTACGGGGACACTTTCTTCAAGCCTTTAAAAGATTATGCTTTCATTTCAGGGGCCTGGAACTGCAATCTATCATTCAATGTATCATTTCCTGCTAAGGGCTGGTCCTTTATTTATATTAATTTACATAGTTTACAGACCAAGAATCATTTGATGCGATGATAAATGGTTAGAATTAGATAAGGTGAAGCAAAATCACAGCTCAGCTTGTGGCCATTCTTGTGCAGATAGAGGCACAATTTCTTGTGTTTTAAATATTTGCTTCAAATTATTCCTATAGCTCTTTTAAATGTGTGTTGTGTTTCCTATCTGTCCTTGGTATCCAAGATGTCCAGACACATTCGATCAGTGCAGAAAACAAGGTTGCTTATGGCCCTTTTTATTTAAGCAAATGGTGTGAGCATATGTTGGTAAATTTTTGCTTTAAAGGTACCGTGGCAAGGTTTGATTTCTGGAGGTGGAATGTAGTTCTGCTTTGCTTCTGTCCCACTCGGAGCAGGTTAATGCTCTGGAGGCCCCTCCGCTTAGATCTCCCTTCGTTACCAAAGCCCTGCCTCTGGTGTGAAGTGATGGATGCCTGGAAATGAACTGTGTAGGGATTTATTCCGGGAGAGGAGATAAAAATAATTTGGCATGTTTCTCTTTGTCGTGAAACGTTGAACATTTACGTGAATTATGAGCAGCCAATATGTCTCGTTCTCAAGAGGGTCAGGTAGGAAAAGAGTTTATAGCTAGTGAGATAAGCCTTCCCTAGAAGTTGTTGTTGACTTACGCGTCCAGAAATAACCCAGAGTTTTCAAAGGTTGGGGGGTTGTCCAGTGATTTAGGAAAAAAATTTTGCTTAGGATGTTAAATCCAAACAAAAAAAGCTGGCTCTTTTTCAGCACAGCTAGACTGAGAGGCAAAGAGAACGGAACAGGAAGGACCACTATAAAATACTGCCATTGGAATTAAATAGATAACTTTTGATCTGGGGAATTTCCTCAGATAGGATTTGGCTGTGTGCCTGCTCCAGTTAAGCACTTTTTGATGGTAAGGTGACTGCAGAGGGAAACTGGGACTTTCAAAGAAAGTTTATCTCTAGTTGTTCCAGCCTTATTCTCTAATTGGCCTGGACTCCGGACCATTAAAAGAGCTGACAGATGCTCAGGACTAAGAGTATTAGTAACTAATGCAGTTAATGATCTCGAATAGGCTTATTACATGCGGAATGAATTCTCCTTTATTTCACTGGAATGTAAAGGAACCTTGCCATAGGCATTAATTGCATTTACTTCCATGTTAAGGCTCATTCATCCTACCAACCACTTGGATAACAGCCCAAGAGTAAATGTGATTCTCTGAAAGATTTTCTTCTGATTAAGTATTTTAGATACATGAAACTGAAAGCACTTTTGTGACATTGTTTGAAGGATTTTTAAAATTTTTTAATATTAAAATAATCTGTTTTAACAAGTGTAGATATTGGCTAGCAAAAACATGTAGGAGTACAGATGGGTGCAATATTTTTACTTTGTGCTTCATATGCTACCATATGCCAAGCCTTAGGAGACACTCTGTTGCCAACAAGGTACAAATAGAGATTTACAAAAGGTGAAAATGAAGGTTGTTTACTTGCCATGGTTTCATGCAACATGCCCCAGTGAAATTTCAGCCTGTCCTGACAGAAATAGCAACTCCTTATTTCTGAAATTCTAGTTTCTGTTTTTGTCACAGGGTTTTCTCTTGAATTACAGTCTCCATGAGTCCTCAAGAAAACTGTGTTCAGGTCTAGCTGAGGGAAGAAGTGGGTAATATGTTTGAAGGTGGGCAATGTAATTCATTGCTGGCATTTGAGAAGAAAGCAAGAGGCTGAGGATTCAGAAGCACCTTAATTGCCTTCTGGCCTTTCAGAGCACGTCTATCCATTAGTAGTCACACAATTAGCTGCTGTGAGATATTCACCTCTGATATTAAACGCATTGGCAGCAGATATTGTACCTTTATTCTGGAGAAAAAGAGGCTGAGGGGAGGCCTTGTCACTCTCTACAATTACCTGAAAGGAGGTTGTGATGAGGTGGGGTCAGTCTCTTTTATCAGGTAACAAGTGATAAGATGAAACAGCTTCAAGTTGTGCCGGGGGAGGTTTAGATTGGATATTAGGAATAATTTCTGTACTGAAAAGGTTGTCAGGCACTGGAACAGGCTGCCCAGGTTGAGTCACTATCCCTGGAGGTGTTAAAAAGACATGTAGATGTGGTTCTTAGAGACATGGTTTAGTGGTGGACTTTACAGTGTTGGGTTTGTAGTTGGACTTGATGATCTTAAAGGCCTTTGCAACTTGAACAGTTCTATAATTCTATATCCCAAAACAGTCTCTGATCACTGTGGGAGTATGGAAAGTAAATTTCCAACAGTATGGATACACTGTTCAGAGGGGGTCAGATGATCTCTTTTGGGGCCAGCATAGTTATTCATCTTTCCTGCAAAAGAAGCTGCAGACAGCTGAGCTGTATCCATAACACTTGCCTCCATCTTGCCAGCATCCACCTACCTTGTCATTCTGTGGAGATTGTTTTTAGCTGTTTTACACAGCTCTGATGACGATGGCAGGCCTTGGGAAGGCAGCTGGTCTACAGTTCAGTGCACCTTGGCCAGCTGCATGTGTCCTTTAAAAACAAACCCAAACTTGTGAGCTGCTTCAGCCCCCCACACTCCCTCTGCATATTTTGGCCATGATTTCACATACCTTGAACTTGGCCTCAGCTGGTGTAAACTAGGATGGCTCCACCAGCCAATAATACTGGGCCCCTGTGCAACCAGGAGAGGTTGCTGGTGCTTGTTGTAGTTGAGTTTCTGACATGGCAACCTACTGCTCTGCGAAAAAGGCTGGCTGGGAGCAACACTTCCATTTTGGGAGGAATCATGAGGGTTAAATACTTATTTCCATTTGCTTTTTGTGAAAATGCAAATATAGCTTGCCTTGAGAAAATAAACCCCTAAATCTGTGCTGCAAGCCCCGGGTCATGGCTCTGTAAGTCAGGGAGGGAGTCAGATGTTTCCAATGAGTATGCTCTGCAAGTGCTGCAACTGCTGCTAGCACAGGGCAGGGAGCAGACCTGTGGTTGGCCTGAGAAGCATTTTCTAGTAGTGATTAATTTTTGGTTAGAGGTTTCTTTGGGTGTTTTTTTGTTGTTGTTTTGTTGTGGTTTGGTTTGTACTTGTTTTTGGTTTTCTTTGGGGTTTTTTGTTGTTGTTTTTATTTAAATTTATTGTTGGTTTTTTGGGGGTTTTTTTGTTTGTTTTTTTTAACATATTAGTTAGTTTAGATTAGTTTGATTTTGTTTAGGTTTTATTAAAAAATTAAACTGATAAAAAAATCCAACACATTCTAGTTTCCAAACTCCCAGGTCAGGAAAAGTGCCAAAACCTAAAAAATTAATGGCAAGGCTCAGTTTATTAATCATGAAACAATCTCATCCTGGCCTCTGTTTTAAAACCTTAAACTACCATGTTTCTTCCTTGAATGGGCAACTCTTATTTTCAAATAGGTTTGGGCTATATTAGATCATTAATGAATAGTCAGTTTTTGTAGCAAACTGGTTTTCTCTTCAATATTTACTTGTCTCACTGGAATGTTATATTATGCTTCAGTAATTTATTGCCAGATTATCTTTGGATAAACCTAGAATGGAATTAGAATAAAGGAGTTAGAATTACATGTTAAAGAGCTTTACCCTAAATAATTCCCAGAAGAGGAGAGAAGCCCAAGAGGAGCAGTGCTATTTCCTGCATTATGACTTAATGAAAACTTGGGAAAATATCAGGCTGACTGGACGAGTAGAGCGACCCAGACTTTCCTAACTCCCTTGACAGTATCACAGTGCTTAATTAGAAAGGATATGCTATTCACAGAGGTACAATCCTGCAACTGAAGATAAAATATTTCCACGGTTTGTGATTTGAAAGTGGTGTGCAGGAAACCACAGGAGGTGGCTGGACGGGAGCCACGGGGCCGTGGCGAAGCGGCGCTTCGGGGCTGCCCAGTGCCAGGGACCAGAAGGACGCTGATGCTGAGCTGTCCCACACACAGGCTGGGGGGGAACATTGGTAAATGTCAGCTGCCCTGCTGAGCCCCACCACCCACTGGGAGGGCGAGCTGAGGGCTGACCTTCTCCGGGTGACTTGTGTCAGCGGATGCTGCCACCTGGCATAGCATCCCCGGAGCTCGGTGCTGCACCAGGTAGTTGCAGCAGGGAGAGGAAAAGAATATGCCCCATGGATTGTTCTGTGATATTGCTTCCCTCAGAGCAAACCGGTTAGTAGCTGTGTGGCTTTGCTGGACAATTTGTTTCTAGAAAAGGTGGAAGAATAATTTTGGTCACCCACAGGACTGTTAGATGGTAGACTTAATGCTCTCGCTGCTCTTTGTGGTTGTTCTCCCTGTTCAGCTCACCATAATTTAACTATTATTCATTCCAGACATTTAAATGCTGCCCAAGCAATGGATTTTCTGCTCATATGAGCAGTTGCTGTATCTTCCCAGACCCCACCATGGGTGGTGACCAGAGACCTCCCCAGGGCCTTCTGGCATGAATTGGGCTGATTTGAGGCAAAATGGCCATTCTCTGGGCTGACACTGCTGATTAACCTCTGTAATCTGTAGTAAAAGCAATCAGCTTTTGTTCCATTATCTGTTTATAACCTGCATTATTACCCACAGGCAGTCTGAGATCATCTAGGAGGATGCTCATGCTGGAAATCACCTTTTCCCCTGAACCTGCACAAGTACAGAGCTATAGCACACCTTTTGTCCTCTGGCTGGCTGTGTAGTGCCCCTTGGCTGAGACTCCATCTGCTCCCAGGAAAGTCAGTGGCTCCTTTCTGTAGTGATAGGAGCAGAAACAAGCATGGCCATCTCTGATCTTGACTGTTGTCATTGGAGCTTTATGTGTTACTTGTCCCTCGAACTTTCAGTATTTCTCATGTTAAAGTGCACCAAAATGCTTCCCATCCTCTTCTAGAAAATAAAAGGAGAAAGAAAAAAGCTCCAAAACATCCTGATCCTGTTGAGGATGCTGGTGTTTTGGCATAGCAGCATAAGAGGAAATTTAAATAATGCCTGAAAGTGGTACTCAAATGAGTATCACCCGGAGGTGTGCAGGCAGAATAGACCTGACCCACAGCAAGACTTGAGCAGCATGCCTAAGTACTGCTGGAGGTCACATCTACAGCAGCAAACAAAAACAGACCAGTGCTTGTTTTCTAGGGCCAAGGGCAAGACTCCTGCTTGTGCAGCATAACTCTCTTCCCTGCACCCTTGTTAAACAGGGTTGCCTTGTTTCTGCTGAGTCCTGGGAGAGTCAGTGCTCTTCCCACCAGCATGGGCTGGCTCTGGCCACAGCTGGTCAGGACATGGACAACCAATAGTGAGCTTGAGGAGGCAAAGCCATGGGCAGTGCTGGGGGTCAGGTTTCCTTGGGCAGGAGCAGCCTCTTGATTCCCCAGTCACTTGTCACTGCTGATGGGGAAAAAGAGAGCGCAAGAAAAATGCCCTCACTGGAGGTCTCTGTGTCACCTGCAATTGGCTTTACAGTCATGGTAAAGGAGAGAGCAACCCCATGGGCTGGTTAAGGTTCTTGCTCAGGTTTTTTTCTTGCAACCTAATCAGATTGCTGCTTTATAGTAGGTGCTTTTTAGATGAAATAGAGTAATTTCTCCCTCCCTTTTGGAGGTGGTGGCCCTGACCCTGATCACAGGCTGTCTTACTGGCTCCATGCCCTCTCTTCCACCTGCCTGGCCCTGTTTTCTTGGTGCAAGGCATCAGGCCTATGGTTCAGAGGTACCTCATGGCAGCAATATAACTCATTTAACAGCAGTGTCTGTAAAATGCGCTGATAAAGCAGAGCAGATGTTAAAGTGCAAACAGTGTTCCTGGACTTGCATGCACAGCTTTCCCCAAAGTGGCCTTGCCAGGCAGAATTGCCATTGATTTGGTGACGTTGTGCTGACTGGAGAAACTTCCCTATAATCAGATAGCTGAGAAATGCCACCAGCCCTTTGTCACTTGAAAGCTTTTTATCAGCATCTCCTCCTGGATATTCCCTTTCATTTGTACTTAAATTTCCTCCAGAAATAACTTGAAATGAACACAATGCCCACTTTTTCCTGTCTCTTTGAAACTTCTCTTCAAGAAAAAAACCACAAGCTTATTCTGGAGTGCAACCATGTGTTGTACACAAATTTATATAATGCATATTCTCAGCTTGGCTCAAGGGACAACCTTCTTCCATGGGGCTTCCATGTGCATAAGGCACAGCAAATAGAATGTGTGATGAATGGCTGGGGGATACTGTTAGCACGTGTGCCTGGCACATGGGAAAGAAAAGATGAAATATCTGACTTGTATTTTCCAGTCATTTTCATCCTTCATGAAAACAAACTTTTCCTTATATAAATGGAGATACCTAGTTAATCCATATACTGCCAGTATCTACTTTGCTACAAAATCAAACATTGTCCTGCATTCAGGATATTTTTCCTGCAACAAAAAACTATAACAGAAGTGATATATTCAAGTCTTGTGAAATAGCCTGTAACACTTGGCAATCTGTGCAGGTCATGGAATATGTGTTTTACTAAGACTAAGCTGTGCTGAATGTCATCCTTTGAATTCCTCATCTCACACACATTAAAAAAAAATAAACAGCAGAGTGTTTATTGAGCAACAGTCTTTGCCTCTCAACTCAAAGGAGGCATTGTGCTGTCCACCTGCAGATCTTCTTAACTTTCCTCATGCTTTCTTCTCTTTTGTAATGATGAAAGCTTTCCCACTTGAAAGGATAAGAAGACATTTATTGTTTTTACATTGAATTGCAGACTCTCATATGTGGCATTTCCAGGCAATACAGTTAAGATACAGAAGGCCTTCAACTTTAAAAATAAACAGCAGCCCCCTTTCTTTAATACGTCAGAATAGCCTCAGAAAGGCTGAAGGAGGAAATCACTTAGTGCCTCTACCCTTTGGTGTCTAGTTCCTATGCAAATACATGATGCTCTGTGGTAGCACCGGGGTGCAGCACTTCTTGCCCACGCTGCGTGGTCACGTGCACCTTCTGTCATTGCAACGTTTTGCTCACACACAAACCTTATTATCCATATGCTCATCAAGTCTGAGATGCAGCAACGATGTATGGTACCCACATGGTTCTTGATCCTTCTGTAAAGTACACTAGGGAATTACTCACTGTGCTTTAGAAGCTATGATGGTTTAATATAACTCATTCAAACTCTCCCTCTTTTGTTGATCTGTTTGTAGTATAGACTGTGATTACTTTGAAAGGCTTAGACTAAGTGTCTCAAAGGCATTTCTTGCAGAAATGCAGGATCCAAGTGAGCTCATTGCTCTTCCAGCTTGATCCTGGGTTGCCAATGGCACTGAGGGGTGCTGAGGCTTTGCCACTGGCCGGTGGGTGGTATGTGTGCTTAGCCAGGCAATTGCTGGGGTAATGCAAAATTCAGTGAGTCATCTAATCTACTTCTTAAGAAGATAGGAAATCTTTCAAGCATCTGGCTCATTAAAATCCAAACTGAATGGGAGGAACCCAGACCTGACAGCTCAATGAGTCGTATGAACTCTTACGACATTTATTTTGATGCTGTAAAAACTATGCCTCAAAAGTGACGCTGAATCTCAGTCCAGAGCTATTTGGGGTTATTTGTCCTAATTCCATCTCAAGAGCCACTTAAAAAAAAATAATAATAAAAATAAAGAAAATAAACTTTTCCTCCTGCCATAGTATGACCTGCATATGCCTCTCTTGGCCAGTAGTCTGGACACAAACTATGTATGTTAAGTCTTATCTACAGGATTGAAAAATCTACTGGTTCTATATTTTGTTGGGTTTTTTTTTCTTTTTTTTTTTTTTTTTAATAGGTGTTAATGTTTCTGGATACACTTTAAAGGATACTTTATAGATGTGTATGGATAGTACTCACCAGTAATGTATTGTAAACCAGGCATGCACTGCAAATTGCACAATATATCACTGCTATTACTAAGCCCTGATAAAATGACTACTTCTCCGATAAATGTGTTCTAGCCCTTTCATATGTTACTTGAGTAAATGATAAAAGCTGCAGTTAAATTTTAATAGGGTATGTTTACAAAGGCATTTTTAACTAATGCCAAAATATACAATCTGTAGTCTGTATTTTTATACACCCCAAGGTGGAGTCTAGGTTATTTTTATGGTAAACACATGGAAACTTCTTTTACTTACTTTTTTTTCCTTTTTTTTTTTATTTTTTTATTTTTTTATTAGACTGGGCTTTTTTGTTGATGTATTCAGGCTGTTGGAAGGGTTGGGAATGACGGATGTATCATGACTAAGTTTCTTCCCTTTTAGGGAGGATAAAGGGCTGGCATGCCTTCATGGCTTTGCTTCAGTTAAAAGCAAGCAAAGCGTAGAAAAGAAAAAAGAAAATTTGGGCATATAGCTAATGATCCAAATCTGATGAGCTTTTTCATGGAAAAGCCACTGTTGCCTGCTGGAGAACTTCTGAATCTTTGTCCCAAAATCAAAATGCCAAGGAATATCATCTGTGGTGTGCTTATCCTGTCGCTCTTCTTTTGGGTACTTGTACAAAAGGTTCCACAAAATGGTCCACAAAAATACCTTCTCCTGAGCCTTGATCCAATGCTTATTTCAGCTGAAGGAGGTCTTTCTTTGACTTTAACAGGCAGGATAAGGACTGAACCACAAAAGCAGAAACCTTTGAAACTTTTTATAGCTGTAGAAATGGGAAGAGTCATTCTGTGGAAATGGGAACAAATGTTCACTGAAAAGTGAATGGTTGTATTAGATGCTTTGGCTCTCACTTGTATCTTGTACCACTGTCTCAGACCTCAGTGAAGCAACAGCCCCTGTTCTAGACTTTTACATTCTGCAGTTTCTAACCCTGCCTCCAGATCTTGACAGTTGTTATCTAATGCTTGCAAACCTTTTGTTGTGTGCCTGATAGTTAAACCCACTATATGCACAATTTAATCTTAATAGTAATGGTTTGTAGCTGAATGAATTAGTTCACAGGAGATACCATTAAGTCAGAAGAAAGTGCTGTGTGTCCTAAAAACCATAAAATGTTACAGTTCAGTTCTGGCTAATAACTGTGGTGATAAATGAATGTTAATACACAGGTACAAACACTGAGATCTATTTATAACTTGATCCCATGCCTCATGTGGGCTACTTCTTCTGCATCAGCTTGAGATGGGGGGACATCTGGCTGCTGGATTTACAGTCATGCTCTCTGCTCCTTTCTTGTTTTGAGGGAGGGTGCCCTGAGCCTGTGCTGGGGCTTTGAAGAGGCAGCCGTAAGACCCTATGCATTTTCCTGTTTTTCCTGTTTGTGACAATGGAGCCTGCTGTGGATTGCAACAGACCTCCATCCACAGCTGCAGTCAAAGGAGTTAAACCAGCCCCTTCCCTTTCTGTGGCCTTGAGCCTTAGTGTTTGTGGACACGTGCCTTCCTTCACACACGAGCATAGTCCTGGTGCAGATAGCACCACAACTCATGCATACAATTAAACAAGTATGTGCTTGCTCATAGGGTTGAGGCCAAAAATCAGATCATACTGGCTTAGCAAGGGGCAAATTTTACCAGCAGTTTTACCAACCCCATGACATCACATTTGCTTGACCTACCATGAGTAATGCAATTCCAGCCTAGGGTGAGCAAGATGAGAAAAATAGGATAGGAGAAGAAAGAAATTACAAGGCAGTGACAAGACAGAAAAATTAGCTTTGGAGCAGCTCCGTGTAAGTGATACCCAGAGATCTGGGGAGGTGGTTGCAAGTGTTGAGAGTTGAGGAGAAGAGGACTGAGTGACCTGGGTGGCTGTCATTTCCCTTAACACCAGCAGTCACTGAGTGAACTGCCCATGACATGCTTCTTCTGCCAAGACATGGGGTGAAATGGGTACCTCTGGTGTCCTGGGCATCCTACCAGTTGTAGGAGACTATCTATTGATTTTTGAGAGAGTCTGGGGCACCTAGATGAGACCAGACCCTTCATAGATTATGCAGTTACTTAGATCAGATAAATACAGTACAAAATCACATAACATAGGGGGAGGGTAGCATCTGGGACTAAGAGCTGAATCTAAAGTCACCAGAGCTTCATAGATCCTTTTGCACCAAAGTTGGTCAAGACTGACTTTCAGAGGTGTAGTGGGAGAAGTGAAGGGGGAACGAAAAAGACTGTGTTTAATATAAAGAGCAGTTAGTTATGTTATGCCTGGAGTTGCTTTGTGTGGGGATGAGGATACTGGTCATCTGCCTGTGTGGGAGCTCAAACCCTGGAGGAGGTTGCAACAGCAGTGAAGCAAGCTGGTAGTGTGGAAGGAGAAGGTTTTTGGACAAGGAGAGGTGGAGTGGAAGAAGGACCTTTCATGGTTAAATTGTAGGGATGAGCAGGGAGACAGATGTGTATCTCTTGGGCAAGATAATCTAAACTCAAGGGTCAGTGGTGGTGATGGGGAGTCACCAACCACAGAGGATATGGTAGAACCTGAGTGAGAGGGAGGGTGGAACAAAGTCCCAGCTGTGTGCTGGGATTAGAGGAGATGAGCTGGAGGGAGAATGCTGGGCAGGGCTTATTCCTTTCCCAGGCCGAATGTGGATGCCTACAGGTGTCCCATAATAAAGGTCCTCTCCAGGGGCAGATGATCTAGCGGCTCACACTCACTGCCTACATCTCATAAACAACCTGGTCCCTGGGGCTGCATGAGGGGAATCCACTGAGAGGATGTACATAGATTTCCAGGAGATTAAAAATGTATCAGTTTGGGACCAAGAGCCCGGCATTTTTTGTTCTGCTCACAAGTGAAATAAAACTGACCAAGTGCCCTCCTTCATCACCACCAAGGGGAGTGGGCTGAGGAACATGTTGCATCCCCCCTTCTCTTCACTGCCATCACTTCAGATAATTTCACACCCGTTGAGGCTGGAACAAGATTCCCCAGGGCTCCCTTTTGGGATGGCTATCTGAGGTGGAAGTGGGACTACTGAAGCCATTAGCAAGAAGCCCTCAGGCCACTCTCCTCAGCCCCACCATCAGGATTTTGAAAATGCCTGGCAATTTCATTTACTTTGTGTGGAGGTGGGATGGGCCTAGATAGATAAGAGTCCTGCATTTGTGAGGACAGTGGGGAAAGTGTGCAAAAGGAGAGGAGGATTCAGGCACAGATCGCTGTTATTATTGCATCTATTGAATATGTGGCAGTTTTTCAGAATATGCATTTTGTGGAAAAAACCCACAGATTTGTTACATGCATTTGTGAATTAACTTTGTTTTAAGTATGTGTAAATAAATAATGCTCTGGTAACCAAGGACCAGTCTGAAGTTGTGGAAACCATAACTGAACCCATGGAAATGCTACAGCTTCAGAGGATTGTATTTCAAGGACTGGCTGCTTCACTCAACCTGACAAACTTAGCATCATGTCCTGGAAGAAGTGTGCTAGGGAGAGCTACCTGTCCTTGGCATCATGGTGAAGATACAAACAAAGCAATCTTGTCCCACAGAGACTGAAAGCCACAGGCTGAGAGTTGCTGTGAGTGAGCTGGTTGTAACTCCAGGATACCTCCCTTTCCAAAGATGATATCATGTGTGTGGGATGGTTTGGTACAACTCCCACTTGTTAGTTCTTCATTAACAATCATTACACAGCTGATAAAAACATCTTATATTGCCTGTAGCAGGATGTGGCCTTAAGTGTCACTGAATGAGGCAGGTTACCTGGACACCTCTGTGTAGTGGAAGTTTTGTAGGCACGTGCACTGGAAAAATGTTGCAATCTCTGTCCACCCATTACTTGTAGGCAGCACTGATAGGATGTCAAACATGATGAAGCCACAGCACTGTTCAATACGTTGAAAAGGATGTTGTGATGAGCAACACAGCCTTTACTTTGCTATGTGAATGTAAGTATAGTTGTTAGATCTGAGGAGGGGGGTATGGCCAAAACAAAGTTGTGTGCGTAGTCTCAGGAAGATACTTGCCCTGGAAATAAGAGTAGTGTGGAATTCAAACAGCTATAGGGAATGGTCCCTTCTTGACATTGTGTCAGCCTCCAGAATTCCAAGTGAAGGCTCAGGACATGATTGTGCTGGAGGCAGGGCAAACATGGATGAGGATAGGACACCTGGTATAAGGTTTCCCAGTTAATGTGAAAGGTGTTTGTACACGGTGGCTTGTACCTGAAATCAGATGACCTGTCCAGAAAGGAAAATCTTAAAGCAACAGGATTTTTGCTAAATATTGTCTGTATTTGTGTCTCTGATTTAGGAAACAGACCTTGTGTTATTCTGAAGGCTACTTCAGTGACACTGAATGATGAAGATCCACCACTGTAATGAGTAAGAGGTACCTGTGGCACACCAGGCTCCTAACCACTGGTTAAGTCCCTAAAATGAAAACTGTGTTAAATGCTGTGGGCAGACTCCTAACAAGTGTCAGTCTTTCAGTGGACAAATGTTGCACCAGAAGAGTGCAGTGAAGATTCCAGATCAAGCCACCTCTCTTCAGTATGGTACTTCCGAGATTATAGGTTGCACTTTGTTTAAGTAGCAGTGTAAGGAACATGACCTTCTGAAGCTACAGAGTGGCCATTGACTTAATCAAGCTGAGGACTGGACTTTGCACATTCCTGAATTACCATGGGCTGTGATATATGTATTGTAGCTTCAGTTCAAAATTTTTGCCACAGGTGCTGGCCACTCATGGTTTTGCTCTGGAAGTTCTCAGGTTAGTCTTCAACATGTTTGCTGGGTTGCCAGGTACAACACAAACTCTTGTGAGTTCTTTTGGATCTTGACAAAGTATATTTTTATTCCCTCCCACCACCCCCTGCCTCCCTGTAGTGCTCAGCTCCTAGTTCTAGGAAGATATTTCATGTTTGTATGTGTCTGTGGGGGTGGGTTGCATATACAGTAAAGTTTCTGGTCTTGTTGAGATCAGAGAAAAATGGGAAGTGCACACCCAGAAGGCCAGAAAAACAGAAGGCAAATAAAAGGAACATTATGTTGACATGAAAACTCAGGGTTCTTGAAAGAAAAAGATGTTTTGTTTTTGTAGCTTTTCAGTACATTTGTTTGTTTTTATAAGCTTGCAATTGACCATAATGGTCTTGTCTGATGCAAAACTGAGTGAGATAGGCCTTTTCCAGTTGTTTTTCCTTCTGAGTGATGAGAACCAGTTTCCAGTAAATGAACAGCAATCAACTGCTGAATCATTGCTGTTGAGCAGAAGTTTCAAAACCTGAGCCAGATGATTGTGTGAGTGATGTTGGCACTATGTTCCTCCTCTCTGACTGACGGAGCCAACCTTGGGCTCACCTTACCAGGGCATGTGGTTTCTTTGGCTTCAGGATTGCCCTGGCTAGTGGAGGTTGCCAGGGCCAGCCCCAGGAGATGCGGAATGAGGGACCTGTAGGTATTTGTCAGCCTATTCAGTGAGGCAGTTCAGCTAATTTTCCCCTCACTTGGCAGCCTTTCCTTCCATATGCCAAAAATATTTACTCTAAAAAGAGAAGTTCAGCCTGAGTTTGGTGCCTGCTGGCTCTGCAGTCAAAAAAAACTGACCTTGATTTCAGTTGTGCATTCTTAAAATGTGCAAATATGTGACTAACAGAGAAGTAATACCTAACAAAAAATCATGTACATTCAAGACCCTTCCTTTAGGCTCACCTGCTTTTGTACAAAAGGGAGGATTCATTCTGTTTGATCCTAGACATTTACACTGTGTCTCCAGCTTAGCTGTTTACCTAGGCTCACTTTACAGCCGATGGAAGGAGACAATGTCCTTCCAGAGCAAGATTCACCCCATCCTATTGCAAGCCCCTAAAACTGAGATGAAAGAGCTACAGAGAGGATTTATCTCCACACTAACTCATTCCTGGTGGGCACTAAAGGCCGGTGAGACAAATCCCACCATTAGCCATTGGGAAACAAGTCAACCTGCATACCAACCCTGCCTGGGTGGGAGCTATGGAAGCCACAAGCTAATCTAGCCCTCTGAAGATGAAGGAAGTGACAGCAGAGGCTCCTGAGTTGTGTTCTGAGGTTCTGTATGTGCCCTGCTTTGCCCTTGTCACCTGTGTGTGTGCCAGGTGTGGTCTGCTTGCCAGCACTGTCACCACAGATTGCTCAGCAGCTGCTCAGTCATGGCTGTGGGCTTTCCCGGTAGGTGTGAAAGGCCCTGGTGCTGCCAGCTCGTTGTTCATGCCTGTCTGCAGCAAGAAGACTTTTTTTATGTCATGTGTTTGATTTGGTGGATTGATCACACTACTTGTACCAGCAGCTGTAGGAAGTGACTGAAAAATAGCATCAAAAGTATCTACCAATGCTCCCTTTTCAGGCTTAGTTGGGACAATGTTTTGCTGAATCCATGTTCTACCTCTTTCTGTTAAAAGAGAACTTTATTATATGCACTGAAATGCATTTTTACAGTGATCCCTTCCCCAGCATAGTCAGTGGGGAGAATGCTGCCTCTGCTGTCAGAAAGACCAGGTTTTCTGGTTTCTATTTCTCTCCAAGAGCTGTAATAGGGAGGTCAGAAATGTGACTCAGGAAAGGAATTTTGCCTTAGAAAGTCTCCCTAAGCAGAATAGCAAGATGTATTTGTTTATTCATTGCAATGACTTGATAACTTTACTCAACCTCATTTAAAAGTTAGTTTTTGTCAGTTGTTATCCACCAAAGAACCAGCATGATTGGTTTAGATTTAAATTCTATCACACAGTACACACCTCTGACTAAGCAGTAGCTGTTTTTTGTAAGTATTTTTTCTCCTCTAAAAGACCAAGCAACAAGGAAGAGAGCCAATAAAAGTGAGATGGACCATTTGCCACTTCCAACACTTGGGATCCCTTGAAGTTTTTCCAGAAGTCATATAGGAACATAAAATAGAGAAGGCAATAAGCCAACTTTAAAATTGTAAGAGAGAACACAGATTTCTAGTTATGGTAGCAAGCAAGTAAGAAATTATAGTAGTTCCAACATAACGCTATGGCCAGATAGACCTAAAAATGTAGGGAATGTGGAAAAAAAATTCATGTGAATTAGGTGAGTCCAAAACTTATGGTCTAAGCAGACACGCTAGGGAGAGAAATGCTTACAATACAAGGCACATGAGACAAGCACAATAAAGTGTCTTGGGCTACAGGGCAATGGATGGGTCAGCACGTGAGGGTTGTGCAAGACATGAAGTGTCTTAAGAGATGGCAGTGATAGGAGGAACACACCTGTGCCGGAACTTGCTGCTGTGAGTGACGGAGGGAGGAGCTCAATCGAGCGTGTCCTCTCCTGTCAGCCTTTGGGATTTTGAAAACTTTTCCATGGAAAATGTTCTCATGTCATGAAATGGGGTGGTTTTCAAGCTCAACTGTTTGACATATAGGGAAAGTGGGCAAACTTCATATTGTCAAATTAGAAAGTCTTTTTACTCTCCCCTGCTTCATATGGCAGAGGTGGGGCATAGATTCATGAAGGAAGACATTTTTTCAGGCTAGCAAAATTCAGTGAGACTTACATTCCAGAACAACATAGTTAGAGTTTTTACTGACTGCAGAAAGTTTTGATTCATTTGCTATGAAAAATAAAAATAAAAGAAAAAGAAAACAACACCAAAAAAAACCCCCATCCTTGTGTATGCCAGGATGAAGTAGATTTTATTTCCACTGTTGTTGTTTTTTTCCTTTTCAGTGGACTTTCTTCTAAGCAGCACACTTGCTGAAATTAATAGCAAGTTTTCCAGCTCGTGGACTGACGATGCCCAAATGTTTATAGTTATTCCTGAGAGACCAAGGACACTTTACCCCACTTGTTGAATCTACTGCTTCGGACATTAAAGGAAAAGAAGGATCACATCTACAACCCTCCTGCAGGGAGGAGCAGACTATATAGGTGGCCAAAATTGACCAAACAGAGTATTCCATCCCATACACTTCATATTCTGTACAAATTGAAGGATCACAGAAGTCAATCTCTCTTTTGTCCACAACCAGCGTCCCCTCGTATCTCTACCCTCAGCTCCTGTCTGCCTTGTTGTTAGCTCTGGAAGCAGTCCAGAACTTTTTCAGGACTGCCCTGCAGCTTAAGGGAGTGTTGTGAGAGTTGGTGGGCGGGTTGGCAATAAGGGTTTTGCACACTCCTGCACATATTTGTATGTATTTGAACATATTTTCTGTTATCACTAGTATTTAATTAAAACTTTCTAGTTTAGTTTTCAATCTGGAAGCTTCTCTCCTTATTCTCTCTCTCCTTTTCCTATCTGGGTGGGAGAGGGAGGGGATAGAAATCATTATTGTAATTTGTTAAATTGCCAGCTCAGTGTTAAAACTGACAAAACTCAAAGCCAACCAAAAATTAAAAGACAAACAACCCTGAGGTTTGGCAATATTGTGGTAGAGGTTAGAGTTAGTAAGAACACAGCTGAACTGGTGCTGATGTTTTTTGTGAGAGAAGGTGATGTCATTAAGAAAAGGAGGTGAAGCTATTAGACTATAAGAGGAATAGGTGATGGAGATAAGGGAGGCTTTAAGGCATGTGCTGGAGATGACCTCTGCCTTTGGTAATGACTCAGGAGCCGAACATGTGTGTTTAGACAGATGTGACGGCATTTACACTGAGAAGTAAAAATACATATCTGTGAGGGGTGTAACATGCAATCTCCATGAATTGCAGTAGCAGGCTTACTCATGAACATCATTGACAGGGCTGAATAAAGTAATCTGAATGACCGAAAAAGCCAGCAAGCAGTTGGCCTCAGCCTGGGAGGCATGTGGCTGCCTTGCTCCACAGGGGAGGAGCATCCCGGGAATGCCGTTTCCATTTCAGTGACGAGATCCGTGCTAAGTGGGAAAGGGCTGTGGGTTTGGCATGAAAGAACATGTGCTAATGTGGCAAGAAAGGCAGCTGGGTGTCTCTGGGGGTGTGTGTAGACCTCTCTCTAGATACAGCCAAGAGGCGGTGAGGGCTGGGAGGTCTGGCACACAGGGGTGTGTGACTCTGAAGGCTGGAAGGCACCTCCGATCAACCTTTCCCCCACCCAGAGCAGGGCCCTGTGGCATAACATCAGAATCAAATAAAGTAGAGACACTTCTTGTGGTAGAATCAGGGATAAGCTCTTTTATGCTGACTATATTTGGCTGGCACTTCTGCAGTGCCATTTAGGAAATCTGAAATCCAGGTAAGGACCTCCTTAGCAGTCCCTGTGAGACATGGGGCATCTTCCTCTCAAATGCTCTGCCCTGTTTCCAGCCAAGAGTGCTGGTTGTCCATCTCCTGCCACTGCCACTAGCAGATTTAAGACCAACACTCAGCTGTGGCTAGTTCAACTGCGACTGTCCATGGTGATCACCCTGTTGTCTGCCCTCCTCCATCTGTCCCCTTCATGGCTGTCAGCCTGCAGGAGGGGTCTGGGGTCCTCCTACCCACTATCTTAGCCCAGCCCTTCAGGCTGGGAGGGACAAGGTCTCCATGTGCCAAATGGTCGCATGATATTACACCAGTCTCTTGGTGTGAGGTGCTCAGCAGTCACTGCCACAGTAGTGATAACAGCCATAGGGGCTGGTGGACATCACCCTTGTCTGTTTGTGTAAGGCAGCCAGGGCAGAAGTGCAGAATTCCCATCAGTGAGCCCCAAGAAAGTTGTAACAGCTTGAAATTCAGAAGAACTGTGTTTTATTCATGCATTTTTGTTCCCTGAGCCTTTTGGTGAGCCCAGCCCCCATAATTTCTGCAGCCACTGGTGATACAAATTTATTTTTCTTTTCCCTGTGCTCTCTTTTTGTTTTAAATAAAATCTTGCTTTCTTCTGCTTCCCCGTAATTCTAGGACCCAGGGTCTTATGGTAAGTATTGAGGGTCTGGTAACTCAAAATAAGATCAAGCCATAAATAATTATGGCAATTCCAGATAATTTTCCACTCTGAGCACTGCATAGCCCTTTCCAAGTGGTGTTTGTTAAAACATAGTCTCTGTTGACACCACAGAAATTCAGATGTATTTCCTCACTCCTTTGGCAACCAGTGTTTACATCTTCCAGTATTTTGTAAGGAGTGGCAATTAACAAAGTTATTTATGTTCCTAAGAAAATTTTAAAAAAGTTATGTCGTAACATATCAGCATCATGTGCTTAGTCTGGGTTTTTGAGCTTTTGCTGAAAGTTGATTTTGAAAGATCTCCAAGAGATGTGATGGTGCCGTCCACTGGCACAGACCTCCCTTCCCTGGTGCCATGGCACGGGGCTGAGGCAATTCTCTTGTCCTCTCCTGTGTTAAATCACCTTTATCTGATCTGCCCACACTTGCAAATGGCTCAAGTGCTTTTTCAGCTGTACTTGGATGGAGATAAATTGCTCCTGCTTGAAGCACTGAAAGGAAGAGCAAACTCCCTTCTGTAGATGACTGAAATATAGTCTTTGAAAAATACAGGTTCTGTTTACCTCACAGGGAGATGCATGTATGGGAACACTCTCCACTATGGCACAGGAGTGGAGGAGAACCAGTAGTGTCTCAGCAGGGATGACTCCTCCTTAGGTTGTGGTCTGGGTGCCTACACAAAGGCCAAGACTTAGAGAACAGTAGGGTTTAATAGGAAATCTGTGAAAATAACCAAGAAAAGGCAACTCAATTTCTCTTTCTAATTTTGTTCACCATGTCTCCTTGCTAGAAGGATGTGGTGGTTGTAGCATTAATGCTGCACCATCCAAGGTGATGGGAAATGTTTGAGTCTTCTGGTTTTCTTTCTTTGCTCACCTGAGCTGTGAACAAAAGTGTAGCACTTAAAACCTTCACTTGCAACTACTGAGCTACACTTTGGCAAGCCAGCTGGAGAGCTGCCATCCCCACATGTATCCAAATCTGTGATTTCCTGAATGTCCTATGGGGCAAGGCAGCAGTGGGCCCCATCCACCAAGAGGGACTTGTGGAGACTCCTTCTCTCACGTCCCCTCTCAGGAGCATGTATTTGAGAGGCAATGGAAGTTTGTTTTTGGCTTATTTTGCATAGAAACTCTCATCTATCATCATTTGGGATAGGTTACTAAAGGCAAATGGTGCTTGCAAGCTGCCCAAAGGGAGCAAATTGTGGTGAGCTTCATGGGAGCCCTGGCAGCGTTTGGACCTCCATTGAAGTGCAACCACACACTTTGGGAAGGTGAACACGTGCCAGCTGAGGGTGGACACACCAAACAAACAATCCGAGTCCCAACAAACTGCAGCAGCACCCACACATCATTAATCCTAGTACAGCTCTTACGAAAAAAAAAAGAAACTCAGCCCACACAGGGTATAGCACAGTGTGGGGGCTTTGGCCAGGACCACAGGCACTCTGTTTATTCATTGAGAGGCTATTCGTCAACAGCTATCCTGCAGCCGACTGACTCCAGCCCACCTGCTTTTCCCCATTCTAGACCAGCTCCCCGGCACCTCAACAATCTGCTGATCCAGATTTTTACTGTATGAAAAGCACCTCTGCTGGTGACCCGAAGGAAATGGCTTGCTTGGAGTTCAACCTTCCAGGTGCACATGCCCAAGGAGAAGAAAGGGATTTACCTCTAAAAAAATCAGTGGAAAAGAAAAAAAAAACAACAACCAACAACCCCTTACACTGCAAAACAAAGGTGGAAGGAAAACATCCTCCCTGGGGTGCTGTGGATTATAACACTCTGGCTGCCTGAACAGGCAGGAGCAGGCAGAGCTGAGGTGGCTGAGCGTGGCTCCTGAGCATCTGGTGAGGGGAGATCCCCCAGTGCCTCCTGGAAATGCCAACATTTCTCCTCAATGTAGGTGATGAATTTGAAGCTGGCAACAAAAATGAGCGCTGGTTGCCTGGGCATGGTGCAGGCATGAGCCAGTCAGTGCTGCTCAGATGAAAACTGTTTTGCAGAAAGCTGAAAATGCCAAAAATAACAGTGTTTGGGGGAATCTTGGTATTTGCTTACAGGTTTTGTGGGTGGCTTTAATGCCTTAAGGAGATACATATGGCTATTTTTGACTTGTAGCCAAGTTTATATTAATCAAGAAGAGCCACCATAGGAAGACCTGGTTTTGTGTTGTGTTGAACACGTTTTGGTCCCTCCATCTTTAAGCTGAGTCTATGAAAAATCTAAGCAAGCACCAAAACCATTAAACTCTTTGTGCATAGATATTTTCAACATTCATACTCTCTCTTCTCATCCTCCCCCATGTCCCTTTAACCTTTCTGGTGGGTCTTTTCCAATTTCACCCAAGCTAATTGAAGGACAACCAATTTTTCCTCCTGGAGTAGCTGAAGCATAAAGGCCACTTGTTTTTTTTTCTCTTAAAGGAACACAGCATCTGTTCTTAGAGTGCCAAGAGTACTCATTAAAGTGCTTGCTGGTTATGGCTTTCCAAGAAAAAAAAAAATAATCATGAGCTAAAATTGATCCTGGGAATTTTCAAACCAACAGGAAAACTGAAGCATAAACAGAGGGTGAGAAAACAAACATTGCTTTGAACGCTGCTCTTTGTGATGTTGCTCTGAGAGAAGGAAACAGGCTCAGACTTTAATGGATCAAAGAAAACAAAGGACTGGCTCAGCTTCACTAACTGTACCCAGCAAGCTGGATATACTCAGTAACAGCTAGATAAAAACTATTTTTTTCCACTTACAAGTAAAAAGTATGCTTCAACTAACTATAATTTATAAACCTTAGTGTGTAATTGTTTCTGAATCAGGGGGCAGGTCCTTTGGTGCATGTTAGGGCTAGCAGGTGGTTTCATTGCATGGCAGGTTTAGTAAAATACCGTGGAACAGGGGACTAAAACTAAGGCCACTTCAGACATGCAATTTAACAGAGTGCTAAGAGCACAGCAAGTGCATTTAATGTGTATTCTGAAGGAGAAAGAAAAAAAAAAAAAAGGGTTGTGCAGGATGAGGGGATTGTATTTGCCTAAAAGGGCATCAGGCTAAGTTTTGTGGGATGTAGTGCTGCCTTGTTTTCCTAGATTTTTTATTTGAGTGCAAGGACATAAATTTATTGCAATAGTATAGCAAATATATAATACAATAGAAACATATATATCACCTAAGAAAAAAAGAATAGCTTAAAAATGTTACAGCTTTCCGCAGCATAATCTTGAACAGTTTTTGTTCTGTAATTATAGAGCATCACCATAAATACATTGTTTTTTTCCATATCTCTTGGTCTAATTCAGTGTACAGCCTGCCTGGCAGTCTTAAAAGATTCAAAGTTGATCTTTAAGAGTCAAGTCCAATTGAAGTATTATTTTTACAGCTAATACAGTCAAAGCACCAACTGCTGTTAAACATGGTTGCACAAGCTCAAATGAAAGCACACTCTAATTTACCCAGAGCTATGCTATACATCATGTTTTATACTGCTTATCATCAACTACCCAGTTTGTACAACACTTTAGATGTTATTACTTCAAGGAGGGGTTGCAGCTGCTCTGTGCCAAAACTGCCAGTTGTACTGGATTGAGACAACCATTAAACTCCTGAAGACTGAAGCCAATTTCATTATGAATCATGGATTTTGTGGATTACCACATGCTTACTTAAAAGGACAAATAGCTTTGCTACTACAGGAATAACAGTCTCGGCAAGATCAAAAGCAAGGAGGAAAAAAATGCCTCCAGTCATGAAGAATGCTCAAAGCAAGTGGTGGCACAAGAATTATATATTACCCATGCATGTAAAGCAAAACAAACTGTCATTAAATTTTCCTAGGAAGGCAGCTGAAGTGTTGGCAAACTCTTTTAGGCAGTGGAGGTTTGGAGACCAACATTTTTAGGTTTTCTTTAATGGGTGCTTTTTTTGTTAAGCTCCTTTCAGCATCTAAAAGATGTCGAGCTTGTCTTCGGCTTTCATGAAGACTTCTGAAAATGAGTGCCAGGGCTGATGATCTGGAGATTAAGGGCTTAGGAACTTAGTAGTGGTTAGGAGAAGAAGGAAATGGCTGGGTTTTCACTCTGGTTGACACTTCTGAAAATCTAGCTACTTACCTATACCTACCCTAGCTTAGAGGTACAAGTCCTGTTTAGAACTGCAAACATTGAAATCCTGGATATAGCTCACCTCTGTGCATGTAGGAGTGAAAATTGAAGCATCATACCTAAAGAAAGATCTACTCAATGTGTTTGCTGAAACTCAGGTTCCTTTTAATAAACAATATCTGTGAACTACAGTGTCCCTTAGGTGCTACACACCTGGCTGCAGGGATAAATCTGTTGACACAGTCTTCAGGAGCAGTGGACTAATCTCAAGCAGCAACTATTCTGCTTTACAGGGTCTATTTTTAAAGGATATTTTTTAAATTTTTTTTTATTTCAAAGAACAAGATCAAAAGCATGACAATTTAGCAAGACAGTGCTTTAAGACATCCCTCAACTGCAGTAGGCTTCTCACCAACTTCACAAGCCACCCTGTGCTGGAGCTTGTGGGCTCACATCAGCTTCGGCCACAGCCCTCATGCAGTGGGGACTCAAGGACGGAACTAGCACGGCCCCAGCTGGTCCCATGCAGCCACCACTCTGCCATCACCACCACTTTCCCCAGGACCTTTCTTCATGTTAAACTGGACAACATTGTATTGAGGCCAAAACTACCACTTACACCAAGTATTTATTTCCTTCTGTGATGTGGCACACTCCTCAAGTATTTAAGAATAGTACAGGACAGAATAAGAGATTGTAGGCATTTATTTATTTTCCAGCTTGAAGGAAGAAAGGTTTGAGATACTTTTGCAGGTCTCCCTCTCAAGTCCAAGTTTGACTGTAGCAGCCAAGAGGTGCATGACTACATGTGCTGAAGGAGGACAAACCTTAATTAGTGAGATGCGACTTCAGTCCAGAAAGTGCCAGCTCTTTCATTCCTTTGGACCATATGTGTAAGCTGTGTTCATAGGCTTTGCCTACCTGCTCTGAGAGCTTTGTTTCCTATGTTCATGAGCTGCCAGGCATTTAGCTGGACCTTGCTACACATTTATGTGGAGTGAGAGAGACTTTCAGTTTTGGGTGGTGCCATTACAAATGTGCACTCAGCAAATGAAAATAACATGAACTTTAAAGCATCTTTCATTTCAAAGATGAAGCAAAGAGAAAAAATCAACATATTTTTTATGTGGGGGCTGGAGATCCACCCTGCCAAAGACAAGGAGAAGGAAACACAGGATGCTTTTCAGAGTTGTGGAGAGAGAGAACCAAACTGTCCCCATGGGCATGGCATGGGTGTGTGATTGAAACATCAGTGCTAACTAGACCTGGGGTTGTGGCTGTGCCTGAGACATGCACCCAGCAGGAGCTGCACCAGAAAGACCCACCTAGGTAACTGAGGAGTAACGGTGTGTGGTGCAGAGCCATGCTGCTTCACATCTTTGCAGTGAGTGACCTGAGCCAGATGCAGGGAGATTTACCTTTTCCCATTCCTGTGCCTTCCTACCCATGGATAAGTGTTTTGATGATCTGCTTTACATAGCCCAGTCTTGGATTTTACAGACATAGATTGCTTTGTCAGTTGAAAATACTGTGTTGCATCTTGTGGAGAACACTTTCCTTCAGCAATGTGTAAAGAACAGTGAGCATTTATATAGGCTTCCTTAGAAGTGAATGAATCACAGGAGATAAGTGAATGAAATGACACAACCTGTATGACTTAGTGTAATCCCATGACATGTGCAGAGCACATTAGGTCACAGTTTCACCTCCTTCAGATGCAGAAAAGGCGTGGACAGTGCCCCTCCTGTGTACCTTGGCATGGCCAGTAGATTGTAGTTAATTTATCTTAGCAACAGATGTGACTGCACATTTCTTTTTCAGGCAAACCCTGCTACTTGAGGCACTGGGATGGTGCAATGTGACACTGACACTCTGATCTGTTGGTATTGCACCATCAATATGCACGGTATGTAATGAACCAAACAGAAACTTGGGAGGCTTT
The DNA here is from genome assembly GCF_000747805.2 of Chaetura pelagica. Lineage (NCBI taxonomy): Eukaryota > Metazoa > Chordata > Aves > Apodiformes > Apodidae > Chaetura > Chaetura pelagica. The sequence goes on along the minus strand of NW_009953719.1, from coordinate 2,289,084 downwards.
ACTTACAATCTCTCAGCTTGATCTCTCTTGCTGCAGCAGACCCCTACATAGGCTGCAGCATTGCTCAAAGTCAAGTAAGCCTAGACCAAGAGCTGCATGTCAGGTATGTTTTTCTGACCAGATGGGCAGCCAAACAGGTCTTGGAGCTGTGAAGGTTTGTGTCCCACCAGCTCAGGGCATGGCTACGATGGCCTTTGAATGTACAGTACTGATGAGGGTTGTGTTGTTATGCTAGATGCAAGCCCCTCTGGGCCTTGCTCCCAGAATGACTGTTTTGGGTTTTTTTCCCACTTCTACATTCACTTTCTGTTTCCTGTGGCCACCCCAAGCCTGCCCCTACCCTCTCATGCACCTTGGAGCACCTCCGTCCTCCACTCATAATGGAGGTAAACATCACTCCCTGTCAGAATGAGCTTCGCTACCAAAGCTTCCCATTTTTTGCTTCATAAAGGCTCAGCCAGGACATCTCTGGTTTCCTGAGAGAGGCAAGTAGTTTGTGGCTGAAAGGACAAAGTTCCCTCTGTAGGTGATACGGCTCATCTGGCAGCTCTGGACTCAAGCACAGCTCACACCACCTACTCCGCTGGGCAGTGGGCCAGGAGCTGTGCCCACAGGGAGCCCGCCCCACTAGGATGAAAGAAATCAGCTTTTTGCTAGCACAAGGCTTCTCTAGGTTGTGGGTTTTGTTATTTGTTTTGTTGTTGGGTCTATTTTTTTTTCCCTTTCCCCTCTTCTTTGTCTGCTTCTCTTGAAAGCAGTTCAGTTTAGCTGCCAGATTTCATTCTTACTCTTTTCCTGTCTGCCAGAAGCCTGTCCACATGCTTCCCAATTGCATTTAAAACCTTCCCCAACCTGTAAATAAACACTGAAAAAAACCAAATCTCTAATGATACCTGTTAATGCTTGGTTATAAAGCATCCACCAAGCAACACTCAGGTGCTGACAGCAGCTAAATGCCAACTCAGGTGGCCTTTGCACTCTTTTTCTGAGATGCTCTCCACACCTTATTGGTATTAATGTGCTACAGCGCTGCTGCCTGCCCTGGAAGTACCAGGATGTGCAGCAGAAGGGAAGCGTGCTGCTCAGGGACCCCTTGCCCAGCCCTGCTCTTTGCCCAGCTCCTGCTTCAGACGAAACAGGGCAGGGCTGTGAGGACAGTGGCCATCCCTGGCCTCCAGCTGCACCCACTTGGACCTCACAGGCGTGTCCAAACGGCTGGTGAGGACGGGAGTTCAAAGAGGCAGCGAGCCGGACATTTGTGACTGGCTGGAGATAAGAGCTCAGGTGGTGACGGTGTTATGATTCAGGCAATGAATAAGGGCTGCTCCCTAAGACTGCTGAAACCTTTGTTCCTTCAGACAGAGAAATGGAAAGCCGGCAAGCTGTGTGCTCCTGTCTGCCCTCGGCCTCTCTGAAGACAAGGCTGCTTGCTCCCTTTCCTGAATTTACTCACCGGTCAGAACCTTGGGTGCTAAGCCTCACTTCTGAGGCAGCTCATAAAATAGATTTATGAAACCCAGGGAGGATTATGAAAGCTGATGCACCCTTGCCTACATTTTCTGCATCTGCAGAACTGCTTCAGTAACTGCTGCCTTATAAAGGGATCTGTCTCCAGCCACCATCCTCCACATGCCCCCTCCTACCTATGGTATGGGTGCTGCTGGCAAGAGCTCCTTCTCCACTCACCCTCTGACATCTCCTCGGTGCACTGCCAACAACGGAGGGTGCTGTCCTTTAACACCCGTGCCGGCATCAAGCGTGTGGGAGACAGTCATAGCTGAGGGGAGCACAAATAGGCTCAACTGGGTTTTAAGATGAGGCTGGGTTTGAGCAGGTTGCAGAGTCCTGCAGCAAGGTCAACAGAAGGCCAACAGCTTTATGATGGGTAGATAGTATCTAACTTCACTACTCAAACCAAAACAGATGTAGTTACCTTCTCTTCGTTGCTTTGGAAACTGAGCTGTGACCTTGTGGTGTGAATCCTCCTTGCAAACCCTGTCTGGACTCAGCCATCACTACGGAGGGCTCAGCCACTGCCAGCAGGAGGTCAGCCTCCAGAACTGGAGGTGAAGGCCAGGTTTATCAGGCTGCCCAGGTGCCTTCAGCCTTGCTGACATCTTTTTGGTGCATGATTTGTGGGTGCTGTCGAAGGAGATGCTCAGAGAGCAGACAGAAATCCCAGTCTGGGGACTGGATTAGCAAAGAGGGCTTCTAGTGAGCGACTGAAGTCTTCTCCAGCTTTGTACCCTTCCATCCAATTTGCTGGCACCAGCAGGGTGGGAGAACAGCTGCAGAGTGGAGCAGCTAGAGCCTATGCTGATGCCAAGCATGCCAGCTTGGTCCCCGAGTCATGAGTGCATCAGGGGAGGGGAAACACATCTCTAGCCCCTGGGGGATTTGGCCACGCTGACTGTCAGGGGTGGGTTTCTGCAGGAGGTTAGCACTGGGTGTCTTCCTTGCAGGGCTCCTGCCCCCCAACTCCACTGCAAGTTAAAAAATACTTCTGGATGTTATAAACAGCTCGTAACAAATTTTGACCATCTTCCAGAGCTTAGCTGAGCAGATAGGCTGGCAAAGATGAAGTGCCTCTCCTTACACAGACAGGCACTCTGCTTCTGCAGGTTTCATTTGTTGGTGTTTGGAGTCTCTAAGGAATGCTGGCTTAGGAGGGATGCTATTCTTAGAGGGAAAGAAACAGGCTCCATATTCTCCAGAAAGGCTTTAGCTTGCAAAGGCTTGTTCCTCCCTCACCACTTTCAAGCAAGGTAAGGGCTGATTTAACTGTCAAAGTTAATTACTGGATTGGGCTTGCTTTTTCCAGAAAGATTATATTCACTCAAAATCAGCTTTTTCTGAAAACATTTTGCAGACAATAAAAGGCTTTTGGTAGCTGTTACGTCCTAAACATTGTTTATCTGCTGCAGTGCAGGGACATAGAAGCAGCAAGGGTTCAAATTCCATGGCAGGGGCATGGGCTGCACCTCTCATGCCTCCCCTGGGCTCACACGGCACCTTCAGCTACGGGACCCTCCCTGAGCCCAAACTCCGCTCAAAGCAGGGCTGGCTCCAACCCTATCTCAGACAGCCTTCTGCTCCCCAGGGGCACAGCTGGTGCTAGACCCTGAGGTGTCCTCTTTTGTGACCACTTTCCAAAGGAGACTACGATGTTCCGTTCTTTCTTTCATGTCCTTTTCTGAAGGATAGGACCAAAATAATCAAATTATCCCAGAACAGACACTTTTTTGAGAACAATTTTGAAGATCTCAAAGCTTTGCTCATAATTAGGATGAGACCAAGATTTCCAAACCAGAAATTCCTCACAGAACAGGACAGTATTTTCTTAGCTGTAAGCTTATAAACTGTTGTAGAGTCGTTTGTGCTTTACTTCCTGCACTGCCTTTTTAGGTCCTACTAGACTAGACTAGATGAGACCAGACTAGTTCAGTGGAAGTGACATACAATGATCGCCTAGGCCAACTGTGTGACCACTCAGGGCAGAAAAAAAACCTTAAAGCATTTTATTAGGGGCATTGTTCAAATGCCTCTTAAACAGTAACAGGCTTGGGACATCAGCCTCTTCTCTAGGAAGCCTATTCCAGTCTGACTGCCCTCTTGGTAAGTACATGTCCTGTCTAGACCTTTTCTGGCACAGCTTTGAATAAGAGATATTCAAGGGTATGTTTACATCTCTTCCTCCAACACCTCAGCAGATTTCTTCTCCCAGATTACTTCAAGCTGATCTCTTTCATATGCATTTTTACGAGTGCTTTTAGTCCTGATACGTGGTCTTCTCAGGGTACAACCTGGACTTCATGGTGTGAATGTTGACTTTGTCAAAATATAGTGGTGTATGTCACTTTCATCCTTGTGCAGTTTGCATCACACATGCTATTCCTGCATGTCTTTGGTTTATGAAAAGGGGGGAATGTGTAAGAGTCTTGATTTGGCATCTTAATTTAATGTGAAACAGTCATAAAATATTTTATTTTTTACAAAAATATTTTCACAGAAATATCATACATAAATATAAAATATGTGTATACATGTGTGTGTATATACTATGGGTTTTTTTGTTGTCAAGATTGTTATGCCTGCTTATTATTTTTGTTAAAGGTTCAGACCTTGTGTTTAGTCACCCATATACACTTCTGCAATGGCTAAATTGAAAAGGTCTGATTTCAATCAAAGAAAAGGAGTAAAGAATTTATCTAATTTGCTGTAGGACCTTGTAGGCTGGTTGGATTTCTGTGCCAAATTACATTTCTTAGCTAACATGGAAACAGTTGTTGGGTTTTTTTAGCAGCGGGCTGACTGAGATTTTGGCTCTTTTTTTGAGGAATAAACTCTGCAAACTCAGTTGCCATAAATACTAATCTCAGCTGCTCTTGTCCCTACAAGACAACAAGTTACTCTGTGGTTGACACCAGCACCATATAGACGGGAGAACTGAACTTGCTTCTAAACTTATTTTAACAAAGAAGCAACATGGACTGAATCTATACTGGTAAATTGAATATGAGTCCAGGAAGATTGCCAAGCACTGACACCAGAAAGCACAGACCAGCCCATGTCTGTGCTGATAAACTGGCTCACCATCCAAAACAAAGTGGATCTATGCAAGCCACCTTTTGGGAATGGTCCCTGAAATGTCTCACCTTCCAAATCATTCCTCAAAGTTATTCAGGGATAGCAGCAACACCAGATTTAGGTCAGGAAGTATCCCTATAGTTTACCAACATAAACGATTGTGTGGCAGGGCCTGATAATGCTTAAGGGTATTAACTTTGTCATGACATTGTATCAGTACATGGCTTAAATCTGTATGGAAAGTGCAGTGTATGGAAAATTTAAATAATTTGCCAAAGCTGTTTACTGAGATTTCTTGCGGTGCATTGTATAATTGTCTGCAGAGAACTGGTGTTGCCTGAACTGCTGCAAACATTGGGAATACCATCGGATCACAACTGTTCAAGGTTAGATGGTTTGCTCATCTGTCTGAAAATCTGAAATATCCGAAGTTTGCAATGTTTGTTTGAAAGGCAGTTGTTGCTAATGCATATTTTCAGGATCTGTGTTGAAGGTGGTGTCACCTGCCATGCTCTTGCTGCAGTACTAATTCTTGACATTACTGGAGTCTCCTTATGAAGCAACACATTTCCCCTGGCCTCTGCAAAATGTTGCTGTCCTGCATTATAGCCAGTATATCCCCAAAGCTCATCTTCAATTACTTATTTGTTGAATGAGTACAAAAAAGACTCTAACAAAAAAAAAGAAAAGAAAAAAAAGAACGTGCTTCTAATTGAATCCTCCATCATATTGCTGCATTCTCAAATCCAGATGTTAAAAAATGACCCATTTGGCTCTACATATATCTAATATAGAAGAATTTAGTGGACACAGCAGCATGTACTCTCTTCATCCCCATAGGGAAAAAGCGACTGAAGGTAAGTTAGTGTGGGCACAGGAACAAATACATATAAACTTGCCTTTATTGAATTTAGGCAGGAAGCAACATACTTCTGCTCCATCAAAACAGTGAGGTCCAAAGACAGTTTTCAGCAGG
>NW_009953719.1:2279319-2282991 GCF_000747805.2 Chaetura pelagica | reverse complement strand
AGCAGGAGCATTGGGACAACTTCTTTCCAACTCTGAATAGTTTCTAAGTAGAGTTTATTATTATTTCTAAATTATGCCATTTGAAATGGTAGCAAGAGAGCACATACTAAGCAGTCCACTGACCTTCAGTTATACATTCCTTCTGGCAGTCCTGGGGTGGAAGTCTTGGAAATCTGTCTCTGGAACCAAGAGAATTCAACTGGGAAAGTAAAGAGTTTTACTAAATAAGCTGCTGGAAAGACTCAGTAGACAAAAACTCTGCTTTGGCCAGCAAACTGTAGAGTTTAACAGACATCACTTGAAAAGCAAACCAAAATAAAAATAAGACACCCTGACGAGGAATTAACTTGCCCCATAATAGTTTGGCATTGTATCTACAGCTAACTTCTGCAACTAAATTGCGTGTCACATTTTTCTTCAAATTCATAGGCCAACCCAATTCACTAAGCACTAAATGTAGGACCATTACTCCTCACTTCTACAGGGGTCTAGGAAAGTACAATGAACTGACGTTTAGAAATGAAAGAAGACTGCTTCCTGTTCTTTGGACTTCCTTATTTTTGTGTATATTTTTTAACTGTGCAAGATTCTTTTATTTCTGAAGTAATTATTTGGTAAAAAAAACCCTCCAACATTTACTCTGTAAAATCCTACATTTCTAACTGTAAGGCCACTTCACATTATAGGGAAACAACTCCTAGTAACATCAGAGTTGCATGTGCTCTAAGCCATCCTGCTTTAGCGGGGGAGTTTGACTAGATGATCTCAAGACGTCCCTTCCAACTCACAATTCTGTGATTCTGTGCTTGAAGGAAAAAACGCCAACACATTAGTTCTTATTGTTGCTCTCCCACTTGCCTGCGCTCCCCACAGTTTGACATTTGTTAATGCTTTTTCTTGACTGAGTAGTTCTTGTCCTAGGCAGTCTTGGAAGAGTTTCAGCTTTGTCCTCCACTGTAACCATGCAATGTCTCTTGGAGGTGGAGGAAAGTGGAAGGAGCTCTTCCAGGGGCAGAGGCAGAGACACTTTTCCAGCTGGACTCAATTCCATAGGCTGACAGTAGCTAAAGCAGGATTTGTTTGTTCCAGGGACCCTTTTGGGAAGCAGCCACACAGGTAGTTGTTTCTGACAGGTTTGTGAGACTTCTAGTTTAATTTAAATAACAAAAGTGTTTGTGGTATTTTTATGACCTTGGTTTTTGATCACTGGTTGACATCTCAGATGTTCTTGGCTTCCACCTAAAAGCTGACTACCTGAGTCGTGAGTCACAGACTTATTTCACCTTAGGGCAGATTAAGAAAAAAAAATATTAAAATTTCCCCTTTTTTTTTCATTCTCAGACACAGCAGTGAGAAAGAAAGCCAGCCTAATCCTCCACAAGCTGAAGAGTGTGTCTTGTGGATGTAAAAGGAGATTAGTACTCACTATGAGGGACATGGAGACAGAAAAGAGGCTTATATCTTAAAGATTTTTTGTATAGTTTTGGGTTTTTTCCACTTGACACCCTTGAAGATAGTTCAAACCATTTGCGAGAGGGTGGAGGTATCACATTTATGGCCCAGCTCCTAAGCACTTAGGTTGCCTGCTATTTCATAGTGAAATACTCTTGTTTCACAATGTTTTCACTCAGTGCTTGAAATGACTTGTTTTTTGTCTTCAGCAGTATTTGAGTCAAGCTTCTTGCTCTGTAGAATTCAGATCTTCTGCCAAGAGAAAAGCACAGAAGTGCAAATAGTGGCAGCAAGATTCTGTGGGAGAGCTCTGAAATGAGGTTCAGTGCAGAGGAAAATCTGGCTTTGCTTTGCTTTGTAAGAAGTGTTTGTGACTTGGTAATCTGTTTTATTTGTGATCCTTAACTGAAATGAAACAGATCATGCAATCCACAAGCTGATTTTTTTTTTTTTAATTTCCTTCTCCTTCCAATTTTGTGTTGAGTGAACACAACTTTGTCACTAGAAGAGCTTGTGATGTGTGTTGTGTGCTTCCCTGACAGGCACATCTGTAATAAATGTGTGTCTAATCTTTGTACAGAAGCTGATTACAATTTATTCCCTTATCATGAGAGATTTGTCAGCCTTTTGGATCCCTGGTCAACAGGGGTCCATGAATGATGAATCACAGTGGTTGTCCATGCCCAATTCAAAGACAGAGATGTTGACACACACACTCATTTTCTCAGAAAAGTAGATTTTGATGGGACACAGAATCCTATTACCTTGCTGCATCCTTCAGTCTTGTTATAGAAATGGTCCAGCACCTTTTTGAAATATGGTTCAGATTAAAAGTGCAGCACAGATACTCCTGCTGTGTGTTTTTTTTTGCCCTGGGCTTGGAAAACTGATGCAAGAATGAAAACAAAGAACAATTCTGCATGTGTTTTGTGGTTTTTGCTGCTCAGCCCCGTCCAGATGGACCAAGAGGAAGGTATGAGCAACTGTGCTCACCTGGGTGTGCCATCTTTGTTGATTGTGTGCCTCTTCACTATCAGAAAAAAAAAACAAAAAACAAAAAACAAAAAAAAAAAAAAGGCTTTGATCTGTGATTAGATATCTGAGCTGTCTTCATATTGCCTGTCCAGGTGAGAATAATCTTGAATTGGGCCATGATGTAGATACCCAAGTGTCTAGACCAGGTAAGCTGCCTGCTCCTTACAGCACCTCTGTCCTGAATCACCTAAGCATCTGCAAGTGAATAACTCACAGGGGTGATATGGAAATAGAGAACAGATGAAGGGGATTTACACATAGCAACATCTTCTGGTGAGGCTTTGAGCCCCTTGGTATCTCCATCTCTCTCACACAGAAATGGCATCCAGGCTTGGTACCTGGATCACAGAGGTACCTGCTTGCTAGGCTGCAGTCTGTGGCTGCACCAGCTGCTTATTTACATTAGTGTCAAGTGCTGACTTTGTCTTCCACAAGTATGGAAGGGTTGATTTTGTTTTATAGCCAGTGGCTTTCATTATCCCCCTTACAATTTTGTCCACATTAAATTACTGGCTGTAACAATAAGCCATGTAGTTTGTTTCTGAGCTGATCGAGCAGTGAGCTCCTGGCCTCTAGCTGTTCCTCTCCACTGTGGCCAGGGCATGAAAATGAGCAAATGCACTGTGGTCTCACACTGGCATAGTGTCAGGAGCACTCCCATGCTCGGTAGTTCTACTATAGTTGTAATTGTGTGATACACACCCAAAACACAGAAATCCAAAGCTGCAGGCATAGAAGTGCATTCTCAAAATTGCACCTATTAAGAGTGAGACTGATGTGAAACTCAACAGGAAACTGAAGAGTACAACCACTTCCAGAAACAAAACCTGCCCGTTTCCTTGAAATGTCATACTTTTCAAAGCATGGAAAGAATGAGGATTAAACAGCCATGTGTCTTTAATGGCACGTCAAATGATCTTGTGCAATAAAGAGAGGCTGCCTGCATGTTTGAGCATTACTTTGAATGTTTGCTAAAAACAGTTTATAGAGGTCTTTCCAGGCATTTGTACAAACAAAGCTCCATTAAATTGCATACCAAACTGAAGCCTCTGTTTGGTGAGCAAAACAAGGAGAATTTAGAGGGATCAGAGATCTGTGATGGGTGGGGGGAGAAGACAGCAAAAGATAGCATGAGGAGGCATGCTCCTCACTTTCTATAGCATTGCTCCCTAAGTGGAAGTTCCT
>NW_009953719.1:2253457-2279116 GCF_000747805.2 Chaetura pelagica | reverse complement strand
GCTGAAGGATTGTAGGTTGTGGCACTGTCACCCCATAAAAGGTTAAAACTCAGAGGCAGTCACAGTACTGGCTGAGGATTGGAAGATTTCCAACTGAAAGAGAGAGTGGGACCAGCCTGATCACAGAGTCTGATCTCAGACATGTCACGTCATCAATTGGATTTCCTTGAACTGAATTTTCCTTGAACTGCTTCTCATTTGAACCTGAACACAGCAGCTGAAAAACCCCCTTCCTCTCTTGATGATGACGTTTCTAAAGATCCAGGATACAACACGAAATATTGTTTCCATTGGTCAATTCCCTTCACTATGAAATATGTGCTTATTTTCCATATGCCACTCATATCTGGCTTTTATTTTGAGACAGAGTTTTGCTGTATGTTCTTCAGCTATGCTATCATCAAATCTGCATTTTGCAGGGACACATTTTTAGTCCATCACACCACTTTGTTGCTGTTGTTGTTGTTAAGAAAGCTCAACTGAGTTCTAGAATTTCTTCAGAGGAGACATCTATTACAGCTGAAAGGTTTTGGGTGTCTTTTCCTATCTGTAGTCACAATTCTTCTGTAAATTATTTCCTAGAAAGCTGGACAGAACTAATACTGAAACTGATACTTTTACACCATTGCTGCATTTATTTGCTGTACCAGAAGCTGCATCTTCATGGTCCTGCCAAGGCTGGCTGTGCATGCTAATGTAACATTATCCCACTGGTCCCTGCTGTGGGTTTAGCTGTGGTCCATACCTGTGGTTGTCCACAGAGTACAAAAGGGTATCTGGCACCCACCATCCTCTCTTTACTGCAGCTGGTCATGGGTAGTGTTCTTGTCAGGACCAAAAATCTCAGAAGTATTCTTCAAACCACCTCCCTTTCAGCCTGTGGCATTTAGCCATTGTACCTAAGGAAATCAGGGGAACCTCAGACACTGTTGTTCTTCATCCTGTACAAATGCTAACTGTGTCCAAGGGTAAACCAAGAAGACAAGAGATGGCAACATTGCCAGCATGGCAGGTGGTGGTGTCCCTGCAGCAGCCGGGATGTGGCAGAATTGCACCTTTCTCCAGCTGTTTGGCAGATGGCACAGTGGAGGAAAACCCTATGGCAGGACATGAAGTGGGGTAGAAAAACCATGTAGACATTTACAGGGAGGTCACCTCTGCATCAGTGAAGAAAGTATTGTCTTTAAGCTTTAGTGTTATGTGGCAGTGTGGGTGCAGCATGTTCCCAGCCTCTGGACACTGGGAGCTGCTGTACCACAGCTCTAGCAGGTGCCCTGCTTGCTCCCTTGGTACAGATACCTACTGTTAGCTGTGGAGGTCTTGGTGGAGCCCCAGGTGAGATGATTGCTATGCCTGTGATACATTTTCAGTCGTGGCTTTCCAACTTTCACAAATATACTTTCACAAATATTTCCAAGCAGTAGTTGTGTTTGGTTACAATGCATTTCATTTCAGGAATGGTATCCATTTTCCAAGCTGATAAACTTTCAAAACCTGTGAAACACTTCAAATGTTTGCAGCTTTGAATCTACCCTTGTCTTCACACACAAATCCAGACAATTTTCTTGTTGGAAAGGCTTTGTGTATTGTGATTGAGGCCATGGATAACGATTTTATTTCTTTATGATTCCACCTGAAGTTTCAAACAGGATAACAACAGTAACAAAATAATCATCAACCTGATTCACAAAGCTAAAAAGCAAATTTTGCACTCTCTGGGTCTAAAAAGGAAAAAAATAACAAAAAAAATGCTCCTGCTAGTTATTTGCTGAGATTTTTCCGGTGAATTGCTGCACAGTTGCTTGTTTTCCTTTAAATAAGCAAACATTGAAAGAACAGAATACTTCTCTAAATTAGGTTTATCAGTGTTTGTTTTTCTTTCTCCATAGATATTCAGGCCTAGTCCAGACTTAGAGGCTGTAACAACAACTGGTACTATAACATGAGAGATGAGAAAGATGGACAAAATTGAGGAGTGGATATGTTGCCAGGACTTTCATGGGTTGAGCTACAAAGGTTTGGTTTCGTTTGTGTTTTCAATCAATATTAAATCCAATCTGCATTAGAGCTGAAGACATGATGATGCAAGTATTTATTTATTTCCATCCATAAGTCATATTAAAATATAAGGCTGAAACAGCTTTGTACATTGCATGCACAAACACCAACAAATGAAAGATCTAAAACACCCTCTCCTGGTTTTCATGCACCCCTATTGAACTCAAATGAGAGGATGACAAAGAAACAACATTCTGTGTTTAAAAGACAAGAATGAAAACTACAGTTTTGTTTTGATATTTTTTTCCTCCACCCCCACATGCACAGTTTAGTTTTGATTAAACTTTTCATTCATAAAGTATGTGATCTGTTTTTAGATGTCGCTTTAGGCAAAATCAGAAGGGATAGAAACATTGTAATGAAAAACTAGATCTTTTGGTAGAACATTTTAAAATATAAGACTTAGTTTTTGTCCCCTAAATATTTTTATTTTACCCTAACTGAAACAGTGATAAGTCTGTCACAAAACTGAACTATCTCAACTGGTTTGTTCATGCATATTTTGTCAGATGAAAATACTTAAACAAGTAAGGTCTCCAGCTCATAGAGCATCTTCTCTTAGAGCTCTAGCCAGGAGTAGCTGCACTTAAAAACACCTAAACTTCAGAACCTGATACTAGAAGTAAGAAGATAAAGTAACCTCAAAACGAGTCCAAAAATATTAAAATGTTACAAGTAGCTTTCACTTGCAACACTGTCTAAGCTGTAGCAACATTTTTCATGCGCTGACACACGTGGTTACTCAAGCACTTAATCCTCACATGCAGTCCTACCAGAGCCAAAATAGTAGGGAGGTTTACAATACAATGATGTAACCTCCTCCAAAATTTTGTGAATGTGGTTGTATGTTGCAAGCCTCCTTGGTTTTCAGTGCTAAAGTGGCAACGTTTAGTGCAGTCTATGCTGCAACATTAAAACCCGCAGCTCAGCTGGGATTTTGTAACTTGCTGGAAAACACTGTGTTCACAGTTATCATCTATGACTTAATCTAGGCACAACTTTCTGTTCCTCTATTTCTTTTTGCAAACAGAGCTGACCAGCAGCACAGCTCTTCTTCTTCTGCAATAGGATGGAGGCTCCACAGCCAGTTTTGGAAGCAAATGGAGCCACCGCCTCCCCAGGATCATGAGGACTGTCCCATCCATGGCCAAAACCTCACATGTCCCGCAGAACAGGGGAAGTACCCACAGGGACACCTTATATCCATCTTCATGCTGCCCTTGCACTCCTATTCCAGTGCCAAGAAGAAATCTGGAGCTATATTAACTTTGGACTTGTCTACAGGGGAAAATTAATCAGAAGAGCAACAGTGCAAGTCCCCTGGCCTGCTTTATCCCCATCAGGGAGTAGAGTTGGTCCAGAATGCAAACCCCACTTGACATTCAAACCCTGTTCTACAGGAGCATGGTTCTCTCTGCGGATGGACCCCTGCACACTGCTCGGCATGGTCCTTGGGGAGCTCTGGGAGCAGGGGGTGCCTGAAGGCAGCCCCTTTCTCCTCTCCTCCCTTCCTGCCCTGGCACCAGCTTGCAGGGATGGGCCAGAGTGAGCTGGAGTGAGCAAGCCAGGAGCTCAGACCTGGGCCAGGAGAGGGGGGAACAGCCCTTAGGGAATGATAATGTTCTCAGAGTATTTCCTGGACTGTGCCACTGGAGCTGCTCTAATTTATAGCCAGGCCAGAAGCCTGCTAAGAAGTGGCTCTCATATTTTTCTTACTGCCCACCCACAGGACCAAGGAGCAATAAGGATCTTGATCCACTTTCTAATTGCATTCCCAGCTTCTTCAATGTTGTCTGGAAGTGGGGGAAAAGGCATTGTGGGAAAAAAAAGAAGTCAAGTAGTGTCAGCCAGGTCAGGGAAATTCTTTGTCAGGCTGCAGTGACAAAGCAGATGCCATGTTTGCTGTTTTCCCTGACTTATTTTAGTGTTTGCAGAACTCCAGGTGGCTGGCTGGGTGGAAGAGTCCAGGTTAGCCTGGTGACTTAAAACCAGGGCAAGACTAGGGCCTCTATGAGCAATTTAAGAACCAGCAGTCTGCACAGTCCTCTGATGCTGACTCTGTTGCTAGACCTCTCCCACCTTGTGGACACAGCTGCTGATCAGGAGCCCTAGCCCTACAGCTGAAGCAGCACCTTGCTATCTGGCATGGTTCCTTGGTGTCGTGCTGGGTCTCAGACTTCAGACCCTCTATAAGAGGTCTGGCTCAGTATTTACAACCTGCTGAGGAGGTGCCAAGGCACAAATTGTACAGACTTCCTGGCTCAGCACAGGAACTTCTCCTTATGCAATTAGGCAAAAGCAATGTCAGAAGACAGACAGGTCTTGTTGCACGCTGTGACGTCAAAGCAATGGATGAACTGGGCCTTTATGAACAAAAGGTGGAGACATACAACAACTGAGGCTGGCCAGGACCCCTGGTGCAAACGCCTGCTCAAAGCAGGGCCCTCTTAAGTGGTGTGTTAGATGGATGAGGAGGCATACCTTGATGTAATGAAGCATTGCTATGAAGAGTTTGGCACTTCGTAACACCACAGGAGACAAGAGGAGATAAAACCAAAATTTTACAAACCCTAGAGGGTTTGGGTTGTGTGGGTGTTGTAAACGGCTTCCGCTGGTCCCCTGCAGCTCCATCAGTGAGAAGCTAATCCCTTCAGTGAAGAAACTGTAGAAACAGCTGCAATGGCCAGTTCCTTGCCTGAGACATGTTTCAACTATTTCTGGGGGGTGCTTTATGGAAAGATCTGGGAAACTTTCCACCCTACACCACCTCTGCTGCTGCAGCAAAGACTTGCAAGAGCCACAGAATCTCTCTAAAATCTCATTTCAGCTGGATCCTCTGCAAATCCCACTGACGTGGAAGGAAATGCAGGAACAGTAATTGGCATGGAGAGCAGCTTGGCTCTGCTAATGTCTGAGAATACTGTGGGAGTTCTTAAGGGGCGGCTGTTAAGGTACTACTACTAATGTTCAAAATAATATTTCTATTCTTCCCCTGATGGTCTGAAATTGCTATGGGTCCTTTTAAAGCCATTCTGCCTGCTAACAGTTTATTGCTTTACTTGATAAATTGCTTGGGGATAGCTAGGCAGCTCATGTGGGTTTTTTTGTTTGTTTGTTTTTTTGTTGTGTTGTGGTTTGGTTTTGCTCCCCCTCCCCCCTTTCAATAGCAAGAGCATTGTAATATTTCTTGGAGAAAAATGGATGTAATAAAATAGTAACATCTTGGGCCCGATTGTGCTGCAGTGGGAAGTTCTGCCCCAAGAGGGTGTTTTGTGTTGTCTCTTCTGGTTGCTGTGCTCTGCAGAGAGCTGCCAGCACCTCCAGCACTCCAGGTTCTGGTAAACATCTTGCTTCAACTAGTGGAAAGATTTGCTCATTTAGGAAGGGAAGATGAAGCACATATGGACCTCTGTGGTGTCCACCGATTATTCTTTTTGTAATGACTCATTGCATATGGCTGACATGGGTAGTCACATGATGATCTCCAAAATTGCCCAAGCACTGGGATTACCACTAACAAGTGTCATTTTGGACTGTGGTCTTCAAGGCTTGGGAAACACAGAGGTGAGAGCAGCACCACCACTGAGAACAAGCCGTACCAATCTGCTGGAGAAGTGACTGTGGTGGCTGTGACTTAGCAGCAAGCACTATGAAACCAAAGAGCATTTGTCTGAGTATGGGTAAGGTCTGCACAAGGGTCCTTCAAGGGAAATGGCAAATCCCCCATTTCTGAGCTGCTTAAAGCCAGAGCAGGGAGAGGTAGTGGGGAACACTGAGCAGGGACCAGCCTCACTGGCAGCTCTCACGACTCCTTGCTAGCAGGAATCTTCTTCCCTTGCACAGCAAGGATTACATAATGGGGACACAACCACTGCACTGGGCTCTGGCTGGGGATTTTAGAGATTGCTCAAAAATGTGTAATGGTAAGTGTTCATGTGTATGAAAGAGTGAAGGAGGGATCTGTGAATTCTGGAAGGCACTGCATGTGGAAAAGTTCCATCTTGAGCCTTCAGATCCTGGCAAAGCCCCTTTAGCAGCAAGTGGAATTTTCCCTGCATAAGCAACAATGCCTATATTTGTCGAAAAGAAAAGAAAAGAAAAAAAAAGTAAAAAAAAAAAAAAAGTAAAAAAAAAAAAGTTGGGAAGTCAGCAGACGTAGAGTCCTGATGAGGAAGAAAAGGAGCGTTGTGCCCAGGACATTGGGGAAACTGTTCAAACCCAGTTCATCCTTATGCAGAAACTGTCCCTGCTGGCTCACCAGTGTCAGCACTCACTCCTGCTCAGACTGGCTGCAGGGTGGGGGCTTTGGGACCCGCTCCTGACTTCAGCAAGAGATGTGGGTTCTTGGCATCTTCCAGGGCCTGGCACTTGAGATGGGGAATAAAACAAACAAACTGGTCTGTTCAAAGGCATATAGGAGGAATTCTATTTCTTTTGGAAGAACTCATTTTTCTCTGCAGGGCAAAAAGCACCCTGCAGGAGAAAGAAAACTCTCTGAGAATAGGAGAAAACTAAATGAAAGAGCTACATCTGCTAGATTGCTCTTTGTCTTCTGTCAGGGAAAAAAGAAAAAGTAAAACTAAAAAGAAGATTGATTAAAAATTCATCAGGCCAAGAGAGGCAGCACAAGTGGGAACAGGTCTCTTCTTTAGCCTAATAGTGAGGCATCCAGCTGAAAGAGAGGGAGAATTCTGATCTCTGAACCCAAGGCTGAGTTTTAGCTTGGAACCATTCAGTGAAAAACATTTTCCTTCTTTTCTGCACTGCACTCAGAGGGCCAAGGTGGGAGATGGGCACTGGAAGCCCTCAAGCTGTAGAGCAATCCCACCTCAGACCTCACTGTGCAGGCAAGCAAGTGGTACATCAAATGGGGCAGGAGCCACCACTCCACCATCGTTTGCTACACTGCATCATAGAATCACAGAATCTAGTATCGTAGTACATCTTGGGTTGGAAGGCACCTCTAAAGGCCGTCTAGTCCAAACCCCCTACTTCAAGAAGGTGAGTCCAGCCCCATTTTTTCAGGAAAAAAGGGCCTGTCTGACAGCTGTCAGGAGGGACTGCATGTTTAGCCCCTACAGGTGTTGGCTTTGGTGTCACATACACATACATGGGATGGGGCTGGGAAAGTGAGGTGAGCTGGCCCTGATACTTGGCAGCAGTGGCCTGGTAGGGATTCACCACTCGGTGTGACAGCATACATGAAAAATATCTTCCAAAGAACATAGCCCTTTACGTGTGCAGTGATTTCGTTATACTTGTTACTCTTACATTTTGTTAAGTTCATCATTTAGGTCATAAATGCCAGGAGCGTTAGAGGCAGAAGGAAGAAAAATGGTGGGATCTGATGCCTCTTACCCAAATCAGATAATCATCTTAAACTCTTCTATACATAAGTGAGACTTATTACTTGAAAATCTCAGTTTGCACAGAGCAAATTATTCTGGTACTGGCCAATCTATTTTGTGTATTTTTTAACAACTTTCCTTGTGTGGTTGCACATCACATGGTATGTGTTAAAAATGAGATACTAGATATCTTACTCAAAGATCATGCACCCTTGGCTGAACTTTTCATTCTTCTTGCTTACAGGGATGCCTTTTATTCCCTCCTCAGCATTTTGAGCGTTCATGTGTCTAGCATATGAAGCACTGCCACAGTCACATGGCTGTGTGAAGACATACAGTGCAACTAGATCTCCACTTCACATTGAGAAAAAGAAACACACAAATAAACTGTGATGTGTTCAAATTTTGACCATCCATGAAGAGTGTATAAATAAGTCTTGCCTCTAGTGCTGTGAATATGTGAATTGGCTTCTAGTTCTTGCTTTCTCTTCTGTTCCATGAGGCTTTTAAAAAGAAGAATACAAGAAGTTCTGGTATCTGGTTGGCATTTATAGAGTACTGTAGATTCAGAGCATTTTACTGAACCCTCTTCAGTGTCAGATGCTGTGCTTCCATTTTGTAAAAGCTGCTAGGACTCTTGTTTGTTGCCAGATGTGGTCCTGGATCACGAAAGTGCTGGCCCACAACCTACTCATGGAGAGGGAAGCCCACATGAGATTTAGCAGAACACCACCTTGATGCTACTAGTTGCATGCAATGGGTGAGTGAATGAATTTTATGCTAGAACAGCAGCAGCTCTGTCAGAGAGGCCCACTCTTGAAGTGGGGCCACCCAGAAACCTGTGGAAGAGCTGGGAACTATACCAGAAGAGATGAATCTTTAAGCAGCCCTCTTGATCCTTTGTGTAAGGAGAGCCACCTTGGCTGTGACCAGGGCGAGAAACCCCAGGCTAATGAGTGGAGTGAAACCTCCAGATTTGCAGATGACACTGAGTAGTTTGAGTAGTCAAATGCCACAATGCTGGTGAGGAACTCCAGGAGAACCTCACAACACAGTGCAAGTGGACAAAAAGGTGATAGGTGAGCATGAGCGTAGAGTAATGCAAGATAATACACCCAAGGAAAAATAACCTTAGCAGGGTGTATGCAATGCTAAACTTGGAAATGATAGTTATCAGGAAACAGATTCATCACTGACAGCTCTCTGAAATCATCACCTCAAGGTGCAGTGACTGCCAAAAAAAGCCACAAAAAACTGTAAGGTACCAGGGGGAAGAGTACTGAGAAGTCAGCTTTGGCTTACTGCTGAGCAGAACCTTCGTGTACCCTTACCTCAGCCCATGGGTGAGACGCTGGTTTCCAGTGCTTGAGGAGAAGTCAGTAGAGAGTGGTCAGAGGTCTTTCTTACAAGCCAGGCAAGGCAAAAGGTTCTTAAGTCAACAGTGAAAAAGAAGGCACTGTGTTCCCCCCAGCAGGCAGCGACATGTGGGGTTTGCTGGGGGATTTCAGGGGGGATGGACCAAAAGACAGTGGCCAGGTACACTCAATCCTCCTCCCACCTGTGGAGATACAGTACTGGGGTAAGTGATCCATCATCTGCCCCATTTCTCACTGTCCTACCTCTGCAAGAGTGAGCGTAAGAAAGGGGTGAAGTGGACAGATGTTTCCCAAAATAGCATCCTGGACATGGAGAGTTTGTTGTTCCCAAACTGCAGGTGCCCTTTCTGCTTGGGATGGGACTCTACGTTTTAAAAATAATAAAATGAAATTTAAAAGAGAAACAGAAAAAGAGCAAAGAAGGCTTTGAAGTTCAACTTAGTTATTACAGGTGACATGCCAACAATAAGCAGGTGCCAACTGCAACTTTATTTTGACTGCTGTCTCATGAGGAAAGCTAGCAGCTGGAAGGACAGGGCGGCATGTCCTGAAGAAAGTGAAGAATTTAGCAAGACTACTTTCAACAGCCTCTTTGACGCTGGGTGGCTGAGAAAACAGAGTGGTGTTTTTTGTGTGAGCTGCCACAAAACATCCTTTAATAATTGTCTTCTGGGTCACGCTGGGTTACAGCTTGTACCGCTGTGTTGACCTGACCTTGTGCAGGACACCAGGTTTGACTTCTGGAAGGCACCCCAGAATGGTTTGCATGTCTCGGGGTGTTTTGCTGCTTCTGCTATGATGAAATTCCTTTTTCTGCTGAGGGAGGAAACCAACTTCGCTTTAGTCTCTAGGCTGACGCCAACACTGATCATGCACACAAGAGGCAACTAAGCTTTTAGTCTAAATGAAGAAATAGTTCTGTGTTCAGGGAAAACAGACTGAAAATGAAACTTCTGTGGATTGATAGGGTGATCAGGGCTCTGCAGCCACAGAGTGAGAAAGACATTCAGGAAAAAAAAAAAATTGTGATAGACCATACACTATTTCCTGCAAAATAAGGTATATCACTTTGTTGGGGTCACAGCTCAAAGAAGGTCATTACAGTTGAAAAAATGCTCCACTACCTTTTTGAGAGCGTTACCCAAAGCCCAGAAAAATTTGGGTTTACTTTTCTCTTTCTGCCAAGTTCTGGCTGTGCCCAGGGGACTGCAGCTTCCTTTATGCCCCTTACAGTCTCTTCAACACAAGTGCAAGACAAATCTATTGGCCAGCACCCACTGGGATGCAACCAGGCCTGATGTGAAGGAAGGATGGATGTGGGAGGCTTCTTTTCCTTCATGAGGACCATGAAAAAGAAGACTGAAGGGCAACAACTGCAGATGTTCAAAGACCAAGCCATACTGCAAGATACAGACCTAACCTCTCAGCTCCATTCATTTAAAAAGGCCCATTCTAAAACCCCATTTTATTTTTCTCCAGATTTTTAACATGCTGCTATACCTGGGTGACTATGATGAAAGGAAAATCAAGACATGACCACAGCTTGATAAAAGATCAAGGAGCCCAGGGGAAGCAGCTTTTTAAAAAATAACTACCTTTTCTACTTTTAAAATATGTGCTTAAGGACAGATGTTTTCCTATTTTCAGCTTTTCTGTAAGGAGGAGGGATGGAGGAATATGAGATAATGATATTAGGACAGTGGGCTTGCATCGTACAGGTAGGATCAGCTTAAGATTGGTTTAGAATGGGTGGGTGGGTTAATGAACATGGGGTGAATCAGCAAGTAAATAAAAAAAAAAGGAGCTCCTCAAAAACTTTCCAAATTAAAAAGCACACACGCCATTTTCTTGTTCAAGAGGTTTTAATAGACTCATTTTAAACCTCTGACATTGTACAACACATTTAAATGTACATCAAGCTCAGATAAAAAATAAAGCTTTCTTACAAAGTACATTTTTCCAGTGATTTTTCTTTTTTTTTTCCTTTTTTTTTTTTTTCCTTTTTGCAGTAAAAATAGCTGCTACATAAATCCTCCTGATCATTGAAAAGGAGTCACAGTTATTTCCAAAAATAGAATTCATATTTTAATCGTACAGGATAAACTGCAGAAAAAAGAGACAAGTCAACTGAAAAAATAAGGCTTGTATATAAATTTTTTTAAAAGGGCATGCATAGAAGTTGAAAAACATATGCCATTTATAAAGGGAAAAAAAGGTAATTTTACCCATATTAATATTCTCATTTTCAGTTACAGAAGAAACCACAAACAGGCCCTTTACGTCCCAGAATATAACACTAGTTTCTTGTAAAAATGCCAAAATGCATAAAGAATTGCCAGCTTCAGTCTTTTCAGTCTTGGCAAAATACTGAGCCAGCCCTCCCCCTCCCCTTCCCCCCCCCCACACGCCATTTTCTTGTTCAAGAGGTTTTAATAGACTCATTTTAAACCTCTGACATTGTACAACACATTTAAATGTACATCAAGCTCAGATAAAAAATAAAGCTTTCTTACAAAGTACATTTTTCCAGTGATTTTTCTTTTTTTTTTCCTTTTTTTTTTTTTTTCCTTTTTGCAGTAAAAATAGCTGCTACATAAATCCTCCTGATCATTGAAAAGGAGTCACAGTTATTTCCAAAAATAGAATTCATATTTTAATCGTACAGGATAAACTGCAGAAAAAAGAGACAAGTCAACTGAAAAAATAAGGCTTGTATATAAATTTTTTTAAAAGGGCATGCATAGAAGTTGAAAAACATATGCCATTTATAAAGGGAAAAAAAGGTAATTTTACCCATATTAATATTCTCATTTTCAGTTACAGAAGAAACCACAAACAGGCCCTTTACGTCCCAGAATATAACACTAGTTTCTTGTAAAAATGCCAAAATGCATAAAGAATTGCCAGCTTCAGTCTTTTCAGTCTTGGCAAAATACTGAGCCATCAAATTTCATATCACAGGCATACCATATGCATGCACACTGAGTACAGATGTTGTCTCTCAGGCCAATTAAATATTTGCAGAAGGCTGTATATCCTAGACAAACATGAAAAAAATTGATAAATTTACATTCATCCTATTTAAAAACACACATATAATTAGTTTAATTTACACTATACAGTATCTGTTAAATAGGAACATTACAGAGTTTCAAAAAGAATCACAGAATATATACAAATCGAATATTGAAATGGTTTGATTTTCTTTCCCTTCCTTAAAAGGGTCTTTTTTTTTTTATTGTTAATGGTTGCTACATCTGGTTTTGGACACAGATTGTTTGTGTACCTATGCAGCACATTTCTGGAGTAGTAGTAATAATAATAAAACATGCTTTAGAACAAAACATATCAATTCTCCTTACTGATCATTTAAAATAAATTAGTTTGTTGGTTGTTTTGTTTTTGGTTTTGTTTTTTTAATAAATTGCATGATATAAGATGTAAGCAAGGACAATGGTATTTAAAAATATCTGAGCAATACTTCTGCTGCATCACTGGTTTCTCATCCAACCTTTGGTTTTAAAGCCAACCCATTGTTATACGGCAGTATAAGTAGCCACAATGCTTTATATGGCAGTACAGGTAGTCAAAATGCTTAATCCAAGAGCATTTCCATGTCTTTGTGACACAGCTCGGGTTGGTGCTGACTTCCATGCTGCTCAAGTGCCTGACATGGCAACACCCGAAGCCACTGATGAAATAAGGCCACTTCCTTCCAGCTCTCCCTGGTTACAAAATCGGTTAAGGTCCTTATTTCTCAACAGTTGCACCCATTGGAACAGCCAGGAGAACTGACTGCAGACGGTTCCCAGACGCAGTCCCAACACGTGATCTTCACCCCTGCAGCACCACGTCCCCAGGCTCAGTCCTCCGTGTCGGGCTGCACCCCCAGCATCGCGTGCAGCTCCTCCGCCGTGTAGCCCAGCAGGTTCTGCAGGTCGCACACGAAGCGATACACGTAGCGCTTCCCCGAAGTCTTGTGGATGATGTTCTTGTCGTAATAGTAGCGTAGGCCCCGGCTGAGCTTCTCATAGTTCATTTTTGGCTTGTTTTTCCTCCTTCCCCACCTCCGTGCCACCTGTCAGTCCGAAAAGAAAGCAAAAAGGGTTTAAAGGATTTACTCAGGTCATGTTCTTCTAGCTGGTGGCTCATAAATGCAGTTATTAAAACCCTTTCTCGGAGCATTGTATTTGCTTTGGATGTCCCAGACTCAGGTAAGAGAAGAGTTAGTGACTGACCCTGCAGCTGAACATGCTCTAAGACAATTACTGACAGCAGCTTCAGGAGAAAGTGTCTGATAGCAAACACCAGTGAAAAGGTACCTCTTTGGAGTGGACGTGCCAAAATGTGCCTAAGGAGACTGAGTTTATGGGGAATATGGTCTCCTCTATCAAGAATACAACATGTAAGTGTTCAGTTGCTATTGAGCAGTATGGGATAGCTCTTCACATGGAAGTTAAGGTTCCCTGGAGACAATGATTCCAGACCCCCATTTTTGTTTTTTTTAACAAAGGCTTCAGCAGACTTCATAGCCTGTCTCTTAACACTATAACTTTCCTACAATAACAGTATCAGAAAATGAAAATACAATTTATTTAGTTTTAATGAATAAACTTGAAAGTTCCCAAAATATTTTAAAAGCAGCACCACTGTATTTGCTGTGTATCTAAAAGGACAGTGATACATGGAATGCATTTTCCTCATGCCTTTGTGCAACCCCAGACATTGTTGATTCAACTACATTCAGTAAACTAATTACAGTATTACACCATCAAGAGTACTAACTTTGTACACTATCTTTAAGCTTCAAGCTATACAACGTGTTCTCCTAATTACAAGCAAATGCTGGTATCCTGGGGTAGGAGGAGGGGGGCTGGAACATCCCACAACAATCCTGACAGTATAGTAAAGCATTTGCAGATGAAGAGATTTCAGTAACTGTCTGATCTTGTAAACGCTTTATAGTCAAGACTAGGTCCACAGATGGCAGATCAGACCCTAAATCTTTTTGTTCATCACAGGTAGCTACATACCTCATCTGGGTCAGCAAGTTTAAATTCCCATCCATCTCCAGTCCAACTAATGAATGACTGACAGGACTTGTCAGTCAGTAACTCCAGAAGGAATTGCCATAGCTGTATAGGTCCACTGCCTGTTAAAAGAGGGGGGATGTGGAAAAACCATAATTAATACTCTTACTGCAAGCTCTTACCACAAACAATATAAGTGACTATACTCATATCACAGGGTAAGACTTTTAATTACACTGATTTACTTTTTTTTTTTTTAATATCAGAAAGAAACTTAGGATCTTTCTCTATAACACAAATCAGTTTACAAACACATTAAAATGAAAACAAATAAACTTTCTCCTGGAAACACAGGAGTTGACATGAGCAATGTCTTTCCTTTCATATGGGCTCCTAAGCACTCCACTCCCACCTCCCATCAGCTGCATTTCAAGCCCTTGTTTCTGTCCTGCAATTCCTAGCTTAGCAAACATTCTAGAGGAAAAGTGATTTCAGCAAGGACTACAGGAAGAAGGTCTTAACAGGCAAGCCAACACCTGTGGAAACTCTCACGTGAGGAAGATTTTGTCCAAGTTTCCTTCTTTTTTAAAAAGATCAAAAAGCGCATTTGATTTTTACATGTCCTGATGTACCTGCCTGATCTTGCTTTAGAGGGATAGTTCTATTGACTTCCTTTAGTAACATTTAAAATGAAACTCTTAATCAGTATTGGTCTTTAAGTTGAGAGGCATACCTTACAACTATACAGCTTTATCACTGTGGTATATATTTATAGAGAATATTGATGTTACACAAGAAGAGGAGTGACCATCTCGTTTCAGTACTTACCAGTAAAGCCAGCTAGAATTGCTGCCGGTATAACTGGTTTCCCTTGCTCTACAGGATCACTTCGTTCTTGAATATAGTCTTTGAAAGACATTGTAGGCTTGCTCAGACACAAGGACTGGCTACAGTCATCTTCAAAGCTCTCATAGGATGGCACACGCTGTAAATCCACTAATGATGACTGGCTGTTCCAGGACTGTAGCATCGAATCTGAGCTTTCGTAACTTTCTGCACCACTGTCACTAGATTCATGTTCTCTAAGCTTACCTTCATAAAACAAACAAACAAAAAATTGAGAGAAATGTTGGCATTTCTTAGTCTAGCCTGTAAATTCAAATTACACAAAGGAGGAAAAGACATACAGAATACGGCCTTGGACCCATAGTTATCATGCAAATAATGACTCACCAGAATTATCTATCAGCAAGTTCAGATTGTTTCTTGGGAAATCTTGATTTACTGCACAGTAATTCACACCAACGGCATCTGCTGGGGTTTTAGGGAACAATGAGAACTCTTGTTCGGGACTGAGGAGATTTGGTCCTGTGGAAGTCTGACAGACATCAGGAAGAAGACTGGGTTTGGGATAACCAAGAGCTTTAGGGTATCCAGGCATTTGCATACCATAGGAGTTCTGATCTACGTTAACAGCTGAAGAAAGAAATAAAATAATTAATTAGATGTTTTTCTCTGCAGTCTCTTAAACTCATACACCTCTACCTTACTACAGCTGTGCCATCAAAAAGCAATTTTCCTATGAAAATCTAACTAAGAAGGAGTGACAGATGCAACAGACCTACTGGAATGGCAACTGAAGTCAGTGAGAAGATCCCCATCTAATGGGTTCTGAATCAGATGCTTTCCCTCTATAACTTGCCAACCACAAATATGCTTATTGTTTGTTCTTCAAGGAAACTGCAGGGCTACAGAAAAAGCTTCAAAAGCTTAAGTGGTTTTGAGTAAGGCCCTCATTTCTAAATGATGTAATAAGGTTGTGCTGGAGATCTACTGTGGGAGAATGAAATACACCACTAATCAACCAATCTGAGAAAGCCCGTATTGCATCCTATACACTTTCAAAACCTCTATTAATCTTCCACAGCACTCAGAAGGGCCTGAACATAACTCCTGCTGTTCCCCAGCAAGGCTAGTTTTTTACTCTGCTTGCTAGAGGTGGGAGTGGTCATTCTGCTCCACAGATGTAGGCTTGGGCATACCAAGAGGAAATTTGATTTTCTCAAAGCCTTTGCTCTTCAAAAGATTTTCTATATGAATTACATGACAATTAAACAATTCTAAGAAAGAAGGCTGTGACAATTGAAGTCGTGTTCTCCTCAAGCACAGCAGCTCTTCTGGTGCCTTATTTTAGTTGTTGGTTTTTTTAACTGGGATCCATGACATTCTTAGAATAGACATAAGAGATGTAAAATGTCAAAATTCTTAAAATACTTACTTAATGAGTTATTATTGACCCAGTGAGGAACTGAGGTAAGATGAGAGTTCTCTACATACTGATCCTGCGTTTTCTCTTGGCTGTCTAGGGAGAGGAGATAAAAAAAATGGTTTTAAAGTTTTAAAGATCTGACCCATATACCACAAAAGACTCTAAAATACTTGAGAGTCAGAAGTGAACAATCACATAAATTTTACTAACACACTGCAGTGCACTCTCTCCCTTGGAAAAAAACACAGACCAAAACAACAAAACACCAGCAAACCCAACTAACTTGCAATAGGCTTGAAAACCATAATACCAATTGAATTTTAACACAAAACTTAGAAACAACAAGAACTGAGTGCATTTTAAGGTCCAAGTCCTTAGTGTATGCAACTACTCAATTTTACACTCCAAACCAAATGGAACTCACAGGCCACTGAATATAGGGTTTTAGCTATACCACCAGTGTTCTCCTAAGACAAACAAAAATGTCAGACTTCTTTACATTCCCTGAATTATCTCAAAACACTACATTAAAGGAATTAAACTGAAAACTCGTGATAAGAAGTGAATAAATTTTGTCCAACTCTTGGTTAAGTTTTTAAATAGTGCATTAGAGTAACCTTATTCTAATCTTGTTTATTTAAATGATTATTCCAAATAAAACTGACTGCAGTAAGCATTTGGCCTGAATACAGGATAATTTCTGAAAATCTCTCCATCTATGCTTTGCGTTTAAAGGGTGTATTAATAGTTCTGATGATGCTTTTATTAACCAAGTTTTAAAGTTAATTTTAACTTTTCATATGTAATAAAAGCCCTTTGCAGTGAAACAAGTGTTGAAAGAGTCCCATTTCTGTTTCTACTAGAAGAGCCTTAAAAGCTCTTCCTGGCTCTGTAACTACCTTTTATCATCTGTTCCAGGTGTTCCCACAGAATATCACCCACGTAGTCAGGTGCCAATTCCAGGAAACGCTCCTTGCCCAAGTTACACAAGTCTTGGCCACTCATTAAAAACTGATGGAAGTTCACATTTACCAAGCTGAACTCATTGGTAGCCCATGAAAGCCACTGGCAAACTTGCTGTTCAGTCCACAGCCAGGGATCTGCAAGACCAAAAGTACCCAGCATTTAGAGATAACCCCTAACTTCTTGTCAAATAATCTTTATTAAAAGGCAATGAATGAAAGAATGTCTTAAGACAAGTTGCTAAATTAATTCTGAATTCATTCAGAATTAAATCTTCAGTTTAAAGAAAGAAAAAAACCTAAACCCAGTACTCTATTTTTTGTCTGCATTCACTTGTAAGCAGAGATGTCCTCAGCTTACTTGGTTCTCTCTTATGCTGCCAAGGCATGAGCTCTCCATGCACCCATTTTTAATATCAGCAAGTCTGGTCTTTCCAAGCCAAGCTGTGCCAGATTCACATAGGATCCATTCTTGTATTTCCCACTGACATCATTCTCTTCCTTTTGAAAGGGCCACTATTCAGCCTCCTCCTTAGCATTAAAAAAAGAGCTTATAAATAGAAAACACTTACTATTTGGGATACCCAGCCGACACTGTTCCTTTGTGAAACCACTGAAAGTATCTTTCAAGGCCTGACTCATCACAGCCTTACTGCACGGGGTTAACAGAGGCAATTCACAGTTGTTCGACTCTACAAGAAAGAAAAGGGTGGAGGGGAAAAGAAGATACATTCACTTTTAGGCCAGTGAAAGGAGTGACAACTTTTTGCTGGACTATTTGAAAAATAAGAAAGGGATACTAGAAACTAAGTATTTTAAAAACAGAAACAAGCACTATAGATCTGTCCTCTGATATATTGTCTTTCCCTTACTATATCAACACTAAAATCTGCGCTACTGGTTTGATAAAATTGCATCAGACTAAATTAAAGGTTTGCAGCTTCCATGATCTAGATGCTCCTACATAAAGTGCCTTTGTTGCATTTTGTTTTAAGAGTAACAGTCAAAGAAATACAAGACTGACGATTCCTATTTTGTCACCTATAGTTTGATCTTAGAGTCCCTTGTATCTCCAGACAGTCTTCATTTAGTTTGGAGAGATAATTAACTGATAGTGAGATTGTGAAGAAACAGCTTGCACTATTGAACACTCTTTTTCAATTAGCTGTATCTCAGACCTTCCCATGCATCTCTCAAACACCCAAATACAAGGTGCAATAGATTATTCTATCACCTGAAACAAGTAAGTGACTGGGAACAAGCTAGTATCCAGTGCCTAGATAATGCAGCAAAATCCAAAGTCAACATCACCCTATGCCAGTATAAATCCCTAACCTGTCTCATTGATTTTTAAATTTGTAAGTAGATTCCATTTTAATGACAAATTTGGCTGCCACTCAGCCTTTCTTACTGGGCAATTTTCACCAGAAGATGCCTCATTTTACTCTGAAAGAAGGACTAAGTTAAGGAAAGTCAACCACACTGCCCAAGAGTTTCAGATTTACTGCTATTTTCTTTGTGATCAGTGCAATTAAGCTGGGGCTAATCTGAGGGCAGCTCAACCCCCTGAACATTTGTGGCCTCTGGAAACTCACACACCAGTTGGATTTGAAGGAACTCTGCTACCTTAGAGGCACATAACGGTGGCAGGACATATAAAGGTGCTGAACTTGGCAGACTTCAGGACAGTTCATGAAGCTGTTCAGCTCTTCTTGTTTTCCTAGAATATCTACAGGCTCTACCTGACCCAGCAAGTAGAGCTCATTACCAGCCCGTGCCGAACTTCTGCTTTCACCACACCCATCCTCAGTATCTGCTAGGACTTGCTTTGCTGACCAGAGAGAGTGAATTATTAGAATCACATTGGAATAATAGACTGGTGGTTTTCCGAAGTCTGAGGCTTTTTTTCTTTCCCATAAGGAGAGCTATAAAGGCAGCTTCTGGCAAAATATCTACATTTGGGACAAAAATTCCCTGTTTTGCCAAAAATTTTAGGCAGGGACTTGTAGAGAACTTCTAGTAGGTATTGTCCTACATACACACACAAAAAAGGATCTATAAACATCCCCAGCCCTGGTTTTAAGGTAAGGAGTAAAACAAACTGGGGGACAGGGGACTGAGAGTGAAAGGGAACAAAGATTTTGTGTTCTGGGATTTAGCACCAGAGGGTCAAGAAAAGAGCTTGCAGAATACCTGTAACATCTCAACCATAATTAAAATGTAAATTTAAATACACATAGTAATTTAACTTTTTAATAAGAAAATATTTAATCTCCCTTAGCTTTGCTTTAATACCTACTAACTCCTCTTCCAGGGACTGTCAGTTTATTAGGCTACTGAATTCCATTTCCTATTCCTTCCCAGTACAGAGAATAGGAACTATCAGCAGAGCAACTCACATGGATAAAATTAAGTATGGACTAATAGTCTGTGTACTAAAAACCTTTTCTTTAGGGAAATCCATGTCGCACTTGTAAGAGTATATTTCTTTCTAACTGGACTAAGGAACAAAGTGAAGAGTTACCATAAGATGTAGAATCAAATCCTGTTGGCACTTCTTGAAGTGTTTGATCTTCATTTAGCGAGAAAAAATATCCAGCAAAGAGAGAATTTGAGCTATCAAAGGTGTCAAATGCTGGTTGACGCTGTAAAGCAACAGAACAAATACAAAAAAGAAATCAATGTGAGCATTTTGCTACAGCACTGTCAGCATCATTGCTAGGATGTGGCTGGGTTAACTTCCTAGATGTAGAGATCATGCACAACCACTATCTTGCATCACCTAACCTGTGCCTTTGAAATACAAACATGAATACAAGACAACTAACATTTAGACCACAGTGCTAAGTAGGTGGCATGTTCTGCATGTTACACTAAAGCCAAGTAAGGATATTCTTAAGTTTTCCTGTCATTGAGGCTTTTAACAACAGAGAACATGTGTGTGCATGTATATATGTTTATTTCCGGGTATATTTTAAAGAAATCCTTATTCCCTTAACCCTTTAAACTGACTACCCATTGGGTGAGTATTTAATGGTGAAGGCAGGAATTGTAAGTTATGGGAAAACAACTGCCAGTGAAAGACCTACAGTAGATTTATGCAGCCTTTTTTTTTTCAGAGGAAAAATTTAATCTGAACCACATCACTTGATGTTGTACAGCCAGCTTCACAAGACTTGGGAAAAGATGTTACTCCTTTGCTGTGACTTTTATATTTGAAATTTGCCACCCACTACATTTTGCTGTCTTTCCAGTGTTCAGATGTTCAGTGAAACACTCTTAGTTTCACTATACAGAAAGGAATAGAAAGGACTAATAAAGTCTTTTCTCCTAAAGGAGATTCTACTGTTGTACTGGAAACACATAATAGATATTGCTAGACTTTGAAAACCTAACTTCTTTCAAACTTGACTTGTATTAATTTGCACATTAGAAACACATATTACTTTTACTACATCCCCCAAGCCCCATTAGTCTTTGGGGAGCAAAGAAAATGCTAACAGAGAAGGAAATAACTTTAAAAACAACTTATGCAACTTGTCTGTTAGTCATAAGGAAACAGTATCTGTAATACCTAGAGGCATGGATGGATAAAAGTTGCCACTGGGATAAGCACCTGAGGATAAAACAGCTCTGGAGAGCTGCAGCACAATCACAGCAGCTACTGCAGTTCAGGAAGCTGGAGAAAAAGACAACTTGCCAATGCTTATTTATTTTAGGCATCCACTGATATGCCAGCTTATACCAAGGTAGAGGATTTAGCTGAGGGCAAGGCATAGATTTTTCAGGGCAGTATATTCTTGTACAATGCAAAAGCAACCTGAACTATGTTTCTGGAATAGCAAATAGGTATTAATGTTTCCTCACATACCCTACTTTTCCTTTTTATGTCACCACAAAGCTTCAAGTAGCTTGGGGTCTTTTTGCACCAAGTGCCTTTTATGTGTTGCATGTCATTCCCCTCCCCAATCTCGAGTTAATTACATTAACTCGAGCCGGAAAAAACTAGGAATCATATTTTTTCAGTTGTATTTGATAACAAACTGCAATGTGTCCTAGTACATACATTATGGAAGCATACATTCAACAGAAGAAAAGTCTGATAATATCAACAATATCATGCCTCTAGGAGTTAATTGAATTCAGAAATCTCCACTAGCACTGACCAGCTGAGAAAAATTGTGTACATTTGGTTCAGGTACTAGAGGAAAAAAAAAATAAATCAAAGCAAACCCTTGGAAAGGCTCACACTCAAATGAAACAAGTTAACAACAATTGCCAAATCTGCTAGTAAAAGATTCTTCATGTATTACTAGAAAAAAGCACTGACTCATCACTAGTAGCTAAAAGAAAGGGCAAGTTCTTTCAACACAATCTGGAAACTCCTGGCTTTTGTGTAAATAGCTGACCCTTATCCTGAGTCACTGGAAAAAATGCTGTGGCATTCAAATGAGTAAAATCCATACTGTCCTAGTTTCATATTTCAAAAAGGAGAAGATTAATGTTGAAGGAGGTTCTTGATGTATAAATAGTAAAAGGGGGAAAAAAAGTAGAATAAAGTCTGCTTTCCCTATCAGTTATGCAACATTTTAATTTGCTTTTCAACATATGTAAGAATAATAATTGCAGAACAAAATAAAAATGTAAACAGCTACAAAATAGTAGAATATAGGTCTTGATTTTGACTTAATTACATGACAATTGAACACTGAATAATGGCCTAGAAAAAACACTGTATTAAAGAACACACAGTTGGGGGATCTCTTGTGGATTTTGTTGTTGTGGAGAGAAAGCAAAGAGGGGACATAAAACATCAGAGAAGTAGAAGACTAATGTCTCACTAAAAACTTCAAAACATGGACATTCCAGAAAGTTAACGAGAATAGAAAGTGTCTTCCTAAACTTTACTCAGTTTACATTAATCAACACTGTGTAAAAAATGGCTGCTGAGATTAAAAAGTAACATGTGTGAATGGGAAGGAGGGAAGCACTTAAAGACTGAGTCTTTATAGTCTTGCTTCTTGTTTGTCCTCCATTTCCAAGTTCCTTTCAAAACAAGATAACAGACAGTCTATCTAAAGATAAATATATTTAATAACTACAGTTGGTTTCTTACAATGTATTGGACTTGTATTTCATCTAGGTGTACGTAGTAAGTAAATAACCTACTTTTTTTTTTCATACGATGCTCTTGAATGAATAAGACATAACAAGTCATAGAATTGTATCAGAACACTGCTCTGCCAATCTCATCAAGCTAAAGATGTAACAACCACCCCTACCCACCTATCCTGTAACTTTTATTTAGGCAAATGTTCCGCCAATGCCAAAGAATTTGAGCTCAGCTCTTGTCTACCTCTTATTTTCTAGTTCTTAGGATTTGGTGGATGAAGGGTGGGAGCCTCTTTAGGTAAGAGGGCAGTGGCTGCAAGATTTGCACCTTATGCTTTTCACATCTCTGCTGCACTCAGTGGGAATACTCCAAAAGATTAGAGGTTACAAGCAAGTAATTAAAACTTCAATATCTGTGTTCACCTTGGCATGGTTATACAATCCCCATGCTAGCATTAATAGCACAATAAATGCATTAGCTAGGAGATGCCCCAGTAGGGTATAAAAGGTGACAGCTCAAGAGTACTCACCTTGAGCATTCCTCTGTACATGTTAGACACAGGTGCTACTTGATCCATGTTTCTGATACCAAAATCACTCATCTGAAAATGAGAGGGGTTACATGAAAAACGTTGCTACTGAGGAAGCAAGCATGTTAACAGATATATTTTCACTGCTTCAGTACAGACTACCGAACAGCTCTCTGGATAAGATACAGGGAAAGCTTTCCTTCTCTTTGCTCAGATCCAAACCACACTGGGCACAATTCTGATCTTGCTTATATAGCTTTTTAACTGGAAGACTTTTCACAGGCATCACTGGAGTTAAAGCTTTAGGATATGAGCAAATGAGGATTATTAGATTCTGACAACCAGTTTGAGGGCTTTTTAGTAACTCATGAAAAGCCTACAGAAGTCCTTTATCCACCAGGTATCTATCACTTTGAGGTATTTTCCAAGTTTCTCCCACTATCTTAAACATAAAAGTTGGTGTTATTTTTGCTTACTATACTCCTGATCACACACTATGATTCACTTTGGACTTTGGCTTGCAGAGGAAGGGAAGGCACAGGGCACTGACCATAATACACCTTCATGTACTAACATTCACCACTTTCACCCTTTTATGAATAATCATTGAAGCCAATACCCAGTATAGCAACCTGTTTCCTTCACAAGGCAAAGCATCTTTAAACCATGTTATCCTGCATATTTTGTAAACACGAGATTAGCATATTTATAAAGCTTTAGTTCAAATCGAAAAGGGTTGATGAAGTAAAAGACCCTTTTTAAAGAGTTGATAACAGAATCACTATCAATATGTTCACGATACTGAAGTCAAAGTTACATTATGTTACCTGTATTACCAGGAACAGGGTTTTGTGAGGCCTTTGTAACTTGTTCTCCTATATATCACTTGAGGAAAAGTGATCCTATCATTTATGAACAAATATGAGGAATAAAGCCAGTTTTATGGCTGTTGTTCAGGTTTATCATGATACTGTAATTCAGATGTCAGTGAATGATACCTTAACAATGTATACTGCAGCAAGTTGTCCCTCATCAATTTTCTTTTTCCTTTTTCACACCATTGAGCTAAATTTTCTTGCTCTACAGAAACCATCTGAAAACAGGGCATTTGTATTTAAATAGTCATTAATCTTTCTACAAAAGTGTGACCGTTTATTATGAGCAAGTTCTCTCACCAGCCACATTAACAGAAAGAGTAACCAAAACACAATCTTAAGCTCAGCCAAAAATGGCAAATTGGGAGCTAAACAAGACAAGTCCAGTCTATCAAAATGACAACATATACAAAAGCTGTCCATATAAGCAAAAAGGAAGATAAAAACATCTAACAGCCAAATACAAGGAACCCTTTCATCCTCTCATATAGTCCATCACTTAAAAATCAGGAGTCCTTACCTTGAAAAGCCCATTTTAACTTCATTGGTATTAGATGTATGGGGTTTATAATTGAAATAAAATAAATCAACTGAATATGAAAAGAATAGTCAACTTACACTTCAATACTACTACCCAAAAGTGCAATCAACTGAATGATGGTTTTTACCTCAAATAGCATGTACAAATATTTGATCTAAATTACACATCTCATTGAGCAGCAAAGAATTTTACACAGCATGAGTCTCACTCAGCAAGCATCCTACTCTTTTCATTAAACGTGCCACAGTTTTAACAACTGTTTATCCTTGCATTCTGTAGGGCTTTTAAAAACTATATGGCAATTTCTAACACCCTTTGTTTTGTCACTGAAATGTGCTGTGGTATCTGGGGTTAACGAGCTGTAAGCCTTACCAGTTGGAAAGTATTTGTAAAAACATTAGACATATTTTTGGTACATCTGATCCCCAGATAGGACTATAAATCAGATTTCTGACACTTCCAGGTACAATCCTGGTTTCTACACGACTTCTGTTAGGAACATCCCTATTAACTAAAGTGACTGGGATTCTCTCCTTCCTGGGTTTTGGGGTGGTTTTTTTTTGTTGTTTCCTTACAAACTTTTAGGGTCCTAAGACAAAGGGTTTATATGAAGTCTTCATTACATGGCGTTGCTGATTAACCCAAGTCGCTGGTTCTCTATGCTAGGCTGCTCATTTGTTCTGTGGCCTTGCCTGTGCACTTACACAGCTTATGAAAAACAAGAGATCAGAACTCTGGTCAAATAACATACACAAATCTTCAGCATGTTTTGTAACACTCCACTTTTCTTCTTCCAAGCAAATCTCTCACACTGCTAAGAATTTCGATAGCTCTTGCTCGTGGTACATCAGCTTTCTTTCCATCAGCAATGCTAGTTTCCAGCCCTGAGACCTAAAATCCTTACAGAGGTTATCACAAGACGAACAGAACTGAGCAGGCACTACCTCCCTCCATGACACCAAGGGTTAAAGCTGCCTTTCTGCAGACTTGGAAGGTTACTGGTAAAGTTCAGAAGAGATGCTACAGCAGGGCACTGGTGTGGCTGGGCCTCACTCCCTACTCCCCCACTAATGCTGATGACTGCTACTTGCCAGCTATAATTGGTTTAACTGGCAGGACACCTTCTTCAACACCCCCGCATAGCTGAGTGGGTGAACCAGAACAGGGTCAACAGGATCAGGCACTTATTAACTAATACTCCTGAATTCTGATCGACTTCTTTTCAGCAACAGCCAGGTGCTTGCCCACAGCTGGATTCAGCTGGGAACCATCCACATGGAGAACTAAAGTATGCCAGTGTCCACAACGCATCTCCACTGTTCAGTGGGTTGGGTTTTTTTTTGGTTGGTTTGTTTGTTTGGGGGTTTTAAATTATTTTTTTTTAAATTATATATATATTATATATATATATAATTATTATTTCTTTTTTCTTTTAGCCGAGTTTGGTCGTTGCTTTGCTTTCGAATTACAACTTCTTCAGATAAGATCATTCCATACCAAGAGCCGAAGAGCCCAGTGCCTGCCCCCGGACCCCCCGAGAACTCTCCCAGACCCCCAC
>NW_009953719.1:2212637-2252224 GCF_000747805.2 Chaetura pelagica | reverse complement strand
CCCCCCCCCCGACGCCTCCGCCCTGCCCGGTGCCGCTGGGCGTGGGGAGAGGAAAAGGCAATTTCAGCTCTTTCAAAGAGACTTTTCCACAACCCCGCCCCCGGTTGTACAGGAGATAATTCATGCTGGACGTTTTCCATGCTTATTTTTAATTCATACCTGTCTTCGAGATAGATAAGATTAGGAGAATTAACCCGTAAAATTAAAGCATCTGTATACATTTTCGTAAGTCAACCAAGACGCTTGCTGCTATGGAAATTCAGCAATTATCTCACATCGCATCTTCCACAATTGTTTGGGGGAGTTCTTAATACAGGCTGGGTGCAATGTGAAAGCTGTACCGGCAGTTTCATCCTGTCAGCGGCAGATCCAAGTCAGTGAAACAGAGCTGGTGTTCCTCAGAGCTCAAAAAGAACTTAGTAGTCCTTGGGAGGTTGCAGGCAGCTCCGTGCCACACAAACATAAAGCAACGTTCTGTTAAATTTGTTTTGTCAAAGTGATTTCCCTCCAAGGGCTTGGGGAGACTCAGTGGGCAGGCAGAGAGGAGGCGTGGGTTGCTTTTCTTGCTCAGTTCCACACTCCTTGGAGCCACCCAGCTTTTCTGACCCTCTTGCCGTGTTACCTTTGAGTGGCTTCTTTTACGTGATATTCAGCACTTTGGGTGCATCCAGCTGGGTGGATCTATCCCTGCTTCCCAGCCCTTGGCCTGGCTGCGCGTTGGAGCGAAGTCCTGACAGTGTCCTGGCTTGGGACCTGTCTGTGTGCTGGCTATGGCACTGTGTGCTCCTGTCAGGAAGGAGCCAGAGCATGTCCATCCAGCAGCTGTCCTGCTCTGGGACCTGCATGACAGCCTGTATCCTGCAGCAACCACCTCACAGGTTACAGTTGCAGTCCTAGACAGTGGGAAACCACCGAGCTGTGAGGAGAAAACAACCTGTCTCTTGTTGCTCCTACCTTCAACTCCTCTTAGCTTTTCAGAGAATACCAGGGACCTAAATGGCACTTAAAATTCTTTAAGCTTAATGTTCTTTAAGCTTACTGTTACATGTTGCTTTGTTTAATGCTAACTCCCATTTCGAATTAACACTTGTATTGTGTGGTTGTAACTTTTCTTGTAATAGGAGGCCAAAAACTGTTCCTTCTCTGTTCCTCACCAGATGTCAACTGACCCTTTAACATGTGCCTGAGCTGTGATTATTTTTGCCATTCAAAAGTCATCATTTCCGTGGCTGTTGGTGGTACAGTTGTCAGGGTTCCCTCCTTCTATTTTTTCCAGCCTTTTCAGGTCAGAGCAAAACTGAGCCATTCAACTTGTTGTCCCAGAGCAAGATTCTCTAGTATTTCTTCCAAACTCTTCAGAAAACCTTCTGCTTAGGAAAGCAGGATGTATTTAATTCCTCAGGGTCAAATGTTACCAGGCAAATTGTGACAGGCTGCTTTGAGAGACTAAAAGAAGTGTCTTGATTATGCCAATGACATTTACTTTGGGAGAGTCCTGATCTAATAAGGCAACATCTGTTACAATCCTAAGGGAAACCATTAAAAACTGTATGTCAGCTGCATAGCAATTTTGATTGTAACACTGACAAAAACAATTATGCTACCCTTTATATAGGGAAAACATCTGTCAAAAAGATAAGATGAAAGACTAGGAGTTATTTATTTCCTGCAAGATTAATGTTGTGGGATCCAGAGCAAAATTATTAACCTGGCCATGTTTTTATCTATTAAAATTTCTTATTTTTAAAGTGATTCCTCTTCCATAAGAGTATTTAATTTCCTTAAATAATACTTATTGTAAGCATACAAATGCACTATTGCTCCACTAGAAGTGGTGCATGCCTAGCAGGCTGGACCACATGATATATGAGGAGGGGCTGAGAGAGCTGGGTTTCATTAGTTTACAGAAGAGCAGGCTAATGGGGAATCTCATTATTATTGTCAACTACTTAATGGGAGGTTACAGCAGAGAAAGAGCCAGATTCTTCCAGAGGTGCACAGTTGCATCAGGGGAAACTGGATATTTGGAAAGAAATGTTCTTAGTGCAAGTGAAAACTTAATCTGTGGAGTCTCTGGATCTGGACTGGACAAACCCCTGAGCAAATCCAGTAGAAGTTTGGCACAGAGGCCTGCAGCGAGTTACTCTAGAATTGTGATCCCTTTGCAGTGCTTGTTTTCAAAATGTACCATGTTTAAGCTAGAGGGTAAACATTTTAAAATAGGTTTTGTTTCAGTTGAAAATGTTTCTGTAGTGTACCTGTGTGTTTTGTTCTGTTTTAGGAACTGTCCATCTTCCTTATGATTGCTTTAGCTCTTACCTGTGTGTGTGTTGGCACGCTGTCAGTCAGAGACAAAGAGAGCAGGTTTATATAAACTTAAGAATAAGCATTGTATGAGGACCGTGCTCCAAACTTTTGAGATTTTTTTGTATGGACCAAATTATGCTGCTTTTTTTTTAATCATTATTTTTTTATTTTTCCAGGACTGAGGGAGAACCAGCTGTGATACCCAAGAGTAAATTTGGCCGGAAAGGTAAAGAAGAGGGATAAAAACTAAATAACATTGTATTGGGATTCTGAGGTAGTCCAGAAGTGTAAGAATTTTTTTCTGTCTTTTTTTTACTCATAAATTTCTTGTTTCAAAGAGAACCCAGATTACAAGTGAGTTCTCAGGGGTTGATTCTGTTTTAAAATTGCATTTCTCTGTAATAGGGTCTCAGAAATATGCCGAAGAATGAATCTCTTGTAATGAATTAAGGTGAAGGAACTTGCTAGATTTTTTTTAAGTATGTAAGAACATGACATTTTGCACTCCAAACAACAGACCTTTGTCTGAGGGAATAATTTGACCCCAGATTGTGGATCTGAGAAGGTGCAGTGCTGATTTGTGAGTTCATTGGCAAAGACAGGGAGGAGAAGGAGAACAGCAGCTGATGGTCAGGGCATCCCAGGGAAGGGCTTCCCACAGTGTTTGCACACCATATTCTCACAGGGGCAAACACAGAGACGGAATAAGACCCAAAAAATGTAGGGGTTTAAAGCACAGAGTGGGAATGCGAGGTGGCAGGTATGTGGAAGAGCAGCATTGCAGCCAGTGCTCTGGAGCAGCTATGACTTACTCTTCCAGAATTCCTCTTGTGCCACGGGAGTGGACACATGGGAGTGAAAACTCTGTCGTGCTGTCAAAGTATGCGTTGCACGCTCATCTGCATGTTGGCTCAGCTCCTCTGCCTGGGTATGTTTGAGGCGCACGTGTCCCTCCTCCTCCACCTCCTCATGTCCCTGCTGCTGCAGCCGTGGCTGTGCTGGGCTGGAAGAGCCCTTCCCAGGGGACTCCCATGGGTATCTGGTGGGTGCTCAGGAGCATGGCGTGGCTGATAGGCCTGCACCTCCTGCCACTCCGCCTGGCACCCCTGCCTTGCTGGGGATGCATCCTTGTTAATATGAATCCAGGAATGTAAAGAAACCGTCTCATCCTGGATTTGAAAGAAAAGGCTGTGTAGTTGTGCCCCTAAAAGACAATTAACAATGAAGCTCCAGTAGCAACCGTCTGTAAGATCACAGCATCAAGGGTCTCAGGAAATAACATCTTTGAAAAATAAAGGCCCAGCTATCTCGGTTTGAAATAGCAACTTCAAACAAGAAGCTATTATGATTAAAACAAAGGATGAAACTCATTGACTCTGCCATTCAAACACAGCTAAACCAAAATATTTATACAGGGCTGGGGAAGGGGAGGGTATCAGGCGACCTTTCGCTCTGCCATTTATTCTTTGCTCGGTGAGGAAGAGGCTGTTAAAATAAAACACCACTGACTGTCCCCACAGTTCTCCCCACAGCGTTTGGTGCACAAAGGGTGACCAAGATAATTTCTGCGAAGGCATCTCAGTGAGTCACAAAGTTTAGCAAGTTATTCATGTGCGTGTCATTATTCTGAGCACATGC
Source organism: Chaetura pelagica (assembly GCF_000747805.2). Taxonomy (NCBI): domain Eukaryota; kingdom Metazoa; phylum Chordata; class Aves; order Apodiformes; family Apodidae; genus Chaetura; species Chaetura pelagica. The sequence goes on along the minus strand of NW_009953719.1, from coordinate 2,248,279 downwards.
AAGCCCACAGTAATAATTACTGTGGAGAAAAAAATACTATGTCAAAGTTCTGTCAGCATGTTTTGAGCAGTAACAGAATTTATTACATTTTACCCATTTCACCTTCATAGAAACTGGAAATTAAGTACACCTCCAACTGCATGAGGTACAAAAATTTGAAGTCCTTATGCTTCTGTTTTTTTACTTAAGTGAAAATGTTACAAGCAGGCCTCAATGTTGCCAGTGGACAGGAGAGATGCCTAACATATGAACTACATATGAATGTAGGATGATGTCTCAGATGATTAAAAACCCAAAGTCTTTACCTTTCATACTAAAGCAGAGGATTAGTCTCTAGCTAGTGCTTAAGAGATTGCTCATACCATTTTGGGTGTATTAAATTAATTTCATGCAGTCTGAGGCATAAAATATAAAGCACATGCTAATATTTTAAGGCCAAGAGTATTCATAAACAGCAGAGTTTAATAATTGCTTTTGGATGACTGTGTTCAAAAAAGAAAACTTGACTTTTCTTTAGCAACGGAGCTTTTTATTTTATTATTTATTATTTTTATTATTTATTATTTATTTTTATTTTATTCTCTGCATGCCATGTATTGCTGGTTTCATTTCAGCTAGTGTACAGGCTTACAGTTCTCCTGGTCAGCTCACTAGTCACTCTGCTGTGCCCTTCTTCACCACATTTGCTCCCCCACTGATGCAGACAGAGGTGTGCTTCTCTTTCCTGTGAGGGCAATACTTCATCTTGTGACAGGCACAGTTCCCTACTTCTCCTCCCTAGTCACCAAAAATCATAGAGGAGTTTTGCATCATTGTTCTGTGGCTGCCAATGCATGGTGGCACTTTGTAAGCTGTCAGAACTATTTTAAAGCTTACATTGGCCCTAGGTATATAGATAACAATGTTTGCACCACAAAAAGGGAGAGCCCATTGCAAAGAAACCTTGTTCGTGGCTGCTGCTCTTGTCTTTCTTTAAGTGGGGACTGTGTGAGCACTGGGTGTGTTTTTGGAACAGTGGCTTATGATTTTTTTTTTCACACTGACATACACTCCTGCATTTAAGTGCCAAGCCCCAGCATAACAGATTTTCTTCATCTTTTATGGTTTCTATTACCTGCTTTATTACTCTCAACCTACTTCATTCTCATCGTTTACCTTCCAGAGCAAATTCCGAGTGAGTTTTTTTGTCTCATTGACTTGTATTTGTATAGCAAGCAGTACGAGTCAAGAGCTGGGTGGTAGCAGAACTTGTGGCACAGAAGGTGAGCAGAGGGTCATATCTAATCTCTTGTTTCTTTCTGGCAAGAAAATGCTTAATCTATGTGTCCCTCTTACTGCATGTTTAGTGCATTTGCACATCCTTACATAAAGAGCAGAGGTGAGTCTCATTGTGGTCAGTGAATAAGAATATACCTCTTTACGCAATATTTTGAAACTCATTCAGAGCCTGGCAGGTGTTACATGTTGGGACCTACAGGACATGTATTTTTCAGTACTAAGGCTGCGGCAGAAGTCGCTGGCCACTTTCTTGAGCTAAGCAAAAATTCAGGTGTAGACCACCTTTATCCCACACTGTGTGGAAGATCTCAGCCTCAAGTGCCCAGAGTGAATAATCAAGTGCTGAGTGGCCTTGATTAAAGCAACCCCTGTGCAAGACCTATATCCCTTTTCATTGACCTTCTCTTCTTTTGGAAGCAGAAACTCAAGGAATTTAACCCTACTCTCACAGAAGTATAAAAAGGAAAGGCAACGCCAGCTTTAGCCATATGCGGATGTATACATTGCTGTGTCCGCTGGTGTGTACTTCAGTAGACTTGGAATACTGCCCATTTTAATTTTATAGACATGTTCTCTGTGAGGTACTGCTTCATCTTAGCCAAGCTCGCTGTCTTTTTGCTTTTACTTCCCCAGGGGCATAATGTCAAATTAGTCATTGTTACAGGAGAGGAGAGCTTTATAACAGCCACAACATAAGTTCTCTGGAACACTGACAAGGTAAATGTGCTTTAGACAAATATAAGCAGCAGCTGTTAGATCTTTTCTTTTCCTTTTTTTTTTTTTTTTTAAATGGAGCAGGTGCAATGCCTCTATCTGTTATCAGTGTCTAATATGGTTTAAACAAACACTGAATTGCTCACGTTGTCTAGGTGTTGCATGTAGTCTATTAGTCATCCCGTCTAGTGCTTATCAGAATGAAAAAAAACAACACAACATTTGAGATGAGTCATAAGAATTCATTAATGAATATCCTTGTCATAACAGCATATGAGGTAGAAATATGGAAGGGATGGGCAGGAGTACGTCTAATATTTGTGGAGAACACATGACATATGCCATGCAATAAGAACGCTGGAAACAATACTGTTTGTAAGAATATTATTAGCAGACCAAAAATTGTTCTTAGTTGTGTTGATTGACCCTAGCAAGCAAATTCTGTATTTGGAGTTTGAAGTAATTAGTGTCTGGGAGGAACAGGATAATAGGGTACTCGGGAAGCTGATATCCCGCATCAAGTGTCAAACTTGGACCAAACCATAAGTCTTGGTTCATCACATGTGCAGCTTTGTAAGGGCATTGTGGTCCCATTGCCCAGCTGGCCATGTCCCCAGCAAAACAGACATTCCTGCAGTTTGTGACATGAGCACTCGTGTGGCTGCATGTCCCTGTCCTGTGTGGCTGTGGCTGTCTGGCCCTGCGTGAAGCCCAGACACTGCAAGCACTCTGCAGGGGTTTAATGACACACAGTACTGAAACCAGCACCTCTGTGTCGACACTGGCCCATGAACCCTCTAAGGGGGCTGCCCTGTGCTGGGCTGGCATGAAACAAGGGGGAAACAATTTTCTTAGCCCATGAGAATCTGCTGGAGCTTAGGCGTTGTGTTTTTTCTCCCACAGGAACAACAAAATCAGTCTCAAAAATACTTTGTGAGTTGCATTTTGTATTAAAAAAAACCACAAAAACAAAGCAAAAGCTAGCTGTGATTGATCAAACCCTTCCATTCTTTTTGTTCCTGGCTTTTTTTTAAACATGTTTTTATTTTAAATTGCCTTTTTTACGAACAGTGGGTTTTGGTGGAGCTCTGGACACATCAAGCAAAGGCTTCATCTTGTGGGATAGCACTGTAGGCAGTTTCTCCCCAAACAAATCTCCATGTAGTTCTTTGCCCATCAGCATGAATTCCTCTCTGTGGGCCAGATGTGCTTTTCTCCTCATACAGATGAGTGTTTCCACAGCTGAAGAGCTGGTCCTGCTGACAACACAGAGATTTCTGGAGTAACTGCTCACTTACAGGTGTGAAGTGGATTGCTCTCTGGCCTTGGGCAGATAAGCAGCCATAGGAATTTGTTGTTCTTGTTCCTTTTCCCAGCACTGTAAATCTTTTAATTAAAGGAACAATAAATTGTCTGCATAATTTATTTATTTTTTGTAGTGCAATCTCTTTTCTTTGTCTCATGTAGACTGGTTTCCTTAACGTGGCTGATTTATCAAGAAAGCTGATGCTTGCCCAATAGTCTTTAAATAAGAATGTGTTCTACTGTGACATTTACAGTAATCATTCCTTTGCTTTTTTATCTATGTCACCCAAGTCGTTGCTGCCCACATCAGAGCTTTCGCTCTGCCCATGTATGGAAACTGAACTTTGGAATCAATGTGCTTTCAGGTCTTGCTTGGGCGAGCTCTGCTGAGTTCCACTGGTTTTCTTTAAGCAGAACCTGTATTGCTTGTAACATTCCTAAGTAAACCAAGGAGAAACTAACTGTTGTGTGGAGCTCTTATCTCAGAGGAACACACGCTTTGGTTATGCAGGAAATAAACTGAACAGATTTTAAAAGATTGTCATTTTGATCCTGCCTTCTTTAGATTCCTTTTGTGCTCTCACAGAAAACCACAGTTGCAGAGAACCCACACCCAGTGTGTGTGCTGGGGTTTAAGGTCAGCAATAATCTTTAAATAACCTTTCCTTGCACTTGGACCCCCTGTCCCTGTGAAGCCTACAGCCCTGCCTCAGGCTGGTTGAGCTTTTGCTGCTTGCCTCTGACAGCTTCCAAGTACCAAATGCATTTGGGGCAGCACTGTGAAGATGCTTCCCAAGAGGTACTTGCTGGACTCTCACCTGCAAGGGCCAACACTCATGTAGTAGCAGTGTCTCCTATTGTAAAAAAGCCAAAAACCCCACAACATCGAGGATTGTGTATATAATGTCCCATGAAACATAGGAAATACATCTGCTTCCCACATCAGACATTTTGACATAAAAGCTTCCCTCACTTTCTTTAGGTCTCTGCATTATGTGTTGTTACATGCTCCAGTGGAGAGTTTAGTTACTGAGAAAGGGGTGAAGAGCTCCTAAATGAGCACACTTTTCTTGTTTTCAGATATTGAAAACACCGAAAGGATTTAGTTTTTCTAGGGTATTTCCTTCTCCCACCTCTGCATGTATAGCCTCCTCTTCCCTTGAAAGGAGCATGTCCCTAAAGAAAAAGTTTGTTTATCAAGTATTTGTAACACTGGTTCATGCTTTCTCTGTAAGGATGTGTTTTAGCTTGGATTTAGCTTAAGGAAATGAGAGTCACGGAGTCACTCACCATTTTTTCTTCTGGCTTCCTGTTTCCCCCAAACAACTTTTGAACCCTTTGGTCAGCTCTCAACCAATGCTGGGAAGAATCTCATGATCTGAGGGAAATACAGTTCTTCCACATCTTAGAAATAAAAGGCAGCAGAGTAGATAAAAAGACACCAATGTCAGTGCCCCCATGGAAATAAAGGCAGAAATGTGGGACCAACTGTGTTCCAGAAAATTTCACAAGAAATAAATGCCATTAACAAGAACCTTTGATCAGAGCTCACATCTTACTAGGCTTGAGATAAGCATTTGTATCTTATTAGAGATGAGATAAGCAACCCTAAGATGCAAGTCGTGGAAGCCAGGCATGTTTTTTCTCCTGCTCACAGAACAACTTGTTGCTTTGGTAAAGTGTAATATTTACTTCTACTTGGTGGTTTCTCATCACTACTTAAGCTTTGACTGAGACAGCTCTCTTGTGGGTATATTTGGTGAGATGTGAGAGGAATCTTGGTCTCTTGTTGCTGTTTGTGTGTTTGCCTAAAGAGCAGACTTTCAAGGATCAGCCTTAAATTGATTGCTAAGCCGACAGTGGCGGGGTTGGGTGACTGAGGCTTTCTGAGGGACATGCCAAATGGACACATTCCGGTCCAAACAACCCACAATCACTGAAAGTCATGGTTGTCTGAAAGCTATTCAAATGCTCTTAGTTGGCAGTTTGTTTTGGGAACCTATTTGGCAAATGTCCACTGACATTGATACTTCGGTTCGCCAAATCTTAGTAGGAGTGTGTGAGCAGGTGTGGTACATGGGCACTTCTCCATCCCTAGAGGGTGATTCAGGTATCTTATTTTGTTACAGGGAGACCATTAATGGCTTTCTGCACTAGGTTTGTAAGTGACGTGGGGGCCTCATGCTAGAAGTTCTAGTGGGAAGAGTGGTGGAGTATCTTCTGCACTCTTCTCCCTGCTGTGGCAGTCTTCTGGATTTCAGTGCTCCCTTCCTAAATCTTACCAGTTTCCCATGTTTCTAGTATTTCAGTATGGACAGCATATCATGTAGGTTTGTTATGAAGAGTACTCTCCATACCCAGTAGTGATGGGGTAGGACATAGGTTGTTTTCTGCTATTTGGGATACTGATCATGCAGGTCATGCTCTTAAATTACTTAAGTATGTGTGCTTAGGACTGCGGAATTTGCGATATGTGCATCTTTTGTCTTTGGGTTTCCAAAAATAAATGTTTCCCAGTTATCTTTTTGACATATTTTGTAAACAGTAAATTCAAGAACAAACATTGTAAAGCTCCTGTCCCTTATAGGCTGCAAAAATCAAATTAACAGTTATGCTCTGTGATTGTTTTCATCCTCTGAGTCTCAGTTGTCATGCTTGCTTTTGCTTCCAGGCACTCTTTGGGGCTCCTAGTTGGGTCAGGTTTTATACAAGCAAAGCAATCCATTCCTTTTCCAAAGACCTGCCATCTAGTTTAAAGCTGGCAGTGGAGTGCAAGAATGGCTAGAACTTTGTAATGCATAACTGGCAGGTTTGAAGACTAGGTTTACAGAAGGACAAGTGAATTCATTTGTACAGGATACCAATTTCTTATCTAATTCCTTTATTTAAAATATTGTTTAAAATATGATTTTTTATTTTTAAATTATTTTTTTTCCACTGCCCTCAAGAAGAAATTCTGTGGATAACCAGTTCCTTTGCATTTTTCAGGTGGAAGAAACAGCAACATCATTCCAATCTGGAGTGCAATGGGGGCTGTGAGACCGGGTGAGGAGGTACAAAAGCAATGCAAAAGAATGTAGGAAGGACTAAGACTCATGAATCATGTCTCTGGTAAGGGCTGGAAGCCTGTGGCTAAAGTGATGTAAAGCCCTGGGGAAAAAGGTGTTGAAGTGACAAATCATTACTTTAGTGGCAGCATTTTCAGTATAACTTGCGTGGGGAAGGGTTGAAGATGGAAAAGTTAAAGAGAAGATTGCAACAGGGAAGAGAAATGTAAATCTGAAGAATTATGTCTCATGCTATTGCTTCTCCGCAGGATACTGGTTTAAAGCCTAGCAATACTTAAATGAAACCTATTTTCCTGTATCTCTCAATGGTTGATTCCTGATTAATTCAAGCCTCACAAGGTTTCTCTTTCAGTGTTGACACTGACCACGTTCCTCTCTTCTACCAGTTGCTCATTTTCAGGAGGTATGGGAACATAATACATTTGAGACCTCCTGTCTCCTGCCAAATGTGATTGCTGTTGGCTAAGGGTAAAAATTTATTAAAGGAAAACAGTCGGTCATCTCAGACATAGTGGGATCATTTGTTTCCTTATGAAAACATGATAAAAATAGCAAAATATTGAATTAACTCAACAGCTTTTAAATATCAGTTCAATGCACCTTTCAGAATTATGTACTTTAAGCTTCACTTAAAAATATGGCATGTTTAACTTAGCTCTTTTGAGCTAAACACATGCCAGAAATGGCTTTTAGTGAACCAACAACTAAGAGAAGAGCTCTGAGAAACGCTGTTAATTTTACTGTACCGTTGACTAATGTTTTGTTTTCCCTGCTGGGGCAACATACTTCAGCCCCAGTCGTGACTTCTCTGAGAGATGGTGGTACTTCTGAAGAGCAGGTATTTGCATAGACAGTTTGAATATTTGATAGCATACTCTGAGGTGTTTGGATGAACTGGTCATTTAAAAACAAAAACAATAGGCATGCATCTCTAGGGAATAGTAAACAAAGTTGGAGTCATTCCTAATTATTGGGATATGCTCTGTCATCAGCTCCTTCTCTAGATACTATTATTTATAGAAATAATTATTATGCAGCATTTGAATTTGCGATGCACACGGTTCTTTAATTGGGGGCTGAACTTGTGTTTGGCGATCTGGATTCCTATCCTTACTCATCTGTCTATCATTTATAAAGATTATATATCTGGAACGTGACCTGTACATAATTACAATTAATTAAGTCACCAACAGTATGCTGAAAAACTTGCATTTTAATCAGGGGTTGAATAATTAAAGCAATTAGTTAGAACTGACTATTTGTAATATGGCTTCTTGAAAATATGGAATAATTGCTAATCTTCTAGGCAGAGATGGACAGAACATCAGCCTGGTATTTAAATTTGTAAATATAAATTAGGTGAGGTGGTGCAAGTGCAAAATCCATTTTTTTTTTTTTTCCAGATTTTCAGAGGTCATGCTACCTGGTAAGAGATGAGGAATGCAATGGATTATTTCAGGGCACAGCAAAATTAGGATGTCCACAGGAGTCTTCGAACTATTAAAATATTTTCCTCTCTTGGCTTTTGTAATTTTGATTTATAATCCTTAATTTGTGTGGTTGGGACTGTGACACTCATAGAGTAACAGTTCCTATCACACACACTATTCTGCATTCTGCCACCAGTGCTTGTCCATATGGCTGCATACAAGCTGCAGCATGGCAGACCATCCATGGTCGCTGTACATCCCTCAGTAAGCTCCCTGTTGATTATTTATTTCAGGAAGGTGTGAGGGAACTTAACACCCACACTTGGCAAACTCACCACCCTGTCACCATGCACTCCAGGCTGTGGCTGCAGCAAGCATGCCACGTGTGGGAGAAATCAAGAGGAGGAGATCAGGCGGCATGGAGAAAACAGAGCCAGCTCCCCTTCCTCCTCCCCAGCTTTGCCCAGGAATGACTAAAGGGGCTTGCTCATCCCCAGCCCAGCCTGCCAGCACTTTGCTTCCAGGTAGATGCCCCAGATAGGGCACCCCTCCAGCCTGGTTGTGAGCACTCTGCCTCTACCTGGGGAAACAGGGTGACTCAGAGCAGGATGTAAATGAGAAGGTGTCCAAGCAAGCCAGCCCCAGCCTCCTAGGGCAGCAACTGGGTGTCTCAACATTGTCATCAAGTGGTGATGATGATGGGTGATACTATCTACATCTTTCCCAATTCTGATTGCTGAACAAATGTGTCATGAGACCCACGAGTATCAATTGTGCACCCTTCAGAGAAAGGGCTGGGGACTTCTGAAGGCTGTGGTGGCCCCAGCTCCTCCTTTTGCAGTCCCAGACCAGGGATGGAGCAGCGTCCACAGGCTGGGGCTTTGGGGTGAGCTGAAGGTCCTCATTGAGGATGGGTAGCTGTAGCACCCCGAGTGTGTGCTGCCTAATGCCCTTTGTGCTTCCTGCTTTTTGTTTCTCTCTGTAGCTGAGCCAATAGGCTGTAACTTGGGCTGGTGAATTTTTGTCCGTGTTGTGAGGCATAGAGTGTAGTGTGAGCAACACCTGCACTGTGTGGAAGATTAGCTTGCTGTATAGCAGTCTGGATTTTACACAGATTTTCCTCTTTAAACAACAAAAAAATAAATGTGCCATGTTTCCAGAACTGGAGACCATTATACAAGATAGGCTGGATAAATTATTTAACTGAAAACCCAGTTAAATAATTTATTGCAAGAGCTTGCCTTTAGTGTTTCTATCCTGACAAAGTTAGGAAGATATTGACAAATTTTGTTCTGAGGAATACAGGTGCATTTTTCAGAACTTGGATAATTGCTTTCCATATTTTTCCTATGTTCTGTTTTTATTTCAAATCACATTTGAATGAAGTACTCTGTAATTTGTGTGGAAGTTCTGCAGGCTTAATATTGGGTGTATGCATGAAGCATGCATTGGTGCAACCTTACCAGGACACCTAACCCATCTCCCTGCCACAGGGCTTTGCCAGAGTAGGCTTTGTACTTTTAAAGCAAACAGGACTGCAAGAGCTTGCAATTTAGTGTCCTTTATGTGGGGGATGGCTCCTGATCACTTTGGAGGTATTTTTAGAGGTTGATAAAAATTATGCTTCATAAAACACCAGTCAGGCAGCTTAAAGGAGGAAATAACAGTGGAAGAGACTTTGGAAAAACATTACTGTATTTTTAATTATCAGTCTTTTTTATGTTGCCAGCCCATACCTTAAACAACGGGAATAATTGTTTAACTTCCTTCCTATTTAATGTGGTCATTTTATGGCTTACAGAAACAGCTTTTGCTGGTAACACTTCACCATTTATGGCCACAGCAGTGACATTCATGGGGCCAGCCCACGGGGAAGGACTTTTAGGCTATTGCACAGCTGCCCCAACATTATGCAGAAGCATCCTTCCCAGCCTAGGCACTGGAATGTCTTCCTGCCTGCTGCCCACTATGGGCAGCTCCCCTTCAGCTCCTTCTCTTTCATCCTGCTCCCAGCAAAGTGGCCACCTAGTTCTGCTCCAGAATGTGTGTGGGAGGGCAATAGAAGACTTCTGCTATACCTCAGCCCCAAGAAGTGGTGGCTGCAGGAAGGGTAGGAGAGGGGAGAGTGTCTCACCTCTGCTTTTATGGGGCTGTGCACCTCCAAAACCTATCTTCTCACACTGGTGCACTGCTTGCAAAGTGCTGCTCACTTGTGCCTCTTTGCTGCTCTCCTGTTGTTTTTAAGGAGAAGTTGTCACCCATTGGTAATTACTGATGTAGCAGAGACCCTTCATGATGTTGGGTTCAACTTTCTCTGTCATTAGTGGTAGGACTTGGGGACAAAAACAGCACAGCTGGGCTGCACTTCCCTCCATGCTGTAAGGCATATTGTTTTCCACAGGAACTTCACCTCATGGAGCCCACTGCAATTTCAGCTTGCTGGGTCTTAAATATGCCCATCTATGGTATCAGCACATAAAGAGTTGTCTTCTGAGCCAATGAAAGAGTGGGTCAAACCCTCTGCTCCTCTGCTGGATCCCAAGCAAGCAGAGGTTCTCTTTGGGATGGGGCAGGAGTTTGCAGGTCTACACCAGAGCTTGCTAGCTGCGCTGAGAGAGAACCACCCTTCTCAAATTTAAAGAAAAGGAGAAAGGCAGTCCAAGTTTTCAGAAATAGATAATTTCAGTGCAAATGGGAATAGAGTGTCAGGGCATGCTAAAATGTACAGAAATGCACATCTAAAATTAAAGCAAGATTTCATAACCTTTTACATTTTGTGCTCAAGACAGCTGACTCAGCCTGTTCTCACTGAGTTTGGCCAGTCCACACCAGTTGAAGATCTGTGGACAAAACCTAAATCTATTGCTTGTTTGTTTGTTTTTTGGGGTTTTTTTTTTGTTTCTGTTTGTTTGTTTGTTTGTTTGTGGGGTTTTTGTTTGTTTTTTGGTTTTTTTTTCCCTTTTCCCCATTTTAATAGTTTTGATGTGGCATGGTCTAGGGTAGGACATGCACAGCCCTTCAGATAAAGATATCTTAGATCAGCATATTATCTCAGAGAGTTTTTGACATCACTTACACCCACAAAGAAATAAAAGAGTTAATAGTCTGTCACTTCAAACTCTTGCCTTTTCAAGGGTTAAACTTGCTCAGAAGACAATGTAAAATGCTGTCCACAGTGTGCTTCCTGTTCCATATGACAGCTTGCAGGTCAGCACAGGGAGAGACCACGATACTCAGCAGACTCCCAGCATGCCATGGAGGTGGGATGTAGATTTCTCTCTGACAGTGTGGAAAGAAGCGCGGATAAAAGAAGCAGTTCGGTTTCCCCAGCCACTGACCCCAGAAAGGGTGCTCTGGGGTTCTGGCTCCATGCAGTGGGAGGTGATGTGGACTGCTCAGTCAAGGAGATTCACATTCATCCCTAGATCTCCACAGAGCATCAGCAGAAAAGATAATACTGAAAAGATAAAAATTCTTGTGTATGCAGCTTGCCCACAAAGGGAATTCAACTCCTGTAAGAAAGCTGGGGAATAGTGGACTGCAAGGAGACTCTGAGAAGTTGCCTAGATACTGGTTCTCTTGTCTGTATATCCTTAGAAAATGGCTATTCTAGGACTGAAAAAGAATGGCACGGATATACCATGTGTATTTAGCACTGTGCAATGATTTCCTGTATGGCAGAAGAATTTTCAGGTGGTAAAGTAGTCAGCTTTATAGACCCTTTATATTCTTTAAGAAGTACAAAGGGGCTGCAGCAGCAGCAAAAGACGGACTCTTTGTCTTAATCTGAAGGAATCTACCTTAAATTGGGAAGGGCCCACCACTCAGCAGAGCAATGCAGCTGCTTCAATGCCCCTTCAGCATTCACAGTGCAGATCTGGGGATGACAGACCAGTGTAGAAAGGGAGTGATATGTAATGGAGAAAATTATCTGGGTCAAGAGTGACTTCCACATTTCTTGAGGCTTTCCCTTTTCCCAGTGGTGCAGTGATCGGCATCTGATGTGGGAAGACTGAAATCCCTGGGGAATTCCTTCCTGTGCCAATAAATGCCAACCTGAGCATTCACATCTCTATATTTGAAAACATTCTTAGCATATCTCTTCTTTGGGTTACATACAAGCTATACTGAACTAAAATGCTGTTGCATTACTGCTGGCTGATGCACTTCCTCATAGTTCTTTTGTATATTTCACTTGTTTTGATTGACAACAAATAACTTTTGATGAGACAATTTTTTTATTATGATAGCTGATGAATATGGTGTCAGGGGAAAATAAAAGTTTAAGTGAATTTTCTAATCAAAGTCACCATTCTTTATTGTTTGTACTCTGAAGAAAACAACACACAAATGAAAAACAATAGGTAGATGGATGAGTCACTGTAAGTAGTATCTGATGCTTTTGAAGGAAAGACTTCTTATGTAAACACCTGGGTGATATGATGAAATTTACTACAAATATTTGTGATAAATGAATTTGTTAAAGACTGTGTAATAGTCTGAGCAATCTTTGGAGACCCTATTCTATTGCTACAGTGTTAATGAAACACATCTTTCAGATCTTCCATACAAGCCCAGAGATTTTAGTATGTTTTCTTTTTTTTCTTTTTCCAAAATGGAAACAATTTTTAAACTGTGTGTAAGTACTCATTCATGCTTAGCTATGTGTAACTGGATTTAGAACAGTAATCTTGGCAGTGTTTTTACTTTCCCTCTAAAATGCATATTTTCCATTAAGTAGTGTAGCTAATGAATGTTGCTACTTGTATGAAATTTTTTTTCCAAGTTACCAATGAATCACTTCAGGCTGTGACCTTATCTGATCTTGCACGTTCAACAGGGCTGGGACTGATCAATAACTGGTGAGATTTCATCACAGAGACCGTGGGTGCTACAGGAAACAGTTTGGTGATTAAGTCAGTTGACACTCTTTCAGCTATTAATGAAACTGTCCCATCAAAGTACTGATAGGACTCTGTAGCCTTTTGGATGGGACTGAAAACTGAGATCTTCGCCATTCCTCAATCGTAACTATCTTATAGCAGTTTTTATGTGTGAGTGTGAGAGTAGGGCTGTTCATCCAGACAGTCCTGGCCAAATTCCAGTTTTGATAATTGTTCTCTGCCTAGCTTCCTTTGGTATCAATTGAGAATGTTATCCTTCTCTGTTGCCAAACACAAGGTGTTAAAAAATGCTGGTATGAGTTCTTACCAGGCCAGGACTGGGAATGCTACCTGGTGCAGGGGGATGCAGTTCTGCTGTCTCTAAATTTTTTTTAGGATCTTCACATCTTGTCAAAGGGCTTTCTCTGTGAACAGCATGATAGTGTTGTGTGGAAGTATCTGGACAGGTTGAGCTTTTCCTGATCTGGAAAGACATCAACTATTGAGGTACACAGATGCAGTCTGATCTTTAGTTTGATAGTCTGATATTTAGATCATAGACAAAAATGGTGCTTTCTTTCCCCTCCTCTGACAGCCTCTGGGAATTATTAGTGTTGGCGTTAAAGTGCTCTGTATAATGTAGAGGGAATGTTTGAATGCCTTTCTTGTTTTCCTGTCTGTGATATGTGTAAAGACAGCCTGGAAACCTCCTGATGTTTGTTGTTGGTGGCATTCTCTGAACACCTTAATCTCCCTGCTCCTCATGTTGAAATACAGGGGATTCAGCGCCTGATCTCCTGCCCCACCTCCCCAGTTCTGCTCCAGTGCTGCCCCTCCAGGGACAGAGGCACAATCCAGGCCATTTATTTGAGCTAACAGAAAACTGAGAGTTACACTTGGTATTCCTGGTATTTCTGAGAATCGAAGGCTCAGTTCCTAATCAGGAATACGTGTTGCTGAGGTGAGCGCTACGTTTTGGAAAAATCAGTGTTCCTCCTCCCTCCAGGTAAACCAGTCAGGTCAGGAAAATAATTCAGATTATTTCTGTGCATCATGGGAGAGGCTGGTTCCATTCTCCAACTCCTCCCTTCCCAGTCCAGCTGCTGATTTTGCCTGGGTTGCTTCTTAGCAGCAAGAAAATTCAAAGGCGTAAGAGGAGAGTGGCTTTCTCAAGCTGGAGCTAGAGCTGCTCAGACAAAGCCGTACAAAACCAGAGCAAAATAAACTTACCAGAATCAGATTGGCTCAAGCTGATGTGAGAATTTGAAATTTCTATGGGGAAAATAAGAATCCTAAACCTGGCTGAAGCCTGACCTGTGGATGCCTACCTTCCCCTAGCTTTAGCTGTGCCAAATGGAGCTCATCACTGCTTTCCCCATCCAAAATTATCTCTGATTGCATCTCCTGGTGGACCTGTTCCTCAGGCAGGCATGAGGGTGGGAGGACTAGAACCTGTTTTAGTAAAAATGGGCAGGTCACCTTGCACAGCACATACAGAAAGTCTTTGCTAGATGGATTCACGTAGTCCTCAAGGAAGCCTCTGAGATACCTTGCTCTTCAGGAGCTTCAACAAGCTTCATCTTGAGCTCGGTGACTTAACTTTGCTTAGCATTTTCTTGCAGACAAGCTCTGGAAGGCAGATCGCATTTTTTCCTTTTCAGCAGAAGTAACTCATCAGTGTGGAGGACAGCCAGTCCCTCCTGCCTTCTGCCCACGTCAGGCAGCATCCACAGTGTGGAAACACTGCTGTGGCCAGCCCCTTGCCAGCTGTTTTGGGTGGATTTACATACTGTGCTCCAGCCTCCTGATAACTTGCCACAAGGTTGTCCTGTCAGGCCTGTTTGGCTACATACTGTTTTTGCAGGGTATTATCTCCTGGAGAGTCCCAATGGAAATTTTTGTCCCCATGTCCTAACATGGAACATGAACATATTGAGGTGAAGTAGACCCTGCCCAGAAGTGCTGTAAATAACGGGGTCAGAGGAAGGTCACAGCTTCCCAGCTCATACCACCCAGTGATATGACTACACAGATTGTGGGCAGCGCTGAGCCCCAGCAGAACAAGCTCACATCTACATTTACATGACCACATAAACACTCTCAAGTCAGGAGATTAAGGCAGCATCATGCTGTATCTAGATGGGAAACTGAGGCAAAGAGACTAAGCAACCTCTATGTCTGCCTGATGGAGCTGGAACATGAGCTTGGACCTCCTTCCTTCACTCCTACAGCAAGCCCTCCATCATAGCTAACCAGGGTCTGGAAACCATCAGCTGCCTGAACTGGTCACTGGTGCTCAGGACTAATATATTTCCTGGTACAAAATCTTCTGTAGTTTTAACACAGAGCTTTATTTTTAGATCAGCTCTACCTCAGCTGTAATTACCTTTGTACAAATCAAGTATGTGGTAATGCTCACAGGTGTCTGACTAGTCCTTTAGTGTAAGAATTAATTTGCAGGGTTGGAAAAGGCTGAATGGCAGGTGTTTCACAGTAGCACGTCATTGAGGTTTCACCTGCCCCATAAGGCTACTAAAAGGTGATGTCCCTAGAGAAGACAGCAGCAACACTAGGCACTTCATTTAAGAAGCAGTGGTTCAGACTCCTTCAGTACCCTCTTATTTCAGAAGGGGCCCTCCAGGGCTGACCATATCTTAGCCCTAACTCTTCTCAGGGAGCACATTTTTAATGCTGTTTTATTAGAGAGTCAGAGGCATTTGTGGGATTGGTGTGGGAGTACCAAATTGTTTTCTGATGAGGAATTGAGTCAAAGTTTGTTGGCATCTCCTGTCTTGGCTGTTTATATGTAAACTTGAAACCAAACCAAGCAAACTGAGTGAAACCATCCAAGGCCTAAAATGTCATCTGGCAGCAAGGAGCACTGCAAATACCAGATTAGGAGAGCCCAGAACCAGCTGGCTGCTGTTCGTGCTGAAGTGAGCGCTCATCAGACATTCAAAAGCTTTCTAAGCTCACTTGCTTAAGCTCCTATGGTCGCTGCTGCTCGTTTTAAGGTCACAGACAAGCACGAAGGGTGCTTCTGTTTAACTATGGGAAAGAAGGCAGGGAAAACAGCACAAAGTCAGTAGTTTTAGCATCCTTTCTCCTGCAGTCCACAGCAAAATCCTGACTTTTGCTCCCTTTGGAGTCAGCTGCAAAGTTTTTGCTGGTTTTCTGAAGCTCTAGGGTGAAACCAAACTATAATGACAAGTCACAAAGGCTATATTAAAGACTGATGCATGCCCTCTGAGAAAACATCTGTGGTGGTTTAAGATGCTCTTGCCTCTTCTAGCTGTTTTGCTCCTACCTCTCTGTCAGAGGTTACTGTTTCTATTATGGTGCCAGCAGAAGGGAACATGAGCACATGCTCTGCTTCACAGCTTTCATATAACCCCCCTTTCCTGGGAAATGAGCCCCATCACAATTGCAGGCTGTGAACCAGGCCCGATGAGCTACTGAAACACACACGTGGCTTCTGGCATCTCTGCTGCTGGGTGACCACCTCCAAGAGGAGGGTGGGCCAGCCAGATCGGGTTGATAAGAAACCTGTAGCAGCAAGGTTTGGCAGAGCCCATTGTCAGAGCCTGTCATTATCCATTGTTCCCTTTCCTGAATGCAATTGTGCCTATTGCATGTCTCCATACTTGGTTTGACTCAAAAATTAGATCTGAAACACAATGGCTAGAGCTTGTTGGTCAGGAAGTGTTTCTTTTTATACATTAAACACCTGAGGCTCAGTTGTTGTTGTAGCAGCAAGATCCCAATACACTTGCTGTGATGATGGGTGAAGGAAGTTTCATTGTGAATGTAAGTAAGACTCACACTAGAAACTTAACGCTTTGATGCCTGGAAGTAACCATCACATGTTAAATCTCATCTGTCATGGGAAAGGATGAGTTTTAAAAGCCATCTTTGAAAGATTATCTTTAAACCAAATCTTAGTCGACTTCAGACTTGGAGAGGTAAGTATTCACACGTATGGCATTCTAATGACTTTGATGGAGTTGTTTCCCAGTATAAGTAAATCAAAAGTGGAACTACAAGCAAATATTACTTTGCACTACACTTCAGACAGATTAGTAATGTAGTAGTTTATAACTGTACAGTGTAGGTCTGTCTCCTTTAATGTCTTTCTTTCTTTTCCTTGATGATAATGTAGCTTAAAAATCTCACAGCTCTTGGCACCCTGTCCTGTAACATTTACCTGAAGCTCTTGCAACCTTCTGTGACTTTAGTCTTACTGTTGAGCATGTAGTTGATCTTACCTCTTCTCAAATGTGTTTATGATGTAATTTTTCATGTCTCTTTTTGAACACTGGTAATCGTCTATCTCAGGAGGTTTAAGCGGTGTATATCTCCAGATACTTTCTTGAGGTGTATGGAACATCACTAGGGCTTATGGGTTTTTGCTCCTCACCAGGTGGGGAATAACCAGCCTGTTAATTTACAAATAAAAAACTTAAAGCATCCAGTAGTTCGGTCTCTCACTTCAAACATTCATGGGCCATGTTAATGTGGCCCATAGAAATTCACTTGAGATGAGAGACTATGGGGTAGAGAGACTGGGAGATCTGTCTCGGCACTTGATCATTAGCTCCACTGTGGGTCCCATCCAAGTGACAGGGTCTCTGACACAAAACCAAAAAAACTTACTTGACATGAAGTGAATGATATAACAGATTGCCTATAGAAAAATATAATCCACATTGTATATGGTTTAGGGTGGATGCATATACAGGAAGAGGGAAATTTCCTCCACCTGTCTCTAGGAATTGGAGACGGTTTTATTTTTTTAATAAGGATGTTCAGTAAACAGCATAAACTTCACAACTGAAGTAATGCCTCATAATATACTGTGAAAAGGATGAAGACATTTAGGTGACATTATTATAATGAGTTTTCTGCCACAGTATACACTGAATTATTTTCAATGGAAAATCAAGTCTTTCAATGCAATTCATTTAACATTTCCAGTTTAACACTTCCTCAAAATCAATTGCATCAGAAAACATAAAGCTCAGTGTGCTTCTTCAAACCAAGACACAAAATAGTCAAACACTTCTGCTATGAGGCAACAAAATCCCTCCTGGACAAAAATGCAATTTTTTGGTGCCATAACTGATGACATGGCTCAAGGGCATTTCCAGTTTGCTGTAAAAGGAAACAGTATGTCTTCATTGCTGATTTAAATTCAGTGTAATTAACTAGAGTTTGGTCTGATGTTTTTCCCTCCCGAGTCACTTTAGTGTGGATAAAAACAGCCCCTTCATGAAAGGAAATGTGGGCAGTTGGGTACATGCTGGTCCTGCACTCAAACACGATTGCCCAGGGGTTTGTACTGGGGGTATCTGCAGGAATTTGACTCATTTTATGAATTTTTACAGAAGTATTATCTCAGCACACAGGGTAGCTCCGGGAAGTCATTAATGACTAGTTGTACCCAGAACAAACAAAGTTGCCAAAATTGTCCTGTTGGCAATTGAAACTGTGTGTTAGTTAAAGCTTTAGCCTGTGCCTCCTGCAGGGAAGGTAAGGTTAGTTTAAAGGGTACTAAATGCAAGTAAAGATCTCAGCATCTAAGAAGGCCTCAACTGAAAGGCAACACTCTGGCTGTACGCTTCTCAGTGAGGACAATCCCCAGGTATTTCTTTCTGAACTGTTTATTTTTGTTTCATTTATTAATAGCTTCACTGGAATTCCCTTTATAATCAGATTTTGGGGGAATAATAGTACCAAGAAAAAGCCAACATAAGCAACCTCTTATCCTGTCCTTTAACAATAAAAATTAAAAATAAAGCCCACCAATAACAGTTTGTTCTTTGGTAAGGGGCTAATGGGATACAGAACTTGGCATGCTGAAACAGCAGCTGGAATGAAGATATTATCATGAAAATCACCTAAATCTTGACTTCATTAAAACTTATTTAATAGGATCAACATTTTTTCCTGGCCAAAATTTCTTAAGTTATGTAATAAACTCTGTGTGCCTTATCCTCCAGGGTAATTTCCACACTCCATTAACAGGCTATAGCAGGTTTTTAAAATATGCAGCATGGTATGGTGTCTACCTGGGAACAAGGAACAGAAAGTTCTTTTAAAGATTGTATGTACATATGTCTGTAGGCTGCATGAGCTTGCCTAAGCAATTCATAACATTATCAAGAAGACCTTGGAAAAAACAAGAGAAAAAGAGATTCAGTAAGTTACATAACATGCACATATTTCTTTTTTAAGTAATGGCTGTTTCCACTTAACAAATAATATTTGGAACATTTCATAAAAACTGTTAGCAGAATCAATACTCATGGTGTCACCAGCAAGTGTCAGAGGGGCATCGTTTCCCACACATGGTGTCTTCAGGAATGGAATTGATTACATGTCAGATGGTAAAACATCAGCTTCAGTTGCCTAATCTTCAGGGTATTTCCAGATTTTTACATTCCTGGGCATTTCAAAATTTCTGTTTATAGATATTTGGTGGCAAGAGGTAGATACAGAAAGTGATACATTAGGAAGAAAAGCGGAAGGGCAAATAGTATTATTTTTCTTTCCCAGGCTGAGACAGACCTGACCATACTGTAACTTTAGGGAGCAATCCACCTGGAAATCCCTCCAAATAGCTACTGAATGTGCACAGATCCAGTATTTCTGGATGCATGTGGGCATTTCAGAACATTGGAGATGGTCAGATGATCAGATGTGTTCACAGGGTGGGTGGGCAGAAGTGGGGGGTGCCAGAGTTCCAGCCTGGCCATCTTCCTCAGAAAGCTCTACTGAATTTAGGAAATTTTGCTACTTATTTCTTCACCCTCAGATGCAGAAAACCCAATATTTTTTTAAATATATATTTTTTTAATGTAAAAGTTATAGAAATTGAAAGAAATTTCCCAATGTTGGCAGAAACATTTCACTTAGAGGACCAATGAGTGTTGAATATGATTCAAGTTCCTGTGTGACTGAAGGTTTTGGCGTGAGCTTTTGGTCCCCTGTGCAAGAAAAGCTGTAGTGCAAGGGGCCAAAACACCAGCCATATGACTGTCCCATCTCTGGACAAGGGACCCCCAGAGCAGGGTGCAAAAAAGGGGCAAGCACATGCTCACGTTTCCTCCAGAGCATCCTCCCCAGTCCTGGCAGTCGCTGCACAGGGACTTCCTGGCCCAGAGGCTGTATTTGTGTTTTTGTGTTTAATAGCTCACGGTAGACTTTTCTTCCATGAATTGGACTAATCTCTCCAGTTATATTTTTGGCTTCCATAACATCCGATGGTAATGAATCCCACAGTGTAGCTCTGCACTTTGTGAAAAAGTGTGTGTGCGCGTGAGGGTGCATGTGTTTTAAACCTATTTCCTCTTCTCTCCACATCTTTCAGTGGGAGAAACAAAGAGGGAACATCCTGTGTTTGTCTTCTCCCAATCATTCTGGCTGTCATGCTCCCTCACACAAACGAGCCATGTTGCCTCTTGTGCAAGCCAAGGGTTTCTCATCTACTGATAGCTATTTTTACCCGATTTGCATAGGAGCTGAACTTCTCCACTTCTCCTTAGTGTTGTTACAAAATCAAAGCCATGAGCACATTTATATCAACATATCCTGGTCTGTATTACCTTAGCTTATACATCTGTCTTTTTCTTACTCCTCGGTTGTGCCATACTTTGGTTTGGTCAATATTTTCCATTGTTTTTCCCTGATAATATAAGTTGTCTCTGCTCCTTTAAGAACCATGTCAGAATAACAGCTTTGAAAAATGCAAGGCAGACTTGATGGGAGTCTATCTTCTGTGTGCTGAGTTAGCTCCTCTGCTAGCCAAGACAAGAAAACTCTGGAAGCAAAGTGCTTTGTCCAGAGGGGAAGAAGTCTCTTCTATCCCTTTCCCACAGTTAAGAAACAGCTTTTGTTGAGTTACAAGGAAAGTCACTTTCATAATCTATGGTCAGAAAGCTGGGTTGGCATGCTTTTGGATGATTGGAAGTAGAACAAAGGGGAAAAAAAAATATTGAAATGTCCCAGCTGACCCCAAAATGAAAACCTCCCATTATGTTGGCACTTACTGCAAGGCCACTGTGTAATTTGGTTTTGTACTGACTCCTTAAATTGAGATTATCTTTATGTAACTGTCATTCATTTTTATGTGGGTTTCCTCATAGAAAATACATCAATGTCACAGCTCTCATGTGTCTGGAAATAATCCCCCCAATGCCTTTCCCCAGCTCTCTGTAAAGACCTGTCCTCCCAGAACATTGTTCTGCCTGTATTTTAGGGGAGCAAATGGTGCACCCACCTTGCTCTGCAGAGAGTGGCTTTCCATCCCTTAGTCATTGGGCCTGGGTAGGAAGGGGTGCTGGGGGCAGCTTGGTAGGACAGGGTTGTGTGGGCAGCAGGCAACTCCCAGCTAGAACAGGTCTCCCTGCAGGTTCCAAGCAATTTGTCCTCTTGGCAGAAGGACTGGAAACCCTGTCGAGATACCAGCTACAGTTCCTCTTGCTGCCTTGATACAAGCCTAATGTCTCACTGTGAAAACCAGAAAGAAGTGATGTTCTAGGGATGTTGAATTGCCTCTATTCCAGACCTGCCAACATTGCCAGCTTTAAAAATGTGGGGAAGTCTGACACTTTGCTCTGTACATGTGCAATGGCTGTTCGAGGGGATTACACAGAATCACAGAGTAGTTATGGTTGGAAAGGTCATCTGAGATCACTGAGTTCAACCATAAAAAAAAAACATACCAAGCAAATAAAACCCCACAAAAAAACCAACCAACCAACCAAAAAAACCACCACAAAACACAGCAAAAAAACACATGGGCTAAAGCTCAATGTTGGCTTTTTTTCTTAACGCTTTTATTTATTTATTTATTTGATTATTTGATTATTTATTTATTTTTACTTTATGCCTGATGTCTTGAAGAACTTTCCAGAATATATGTTATAAACTGTAGTCTCGATCTTCTAGGTGGTCAGTTGCCTGAGAGCCAGCACCTCCATGAGCTTTTGACCATGTCTGTAAGTGATGTGTGGGTCAGCGAGTGTGTCTGTGTGGGATGGGATAAGTTGCATTCTGGAGAAATCCTGTAAAGATTACCCAATTTTCTCCTGGAGCCTCCTCAGAAGGGGTGGGATCCAGGAGTTGCCTGCCTGTTTATGAGCTGTCCTTAACAGCACCTCAGTCTCCTCCCCTGAAAGTTCACCAAAGTCTTGTGCTATTAATTATTTGTACAGACACACTTAAAGCTTTTGGTTTGTGTAAATGAAGGGTTATGTCGCAACTGCAAGACAAAACATATGACAGAAGGTTGGGAGAGCTATTCCTCCAATTACTTCAGAGGCTTGCGTGGGTCTATTGCCCATCTATAAATCATAGTGGTTACTTGCTACTTGGTAATATTGACTTTGGTAAAGCCTTCAGGTGCAAATTGTTACACATTTAGTCACACCAATGGTATGATTGTGTCTCTGGTACATTAACCTAACAAAAAGCTGCAAACTTCATTTCCTTACTGGTTGGAATTTGGAAGCCAGTAAGCTATTTTCATGATGCATTAATCTTTAGTTATATGTACACATGAAATAAATGAGTGCATGTAACAGACAATTACAATAAAAGCTTTTACATGTATAAATTTTCATTAGCATAAATGCAAGGAGTAGCATAAATGCAATAGCAATATATAAAAGTACTTAATGTGCTTATATGCATATGCTTATATACATGTAAGATGAAATGCATTAGGTATATTTATATATAAAAAAGGCATTTGGCATATAAAAATATTAGACAGTATTACACTCATGAAATATTTAATTCATCTGTGAGACTTAAATAAATCCCTACATAGTAATATTATTCACAACAAAAATTGATTTCTGCTTCTGATGTGAAAGTCTGCGAGAAAACCAGGGGAGAGATTTTCTCAGTCTCCTTAGATTGCAACTAAACTCTGCTGCTGTAGAAAAGAGGGAAGCTGTCTGCAGTGTGTGCAGCAGAACATGTAATTACTCACCAAATTCTCTACTTCATGAGTGTTGGTTGCTTATGTAAATTCATCGTGGCCCTGAATGTAGCACTAATGATTCCTCACTCCCCAGCTTCCACCCTCGCCACACTACAAGTACCTTGCAGTGGAAGCACAATGCCCTGCTCTCCTAACCCTCACTTTGACTGAGGCATCTCCTAATGAAATTCCTATGTCAGGCAGCCTTCACAGGGATGTCAGCAGAGCTGCTGCCTTGTCCTGATCCCCATGCGGGATGTACTCTTTCTTGAGCATCTCCAGTCTCACTCCGCCTTGGAGGGTCAGTGCCATGCAATGCTGAGTGCTCCCACGGGCATACAAGGCAGAGCTGCTGCCTTGTCCTGATCCCCATGCAGGATGTACTCTTTCTTGAGCATCTCCAGTCTGCACTCCGCCTTGGAGGGTCAGTGCCATGCAGTGCTGAGTGCTCCCACGGGCATACAAAGAGAAGCATCCGCTGCCTGGGAGGTACTTGATCAAATGTGAGCTTGCCAAAGTGCTCCTTCAGTTTCTTGACTGAAATTGGCCTGTTGTCTGGCACATTTTGGACAGGTGTGACCTTTGTTCCTCCTGCCCTCAGCTGTGTTTTGAAGCATCACTGAATTTGGTACGTTAACCTCCAAAAACTCATCACAAATCTATACCATCATTCTTTCTCTCCTGCTCTCCTTCCTCTTCCCCTCCCTCATCCCTAAACTCCCTTATTTGCAATTATAGTCATCTTTAGTGAGGAGCAATGGGTTTTTAATTTTCCACAAGAAATGGAAGAGTGCAATTATTATGCAAAACAGCTTTCTTTTAATTCCCCAAAATTTCCGGTGCACACTGTAATCAGTCATTTTCTACTGTATGTTTTACTGTCTGAAAATGTAAGCCTAGACCATTAGAAAGCCATAATAAATAATTCAGTGATTTCCTTTCAGCTTAATATTCTATTTTGCTGAATGTGTTTGGAGGTGTAAATATCTCTCTGGAGGGGGATAATTTTAAGTTTAGTTTTCTAATTTGATTAAGGCAGTGCTGGCTGCCTGTTTCATCTACAGGCAGGAATTCAAAGACACCAGGGAGATGTTTAGATATCTGTGTAGGTGTGTTTAATATGTTCTGCCTTAATTGTATTTCCTTTTCACTAAAGAAGAAAAGTTGTAATGCAATGGGATTAATCTTCCTATTTCCCCCCACCTCCTTTTTTCCTGGTTTTAATTGTCCTGCTTCTCACAGCCACAGCGGCATTCCCTGGTAATGGATTTTGGTAGATCAAGGCACAACCCAGCATAGGTGGTTGTGTCTGGCATGGAGCTCCAGCCCAATGGCTTCATCTGGGTGGCACCTGGTGAGTAGTTCAGCCTGGAGTGGAACTACGCAGACAGATTGGACCTCAAAGCTGCACACAAGTTACTCTGCCAAATGCAATGGGGACTCGCTTGAGAACAGACTGATATCTCTTGCACTGTTTTCACTGCTTCTGAGAATGAAAGAAGAGACAGCAGCATCAAAGTGTACAACCTGTTCTCTCCATCTCATGAGTAAAGTAGGGATCATCTTTGCCTGTAAAGGAAGAAACTTTCTTCTGTTTCCATACTGAGTTGTGGCTAGCAATTCTCTCTAACAGAAGAAAATATTTTACCTAGCAGCTTTCTGGAAATATTTCAACACAATTTGAAGAGGTGAATGTGATCTTTCGTTAGAACAAAAATGGAGCTGAGAGCAAACATTGGCATGACTGCAATGAGATTGCAAACGTTGGCAGTGCTCCTCTGTGCATGGCAGGAGGGGGTGTTAGTGTGGGTAGGCACGTCCTGCAAACTAATCCTTGTTCACGTTCCCTTTGCTTTTGCAGAAGCTGAAAGGGCAGGTGTGCCTAGCCCTAGTTTCTGATTTTGCAATTCATATTTATCTATCTGGTCCTCCTGGAAAACTCTGTTGCCATCAAAACACACAAGGTGTGCTGAACCATATATTGTTTCAAATGTTTGCTCTCTCTTCTCCTGCAGATATCATGACCCCAAGTGCTTACGCTGAGTTTTGAAACATAAAGCTGTAAAATAAACTTGGTAGTGATGTTACTAGTACCCAAGCACACAGGCTACTCATACAGACAATGCAGTTTTGACCAATTCCTTTTTATTATTTAGTATTTTGAAATAGAATTGTATTAATGCACACCCAGGCCTGCTTTGTGATGGTTACTTCCCAAGCAGAACTGAGCTTTTCTGAGACAAAAGCAATGCAGTGATTCACAGCAGCTGAAGTGGTGAGAGCATCATGGACAGCGTTCCATTTGTGTCCCATCTACTTTGCCTCTCCTGCTCATAGGGGAGACTATGTGCAGCTGCCCAGAGACTGAATAATCCAGTTTTACTTACATTGCTGTGCCCTGATCAGCAACCTTCATCCACACTGCAGCTTGATGCCCTTGCTGATCAATCAAGTGAAAGACTATCACTTTCCTCTTCCAGTTTCTGTTTCCAGTGCCTGTACTCCTAGCAAAATAGCCAGTGCTGAGGCTGGATAAACTGCTTTTTTGAAGAATGACTAAAACATGCCTCAGCATTACTCAAAATGTAAAGAAAACCTAAACAAGAACATTTAGGAAAACACCCCAATGCTACTGAAGGTAGAATATTGTTTTTTCTTACTCATCGCTCAGTTATTGGAGGGTCTGAGAACTCAAAGTGGGTTGTGAACCCTGGTCCCATGTTTATTCTGTTCCTGAGTGCTGCACTATTGTTTGCTTGAATGTCTCAACACTGATGGCTAGTGTTTTCTTGGGTTCACAGGGTCATAACATTAACAGGAGAGTGTGATGTTCTTCACACAGGATGACCCATCTTGGAGCTTAACATACTTTTTTAGAAAGTGTGCTTGACTCACCACAGGCTGTAGTGGGTTGTTACCAGCCTTCATTTCCTTGGCAGGCATGGTCAAAAGCTAATTAGCTGGGCACCTCCACCTACTGTGGCACTATTTAAAAATAAATCATTCTGACTGCCTTTGGTGAGGAACTTGGGCTTGTTTGAGGTATGGTCTGAGCACGCTTGGCAGGTGGGATGCTCCAGGGGAGTGAAGCTCAGTGTCAAGAGACCAGTGGAGTTCTAGTAGAAGCTAAAAGCACCAGAGTAGGGCAGTGCTTGGAACAGAAAGTTCAGACCAGTTTGAGGGACACACAAACTGAGGAAGCTGTAGGTAGGTTTAAATTCTTTTTGGAGCTATCCCATTGTCATGGAAAGGTTCTCTCTACAGCTTTTGGCAGTCTCTTGAAAACACACATTCTTCTGAGAACTTTCCTCAAGGGCTCACCTAACTTCCCTTTCACAAACCTTTGTATTTCTTGGTTTTGTGCAGGACCAAAACCAGACATTCAAAAGCACCATGAAAAAAGGGAACTGGAGCATTCTTTGCATGACTTGGCATGTGGGAACAGGGAGATGGGGAACCTGATAGGCTTCCAGACTTGTTCTGCAGACTCAAGAAGTGCAAGCGGTTGGATAAGCATCTGAACTTTTGTATGTTTATCTGAACTGAACTCGAACTCCAAGTAATTTCAGAGTTTACCTAGCAGTGGCTAATAATTACTAGAATGCTTGTTAAAATTGGAAAGCAATCTCAATAATGAATTAATTCCCAAAAAGACATAAACCAACCCCCCTATTTAAATCATGCTGGCCCAGGAGTTTGGAGCAGACATGCCTCTCAGCAGACAATCTAGAAAAACCTTTGAAGGAAAAAAATTGCTAATTCTCGTTGATTCTAAAAACTGTTGGGGAGCTATGAATCTAAAGGAAAAAAAAAGAAAGGTATTTGATAAAGAGAGAGGTAGCAGATCTGATTCCAGTTCTTGTGTATCTTTGTATGTCAACAGCAGTACTATGCAGTTACCTGTTACAGTGGTGTGAAGTCAGTATAAGACCAGATTGTACCAGACACATCTAAAGGTGGAGTTACATTATCAAATGACGTGCAGTCAACAGAGGCTCAGTACTGTGAAAAACGTGTTTGGGATCCTGCCTAGAAGCAATATGGTGAACTTTCCCGGTAAATTATGTTATTTAATTAAATAAAGAATGCCTTTTTGGTTATGTAGGCCTAGTTGTCATTTGCTACCTCTTTAGTGACTTTAAACTTTAACATGTTAACAGCGCAGAGAGCAGAGAGAACAGCTTCCACCCACATGGATAAATATTGATCTCCCTGATAAAGAAGAATAAACATTCTGATGAAGTGGTAGGAAAGAAATCAAACTTGATACGGGAGGGTTACTTTTACTGCACAGTAAAAGAAAGTTAGTCTTTCAACTAAGAACAGGGAAGGGCAAAGGGATGGCTTATCAAAATGTTATTTACAGGATAATAAATTCTCTGACTTCAAACTGTAATATTTGCCCATTGGCTGTGCACAAAAGCAAAGAGATGACTGGGGTGAAGTGCTGGTCACAGTCAAATAAGGGGCAGCTTTGCTGCTGACTTCAGGAGGGGCAGGTATTTATAGCTGGAGTGCTGTGCAGAGGCTCTGATGCTGGAAACGAAGTGTGCACTTCCCTGCTTTGCTGAACCTGGCTTGGAGTTTGATGACTAGTCTGACATTGTAGAAAAGTTTGAACTGCTAAGGTACAGCCAGCTGGGTCATTTAACTGAACTTTCCTATTTGAATGCCCATTGCTGCACCTAGAAGAGGCAGCTTTCTGCAGAGCCTGCTTTGCTACACTGAGCTCCATGTGAGAGAATGTGGCCAGGGCTGAGCAGTGATGCTAGGAGGGTGCATCAGGGAGAGTGATGTGGTCTATGTGATGGAGTTATGTCCCATTGTTGCACAGGACAACTGGGCAGCAATAATCTCTGGGAGGTGAAGAAGGAGGCAAATTAAAGCTTTGATGCCTTTAGAGCCCTAAAAGTCCTTCTAGGTCAGTCTGTGGATTGGCCTGTGGGGCCAGAAGCAGTAGGTGTGAGTTAAAGTAGTTACCAAACATGGATGCTTAGAAGATGGGAAGCAGGGGGGAGTAGGAAGAGATTAATCTGAGCAAAAGTAGGTATCCACAATATTTGTGTCAGAGTTAGTCATCTAGGCTCCACCTGCAGTCAATGGGGAGATTCAGACACCTGTATGGCATGATTCATGTCCTGCTGCACATATGGATCAGGTCAGATGAACTGCCTCCTCCTAACTACTCTGCACTGGCTGGGAAAGGAGCCCTGTGTCATGTGCTCTCTGTGCAGGTATCTTAACTGTTGGCATGTAAAGGTAGGTCACATGAAAGCTCTCCCTTTGTTTTGGAAGCCAGTCATTTAGGAAATGTATATCACAGTTGTAGGACCAAACAAAGCTCTGATGTGGTATTTTCAAAGAGTAAATTCTCTGCCCTTCTCAGGACTTACTATGCAATCTCTCAGATGAACCATATCCATCATGTTTCCCAGTCATCCTCTCTCATCAAATCCCACTTGCTACACAGTGTTTCTGCCACTCATTACAGTGTGTGTGACAGTGACATGCCCTACACAGAAGGCTGTAATGCAGAAATCCTTTTCTGGTACTGAAAAATATATTATATATATGATACAGAAAAATATATGATCCCATTCCTATTGTATCTCAGCACCTCATATGCCTTAATACATTTTCCTTTAATGTACAGATGTTCATTCTGCCTCCTCTACCTCTCGTTGTACAATTCCCCTTGGCTTAGAAAGAACCTAGGGAGAATTGTACTTATAGAAGAGCTCTCTTGGCTTACAGCTATTCCCAGCAGCTCCATTCAACTCTCTTCCTCTCCTTTTATATGAAGTTATGAGTGTGTGGGGGAGGCAAGTGAACTCCAGCTACCTCTGACCTTTGCCTGTTAACTGGTACCTTCTCTACATGAAGCAGAGAGGTTTTGCAACTCAGTCACTCTCAGCTACCAAGAGCTTTCTGACAGTCAGTAAATCACACTTCAGCCTCTAATCTTGATTGGAGCTTCTTCTGGTTACTGTCAGATACTGCAAATATTCAATGTTGCTAATACATTAAATGAGATTTTAATCACTGCCATAGGTAATTGTAGGGCTAGGGTTGAGGGACTCTTCTGCTTTAGAAATGAATTTGTGTGGGGATAATAAGGCATGTGCATTCCAGAAGGATATTTCCTTCCTGAAGGTAATGAATTCAAGAGGGAAAGGGTGGCTTGGAATCAGGGGTCTCTGTGTAGCAAGCAACTAAGTGGGATTTGGCTTTGATGGGATTACCTGGAAGAGTTTATCTGTAATGACAGGTGTGGCTCCTGCCTCAGAAAGTCTTAAAATTATGTTTTTTTCATAGATATTCAAACGTCAGGCAGAAAGGTGCAGAAAAAAATAATTACTTATTCCAGCTATGATTCTACCTAGCCAAGTGTCATTCTTTCTTAATCTTTCAGGGTTTTTCCCCTGGAGGAAGGCTTCCTTTGAAAAGCAGTAACAATACTGGTAATACTATTCAGTTTTTCAAAAGAAAACACCTTTGAAATTTCCTCTGCACCCCTTCTTCTGGCTTGATAGCTACTGTTTCCTTGAAGTCTTTTTCCCTGGCTTTCTTGAGATGTCCTTAGTTGCCAATGTGACATACTGGCCTTCTGAAACACAGATCTGTGGTAAGAGCAGTGTGAGTCCTTAGTGTCTTCTCCTATGGTGGGGCAGAGTTTGCCTCTTCCAGAGAGACATCATGGACATCAGGGTGCTTTGGAAATGTCTCACCTATGTCCCTGTTGTTGGCAAGAGCATCGAAGTGAAGATGCAAGTGGGAACAAGATTATGAAATCTAGGCTTGCTTATCAGGCCTCCTGTTGGATTAGAGACACATATCTGGAATACAAAGGGAGTGTCCCCGTCCCAAATGGGGCAAGATAGGAGACAAGGTGTATAAGCACAGAGCAAGATTTATTGCAAACAGCACCAGGGTCTTAGCTGTTTTAAAGTAAAAGGTACAAGCACAAACTAATTGTGGGGGAATCAGAAGATCAGAACAGAATGTTGGAGGTATAATGCAAAAGGTATCTTAACAATAAAATCTACCACTAATAGTCAAATCAATCAACAAAGGTATACTATTTAAGTGCTAGCAACTTACTTATTAACAAGTCTTATACTAGATCTAGAACACTGATTACTGATTTAAAAGAATCCTAAAATGTTAAAATTTAAAGCTTAACAATGAAAGATAGCTTAATGTCAGATTAACTAGTAAAGACAATAAGGAAATTAATATTCCTCACCCTTTGCATGGCCACAGCTGGATGTCCCCCTCATCCAGTCCTTAATTCTCGAGAATTAATCTCTCTGGCAGGCATTCCCACTGGACAGGAGAAGGTCCAGCACACCTCCTGAGAGTCCCTGTGATCAAACATGGGACCAGGCTTTCATTTAATAAAGTGTATCGAGTGCTGTCATTTAACTATTGATCTGTACCTCCAAAATCTCTCATTGGAGAATAAAAGGAAAACAATGGAAAAGACCCAAAAAGGCCCTTTTCTCACCAAGCAAACTATTTTGTATATCTGTTCTTTCTTATTTTTTCTCTGTTTCAGGCCTAGTTGTGGCCAGGCTGGGGTCCGTGTTCTTCGACACCAGAAAGCAGCTGGTGTTAGCACATCAGCTTGGCCGCCTGTTTTTACTTTCAAGGTTGTTACTAGCTTAGAGCTTGCTAGGTGCTTTCTTTTCCCATGGTATCTTTCCACGCCAGGCCTGGGCCTGTAAAACTGAGAGACAAAAACCGATTGAATCATAGAGGGAAACTGAGGCAAGCATATTGAGAGATGGAGCATCCTACTATAGTCCCATGATGATTAAAAAGCCTTTCAGCCTCCAGAGCTGTGGTATAAGGTGTGGTCTGTAAGGGCTGCAGTGAAAGTGGAAGCATTCAGCCCCAGGCCGTGCAGACCCACTCTGTGCTGGGAGGGCTTCAGCTTGGTTCTATACTGCACGTGTTGCCTAAGTCTCAGAGTTTGATCCCATTGAATAGCTACCAGACTTAGCTACCAGGTTATCAAGCTCATCCATTCACACTGGGATTGCATCCTCTACATCTGCCTGTCAGCTCCTGAGACTTCATTCGCCACAAGGCCGTCCATCTAGCTAGAAGTTTGTCTGCTATCTTCGCCACTTTCTAGGACCACATACAGCTTTCCCACACACTAACTTTTTAATTAAAGGTCTGACATTTTTTTCCAGACATCTTGAATAAATGATTTTGTCTTGGTCTCCTTCATAGTTTCAGCATTCAGCCAGAAAACAGCTCTTTGGAGCAGTCCCTGCTCCCTTCCTGCAATCACACAGTTGTTCCCCTTCATAGGGGGCTTTATCTTTCCAATTTTACTTCTAATTTATCGACAATGAGAGCCAGCCTGGGTTTTGCAGGCATTCTTTTTGGCTTGCAAAAGGCTGTCACAGAGCTTGTTCTTGTCAGCAGCTTTTATCTTCCCTTTGCAGTCACTTCTGTACCACTACTTTTGATTTTTGCCTTATTCTAGTTGGTTTTAGCTGAAGTTGCTTTCTCCTTTAGTAGGAAGATGATTTAGTTCTGCTGAAGCCTGGCAATAATAGTACATAACAGCAGTATTTATTTTTAATCTAGATTCAGTTTCTGTGTTTTATAACACCAGAGAGAGTCTGCTTTTGTGTCTGAGGTGCCACTAAAAGATGTGTATGATTTCCTGAGTGTTGATGATGGTGGCGAATTATCCCAATTCTGTTTTAGAGTTGTTGCTTAGAGAGTTTTAGTATTTAGATACAAAACTAGCAAAAAATATAATTAAAAAAATCATTCTAAAGTTAGGTTTGCATCTAGAGCAGGCAGAATCAATCCTTCTCCATGTCTGAAATCTCTGATAGATTTGTGAAATATGTGCCATTTCATGGCTCTTACTCCTGCTGCAATTTGACAAGGATGTCACATTGGCAAAGCTGCCTAGCACTGCCAGGGTCTCAGGGAGCCATTAGCCACCAAGGAGTCTTTGTTCCCAAGTAGCCAAGAATCCCGAATTTTGAAGGGCTCATGGCTCCAAGGAGGACAGGCCAGGAATCCTGATGCTGCTGAAAGCATTTTGAACCAGACGTTGAATGAACACTGTGTTCCAGGCTGAGAAAACTGGCATTTTTCTGAGAGTCTCTCTACTTTGTAGCACTTCTCTGAAGAACTGTAAGAATAAATTGGTGCCTACTTAGTGATATAATTTAGTGCTAAGACTGCACTCCAGGCAGATGTGGTGAAATAAAGCCTGAAGAAATTCACGTCTTGAGCTTCTCATGTCGTGAGCTTCTGAAAGCCCCAGATTGCCTGATTTTGAGGCAGTTTATTGGGCGTGTTCTCCTGTGCTGCTCTGGAATGAAGCGCTTGGGATTTGGGGACAATCTATGGGCATTTTCTCAGGCTTTACAGACACCCTGTTTCACAAGTGAGCCCATGGAGATTGAGCATTACAACGGTTTTCTAGGAGATAGATGACTCTCACATGCTTGCTTTTGCTCCAGGCAGGGTTGCTCTGCTGTCCTGAGCTCTCCCTGTGCCACCCCAGTTCTCTCTGCAGATGGAGTGCTACTCCCTGCCCAGCAGAGTGCCTGTTGGAGAAGCATCCTTTATACAAGCTTGCTGCTCATCAGGATCAAGTATCATCAAGCATATTACCAGACAGTGTTTTCTCAATCTACTCTGGTCTAAGCTCTGCATAGGAAGGGTGCTCAGACTGACAACAGCTGAAAACTTAAGTCAGAGGAGAAACTACTGAAGTGTTTTTAAGTGGCGACTCTATTGAGTTTGATATTCTACTTGATACCACAGTATCTGGATTATCCTGAACTAAAAACTCAGTAAAAAAGACGAAGGTAATGACCAAATCCAGGAAAAGAAATTACTTTTTTTGTGATACAGATGAGCCAAAATTAGAAGGTGAAGTGGGTTTAAAGGAGTGATTTGGTGCTCTTCCCAGCAACACTGCCTTATGAAACCGCCTCTCACTGTGAACCCAGACATCTCACCTGACTGGCAGTGAGAACGTGGTGAGCAGAAAAGACTAGCAGAGCAAACCATGGATAAATTTTGCTACGCCATATTCCTTGTTGCAACACTAGTACATGAGCCAGAGCCCTGTGTGATTCTTCCTTATGGGTTTCCTTTTTTATTTTGTTTCATCACTGCTAGGAAAAATAGAAGATTTGACAGAAAAGCTAAGGAGCAGGAAAAATGAGTCTGACATGAAGAAGACTGCTTAAAGTGTATGTTGAATCAAAGCTCATCTGTGTGATATGTTTCTGCATCAAGACCTTTGCAGGGGTTGGCTGGTAGGACATGACTGAGTTCGAGTTTGGAGTTGTATGTTACAATTCATCACAAGTTTGCCTCCAGTGTGGTGACTGAGGACGTCCTGTAAGACTGCTGACTAGTTTCTGTTGAATGCTTTGGCCTCCTCAAGTAGAGCGGTACAATATCAGAGGGAAATGTATCATAGAATCATAGAATGCCAGATTGAAAGAGAACTCAAGGGTCATATTTTCCAACCACTTTAGGTAATACTGTAGTTTATATGAGATGGCTCAGCACCCTGTCAAGCTGAGACTTAAAACTGTCCAATGTGGGGGAATCTACCACTTCCCTTGGGACACTGTTCCAATGTTTGACTGTCCTCATGGTGAAAAATGTACCTCTTGTGTCCAATTGGAATCTCCTCAGGAGCAACTTGTGCCCATTACCCCTTGTCTTTTCCATGTGACTCCTTGTAGATAGGGAGTCTCCATCTTCTTGGGAGCCACCCTTCAAGTACTGAAACATGGTACTAAGGTCTCCCCAAAGCCTTCTTTTCTCAAGGTTGAACAAACACAGTTTTCTCATCTCCTCATATGGCAGGTCCTTCAGTCCTCTGATCATCCTTGTGGCCCTTCTCTGGACTGACTCCAGCCTGTCTGCATCCTTTTTGTAGAGGAGGGATCAAAACTGAGCCAAATACTCCAGGTGTGGTCTGACAAGCGCCAAGTAGAGCAGAATGATGACTTCTTTACCTCTTCTGGTAATGTCCTTGTTGATGCAGCCCAACATCCTGTTGACTTTATTTGCCCCTGCAGCACAGTGGTCACTCATGTTGACCCTGTTATCCACCAAGACCCCTAGGTCCCTTTCTACAGAGCCAGGTGGATCTGCACTCCTGGGTTATGTGTTCCCAGGTGCAAGACCTTACACTTCTCCTTGTTGAACTTCATATAGTTCCTGCAAGCCCACTCCTCCAGTCTGTCTAGGTCATCCTGGAGAGTGGCTCTCTCTCCCAGAGTGTCAGCCTCTCCACCTATCTTGGTGTTGTCAGCAAACTTCATCAGGATTCTCTTGATTACAACATCTAGGTCACTTATGAAGATGTTAAACAGCATTGGGCCAAATATCAACCCAAATGGGGAGCCCCATTTGTGACTGGTTGTCAGTTTGAGGAGGAACTTTTTACTATCACCCTCTGGGTTCAGTCTGTCAGCCAGTTCCCCACCCACCACACAGACCACTTGTCAATGCTTTAACAAGTCAGTTTCTCCAGCTGTGGAGGACTGTATCAAAAGCCTTGGAAACGTCCAGGTAGACAATGTCCACCACTGCCCCTGCGTCAACTGAGTGGTTTACTTTGTTGTAGAAGGTGATCAGGTTTGTCAAGCACAATTTGCCTCTCATACATCCATGTTGTCTTTTCCCAATCATGTGCTTCAATTGACATGTGACAGTCCACAGGAGGATTTGCTCCTTTCCATATACTGAAGTGAAGCACTTTTAAAGGCAGAGGTGAAGAAGGAGTTTAGGACCTTTGCCTTTTCATCATTGTTGGTTTTAGTTCACCTTTCCTGTTTAATAGTGGCCCAATATTAATCCTCTATTTCTGCTTGTGGTTAATATATCTGAAGAACCCTTTATTGAAGTTTTTGACATCTTTGGTCAATGTCAGCTCAAGCTGAGCTTTTGCTTTCCTAACTACATCTCTGCATACCCTTGCAATGCCCTTGTAATTTTCAACTGGTAGTGTTCCACTTTTCCATCTCTTGTACAATTTGCTTTTGGTTCTGAGCAGACCCAGAAGCTCGCAATTAAGCCAAGGGGGCCTCTTGCTCAGCCTGCTTCCCTTGCCTTTAGAGGGGGTGAACTGGTTTTGCTTATCTAGGATAGTGTTCTTGAAAAACTCCCAGCACTCACTCCCAGCTCCTTTACCCTCCATGTAAGCTTCTTACAGGATCCCTTCCAACTGAGCCCTGAGCAGGCTGAAGTTTGCTTTTCTAAAATTTAAACTCTTTGTTCTTGAATTAACCTTCAATGTGCTCAGCAGCATCCCAAACTCCACAATACTTTGGTCATTGCAGCCAAGTCTGTCACTAACCAAGATATTACAGAGCAGGTTTTCTTGCTTAGTGAGTAGTAAGCCCAGCTGAGCCCCATTCCTGGCTGGCACATCCAACATTTGTGTGAGGAAGCACTCTTCTACACATTGCAGGAACTCAACTGATGCCAGGTGAGCTGCAATGTTGTTCTTCCAGCATATGTCTGGGTAGTTAAAGTCTCCCAGAAGGACCAGGTTTTGTTGACCTGAAGCTTGCCTGAGTGACCTGAGTCACATCACTGGTCCTGTTGTCTTGGCTTGGGGGTCAGTAACTGATGCCTACTGTAATGTTACCCTTGGAGACAACCACTCTGATTTTGACACAGAGGCATTCAGTAGGGCTACCACAATTACCATAGTTGACTTCTGTACATTCAAGGTCTTCTTTAACATAGAGTGTGACTCCTCTACCTCTTCTCCCTTACCTGTCTTTACAAAATATCCTATACTCATCTATCACAATCTCCCTGTCATGGGAATTGTCTCACCATGTTTCATTTATTCCTGTGATATCATAATTATCTGACTGTAAGCTATTTCCCTACTATTCTGGTAGGCTGATAATGTCCCACTGAACTTATTTTCAGTAAGCTGAGCAATTGAACAAGA
>NW_009953719.1:2190213-2212625 GCF_000747805.2 Chaetura pelagica | reverse complement strand
AACCTGTTGGAGTGCTCAGAAATGAGCTCATATCCCCATGAGGATGTATTTTTGTGTGTGTGTGTAGGTTTGTTGTTTATTGTTGTGGGTTTTTTTCCACTGGGAAAACAGAAGTAAAAATATTTTTTTCTGAGCAAAGGAAGAGCCAAATCATGATAACACTTCCTCATTTTCTGTTTCCTCAAGAAAATGCTTAGACAGTTTCATTATTCAACAAGACATGTCCTTAGTTCTCTTTGCATTCTAGGAAGAAGAAAAAGAAGAAAGAGAGAAAGAGAGAAAGAAAGAGAGAAAGAAAGAGAGAAAGAAAGAGAGAAAGAGGAAGGAAGGAAGGAAGGAAGGAAGGAAGGAAGGAAGGAAGGAAGGAAGGAAGGAAGGAAGGAAGGAAGGAAGGAAGGAAGGAAGGAAGGAAGGAAGGAAGGAAGGAAGGAAGGAAGGAAGGAAGGAAGGAAGGAAGGAAGGAAGGAAGGAAGGAAGGAAGGAAGGAAGGAAGGAAGGAAGGAAGGAAGGAAGGAAGGAAGAAAGAAAGAAAGAAAGAAAGAAAGAAAGAAAGAAAGAAAGAAAGAAAGAAAGAAAGAAAGAAAGAAAGAAAGAAAGAAAGAAAGAAAGAAAGAAAGAAAGAAAGAAAGAAAGAAAGAAAGAAAGAAAGAAAGAAAGAAAGAAAGAAAGAAAGAAAGAAAGAAAGAAAGAAAGAAAGAAAGAAAGAAAGAAAGAAAGAAAGAAAGAAAGAAAGAAAGAAAGAAAGAAAGAAAGAAAGAAAGAAAGAAAGAAAGAAAGAAAGAAAGAAAGAAAGAAAGAAAGAAAGAAAGAAAGAAAGAAAGAAAGAAAGAAAGAAAGAAAGAAAGAAAGAAAGAAAGAAAGAAAGAAAGAAAGAAAGAAAGAAAGAAAGAAAGAAAGAAAGAAAGAAAGAAAGAAAGAAATAGAAAGACACATACATATAGATACACAGAGCTTGTGGACTGATACTTGTTTTTTCTCATCTTGATTGAAAGAATTTTCAGTGAGGGAACTGATTGTAGTAATAATTGCCTCTATAAATCTAAGGCAAGTTAACTCCCCATGTTTTCATTAGTCCAGGACTTTCTTAAAAAGTGTGTGTTTTGTAAAAGTTTATGTACTTTGGAAGTGATTTAAGGTCTACAAAGAAAATCTACTTTAATTTCGGAAAGACTTGGTCCAGCCTGTTTAATGACATGAATGTGATGTTTCAGGTGCTCCAGTCATTATCTGTCTGTAGAATTCTTTTCATCTGCTGTTACCTCTTATTTGACCCAGTGTGGGAAAATCAGGCAAGGTAGGACAGACCACATTGCTGATCAACACAATGGAAGATCTGTCCTAAAAGCAGGTTTTAGTGCAGAAGGTATGCATAGTAATGCTATCAGTTTTAAGGAATCTCTCTTCTGAGATGGCACTGATTATTTTCCTTGGTAGGCAGAAGGAGTTACTTGTTTGCTGTTCATTGAGTCCTAGAAGGTCTGGGGCAATACACCTGGAAGAAGTCCAGAAAGGAGAGAAACAACATTTTTCACATTCATCAGGCTTTGGAAAGTTGTTGCCTTCCCCATGTTTGTCATCTGCTTTTCCATCATAAATGTATAGGTTGAAAAAATCTTCCTTCAGGAGAATTGGAATAAGAAGCCAGGTATTCAGCCTTTTTCTATGTGCGCTCTGTATCTACAAAACACGATTGCTGCTTTGAGAGTATGACTGTTGGCCTTCTGTGGTTTGATTACGTAGCCTTTCTCATTTGCAATGTTGTGAATAACAGTGGTTTTGGTATGAACAAAGTGTTTTTATATAATAGAAGCAAATCCCTAATATTAGCCATATCTCTCAGCAGCTGAAATGTCGTGTGTTGAAACCTCCTGTGTAACCTCAAACATGTTGCTACCAAACTTGAGATGTCAGAGAAGAGAAGGAGTAATGACCAACAGAATGGGTGTTTGCCATTTTCCACAAGAAATAATAATAAAGTAGAACAGTTGAGAGATCAACCTGGGAAAGCAATGACTAGTTCCTAAAAAAGAATAATCCTACAAAAATAATGCATGAAAGCAGAAAAGCCTCTGAAGAAGCAGTGGCAAATGCAGTTAAAGCAGCAAAAAAAATGTTCATTAATTTTGTTGTAACCAGAGGAACTTGGTTAGTATGATGTCCAGAGGGCTGCATGTTTTTTTTTCTTTCCCTTCAATAGGCAGAGTGTCCATTGTACTTTTAGACATATTTTCTGGTTGATTTTCTACAAACCAGAAATGTTTCTGCTGATGCACATGGATTCACATTTCCAGGAAAAAGTCAGGCCCTGTGTATTTTAATGAGACCCTTAAGGGGAAAACTGTCTTCAACATAGAAGCCAATGGCTAAAGTCCCACTGTCACCGGAGCAGCCAGACATTCTTCCTAGATTTTGTCTTCCTTACACTTCTGCTTTATACACCATAGAAAACATGTAATCTGTACGTTTCACAAATTGCTTCTGCTGATATATTTCATACCAGATTGCTGTCCTGCACACCCTGATGTGTAGTCTGCCCAAGAACCAGTTTTGAGCCAGTGTCTCACACTTGTGTTTGATGTATTTTGATATCCACGCGCTGATGTTAGAGGTTCAATAAGAGAGGTCATCTTGCAGCCCACTGGATTCTTCCCTGCTATTTGAGAATGGTTTGAAAAACTTGGAAGGGAGGGGAACGGGGAAAGAAAGGGTTTTGGTTTTGTTTCGAAAGCATTTTTGAAAATGTCATGAGACACATTACTTCTTCTCAGCATGCTGTTTGTTCAGCTAATGGTTTGGGCTCACTAGCACGGGCAGTTCATGTATGTTTAGCCATCTGTGAAGGTCTCTCATAAGCTGAAAGATGCAGTGCTGTAAAGTGATACTGCAGTTGTTATGCTGATTTATTTTCACTTATTTGTTTATTTATTTATTTGTTTATTTATTTATTTATTTCCTATTGACAATGCCCTTATGATAGCAAGTGCTTACAGTGCCACCGTCTGGTGAGACAGCACTGTCTTCGTGTTCAGGTTTTATCTTTAAATTAACGTTTTGCTGTTGCTATGAGAAAATACAAGTCAGTCGTGTGAGATTGCATGTACACCTTTATCTTGTTTTTTTGATTGTTGATAGGAGTAATTTGAAGACAGCAGCCAAAATGACTGGCAGTCAACAGGGTGTATTATTTATATGGGATATGAAGAACTTAAATTATCCACTTTGTAAACTGTGAATATTAATCTATGTTAATATTTTAAAGTTATCGTTTAGGATAGAATTCTCAGTTTTTTTCATTTTTACATATGGTTTTGTGTTTATTTAATATTTAAAAAATATGTTTATATTTAATAATTTAAAAAATGGTATTTTTTTCTCTTTGCTTCACTATTTTAGTCAAGCTAGGCAATGAAATTACTTACTACAGATAATTTTTCCTTTTTGATTTTTTCTTTTTTACAACCTGATCCTGCAGTTGTAAATACCACATTAGCAAAAATTATGGGATCAAACATGTAAAATAAGTATACAGTGTTCATTACACTCGGCTTCATTCAGTCAAATGGACCTTGTCAATCATGGAAGCCCTGCAGCAAACACCTGTGAGGCAGGTAGCCTCCTTCACAGGTAAGTGAGCTGATTTATAATTTAACTTATTCCATCGACTTATTTGTCACCTCATGTGAACTACAAATATGTCTGTGTGTGATGCTCATCAATTAATAAAAACTGGGTCCATGTTTCAACCTGCCTGCTGCCAGTGTGGTCTCTCCAGTGTGCTGGCCTTTGGTTTCTATCTCAGTGCCAAATCTGAGTATTTCTTCACTGCCTCTTGCCTTGCTGACAACTGGTATTACTTCCATCTGCCATAGACACCAGAAGTTACCCAGAACCCCTCCAGCAGCTGAAGGCAGCTGCTCCATGGGGGAACAGTGGGGTTACAGTAGTGCCTTCATGGCCAATTGTCAAGCCACTGTCTTCTGCTTTCCTGGCCTCAGCCTTTACCATCAGGGAACCTCAGGGAGGATGTAAACCCAGGAGCAAATCTGTGCTTGCTCAGGAGATGGACTCCATGCAGTTTATTTCTTTGACCCTCTTTCCTCTCTGAATGATTCCCTTGCAGGATTCCCAAAGCTGGGAAGACCATCTACATGTTGCTTGCTGCTGCTTAAATCTTCTGTCCTTTGGATAAAGCACAGGCATGTGTGATGGTCACTGAAGGACGCCATGGTAGGCATAACTATGTAACCTCAGTTGTTCTTTTATGGGTTTCTTCTCAACAGCTATGTTTTGCAGGTGCCACAAGCAATTACCAATTTTACAGGACACTTGAGTCAAACGTTTTCAGAGGGGGAAATGTGGGTAATCTCCAGGCCCTAAGGAGTTGTTCTATTTTTAATTGTGCATTTTAGGGTCTATGGAGCTCTGATATTTCAAGTTCTGTGAAAACAACGAGCACACTGCTATCATTGTGTTCCCCTGCTCAAGGCTTGTGGCTGAATTACCTCATGATAGGCCTTTTAAGTCTTTTGGCCTCCTTCTTGGCTTCATATTTCAACATAACATGTGAAAGAGTTGAAGAATGAGCTAAAACTCCCTTCCATTCACTACAGAGTTATGGGCTATTTTATTTCTCATTCCATGTGTTTTGTAGCAACCTCTGGCTTTGCTAAAGAAATGTAAGCTAGGTGAAGATGTCATGGAAGGAGGGGGTTTCCCATCTGATGTCAGCAGCTTGACATATTTGCCTTCATCTAACAAGCTGGAGTTTTGCTTCTGTTTGCTGCAAAGTGGAGGTCCCTTCCCCAGTGTCCTGCTCCTGTCCGCAAGCATCCATTTGTAAAGCATGTCCCACAGGTTTCCTTGAAAAGAAAATGCATGGTGACATTTCCCTAGCTGCACAAAAGGCTTTGCATTGCTAAATGTCAGTCAATTATTCATGAGAGTAACATTTTCTCATGGCCAGCCCAGGCACTTGTCAGAGCTGGCTGTGCCTGTGCCAGCCTCCCCTGCCTCAGACCAGAGCTGCCAAGGGTTGGGGCTGGAGTGACACCTCACACCACTCAAAGTCTGCCAAAGCTGGTGCCACCAGGGGTTACAGCTGCTCTGCCATGGCCTTTTCAGGTTTTAAGTAGGTTTGGGGGTGCCTGGGATTCCCTGGCCACAATTCTTCAGTAGAGTGCTTAGGGACATGATTTAGTGGTGGACTTGTCAGTGCTAGGTTAATGGTCAGACTTTATCATGTTCAAGCTCTTTTCCAACCAAAACGACTCCATGATTCAGCAAATAAAAGGGAAATGAAGCTCCAGTGCAAGACCAAGTCCTCTCCCCCTCCAAACACAGCCCAGTCCATGGTGGTGTTCAAAAATTGTTCTGGTCTCAGTGAAGACAAGCAGTCATGTCCCAGCAGGAGGTAGGCAGCCACCTGGGCTCTCCACTGCTCTGCCACAGACAGGAGCAGTGCTGGTGCTGGCAACAGAGTACAGGGACAGCCACAGCTCCTTCAGGTGAGGACAGAAGGCAGCAGAAGTGGCTAAGCACACCGAGGCCCTTACTCTGCAGTGCCAGTGCAGCCCCAGGGCTGGTTACAGCCTAGGGATCATGCAAGTCCTTGAAAGCAAACCTTCTAGTTGCCCCACATTTGGGAAAACACTGGTGTTCATTTGTGGGTGACCCGCCTCAGACCTCCTTCTTGCCATTCTGTGACTGTATGCATCCACCAGTGTGGCTGATCCTTGCCAGAGAAACTCTCATCCCTCCAAAATATGAATATTAAACCTTGGTGCTGAATGGAGAAAGGTCTTTCCCAGGGAAAGAGTGATAAACATCAGAAAAAGAAGGATGAAGGAAAGGGAGAAGAAATGGCTTAATTAAAAGATCTTGTGACCATTTAACCAAAGTATATTCCTGTGGTGTGCTACCAGGCTGACTGAGTTGCAAGGCATATGCTTGTGGACACCACAGCACAGAACCAATGGAGGCAAAGGCAGAGGATGGAGCTGGGAGTGTGCTGCAAGCCCAAGTGCTACAGGGCTGAAGGAGGGAGGAATCAGCTGCTAAATGCTGAAGAGCATGCAAAGGAATTAGGGGGTGACCAGATTAAATCTGAGAGAATGACACCTCACTCCACTGCTGATGTCTGGAAGGGTTTGGATCTTCATAGCACCTGTGGAGAAGAGCCAGTTTAATATGGGGAAAAGGAATATTACTGCAAGAAGCACTTAATAGCAGAATACACTTCTTCTGGGCCCATAAATTCCAGGTAATTTGTAAAGTGCCTGTCACAATGTCATCTAAATAGCAATGGCACATTAGAAACTGTTCTGGGCTGTTGAAGAGAGGAGGCTTTTCAATTTGCCTCTATGATGCAACTCTTATATATTGTATTGGGCTCCTTTCCAACCTCCTATTAAGATCACCTGAACTTGGTTTGTATTATAGTAAGCCATGATTCCTGGAGGCATTTTGCTACTTAATTTCTGCAATAAACATAACTGAATAGAATAATAGATGTTAGAATAGGTATTAGAGAAGGCAGCAGTGACCTTCTCTGTTCTTTTGTCCTTTCCAGGTAAATTAATATTGGCTTTATTTGTACCATTCCTCTTTTGTCCTTTTTTTGACAGTTTTGAGTGACTGATGTTCACTGGCACAATTCCATGGAAATTAGCATGCATCATTGTTGTTCCTAGTTTTGCCCACTGTGTCTGTGGTCGCACAAACTCAATAGAAAATGCTTCACTCATCAGTTTCAGTTTTCCATTTGCATTCATGCCAGAAGTCTTCATATTAATGACAAAATATTTTCTGTTGTCCTGCTAATATTCATTCCAGTGGTTCCTGGTAGAGGAGTGAGAGGATAAAGGAGCCTAAGACATACAGGGCTTAGTGAGCATCTTTTTATAATTAATTGTGTAATTCCTGGGCCAATGGAATATTTCTCCTACCTACAGAAGAAAGAACTAGGAGGGCTACCAGGCTTCACAGTTTTACAGTGGTGCAGGCACCAAGGTACAATTGTTCTGGATAAGTAGCAAAAAACATGAAGTATATACCAATTCTCTTTAAGTTATCAGACTGTTAGTAAAAGGGAAAAATAAAAATCAAGATAGGATAGGTTCAAAATTGCTGATGGTTTAACCTTTCACTCCAGAATCACAAATTTGCAAACCCTTATAATTTGCTTAATAAGTTTTCCGTGGATTGGAAATTGAGCTTTTTTCTTTTTACATCAGTTACAGAATTATCAATAGCTTCTTTGTTACTGTTCAGTAGGTGCTTATTGTAGAACGAAATACACTGTGGAATAAAACCACTTAGCCCTCAGGTCACAATTTCCATCTATTGTGAATAAAGTTCCTTACAGATGTGGGAAAACAATATTGTCAGGTTATGCTTGGGAATATAGCAGCACATAACCA
Source organism: Chaetura pelagica (assembly GCF_000747805.2). Classification (NCBI taxonomy): domain Eukaryota; kingdom Metazoa; phylum Chordata; class Aves; order Apodiformes; family Apodidae; genus Chaetura; species Chaetura pelagica. The sequence goes on along the minus strand of NW_009953719.1, from coordinate 2,205,207 downwards.
AGTGAACTGCAGACCATATACCCAGTGTCAGAACAGGAAAAAAAAAATGCTTGGGTTTCTTAATTTACTCCAGCATTCTGCTTAGTAGTGATAAGGTGCTAGTCTTGTTTTTATTACTGCTGGGCAGACAGCAGTTCTTCACAGGACGTACAGTATTATTTGGTTTTTTAAAAAATATCCATTTGTAATTTTAGTGAAGAATATGACACTTGACTGTACATGGATTCAAAGTTATGCTCTTGCTCAAATATGTGCTTCTTCAAAGTCACAGCGAATCTCAGAGTGTACGTGTGTGTGTGTATGTAAGAGAAGCTCAGTAGTTAATTTTACAGTGTCATGTCTCAGGGCTTTTTTAATGAAATAAAAATTTACTTTCAGATGTCACTGTGTAAAATTCTGAATGAGGCTATCTATTAGGCTGCCATAAATAACTTGAGGAAGGCTAAACTTTCAAGTACATTTTATAGAGATAACAATACCTTCCTGATCTATGTGATCGCTACTCAGGGAAGACATAGAAGTGTGCTACTGCTCTTCAGAAATAGGCTGGTGATTATACCAAACAGATTTTCAGACATGCAAAATATAACAAAAGAAAAAAAGTATTTTTTTTCCCTAAACTATTTTCTGAAAAGGGCAGGCTTCCCATCTTTTAACCAGACCCTGACTGGTTTCACTTCATCAGCCTTCTTGGTAGGTGTCAGAGTCCCCACAGCACAGACAGAAGATGCTCAGAATCCTTCATAAATTTCTGTTACTTCTTCTGACTAATCAGGGTGTTTCCAGATTTTCTAATAATTTCTCTTTTAGGTAGTTCCACTGATTTCATCTAAGCTTCCATTAGTGACATATGTTTCGAAATCCTTAATTCACAAGGACAGCAACTTCTTCTGCTCTATATATGCTATATACATGAAATGCAACAGTTCTCATGGATCCAAGCCTTACCTTTCTCAGAGAACTAGTACATAGAGTACTATGGAATCATCAACTGGGATTGTCAGACCTCCTGATTAAATCACAGGTATTTGGCAGCAAAACAATCCTGAGGCAGAGCTTCAACCTGATTTAAGACTGATTGACATACTTACTTAACTCAAACTGCCACGTGCAGTTGCTTGAGTGTAGAAATACAGAATCCCCTATCAGGAAGAAATGTGTGAGCATCCACCATAACACTGTTGACCTCAACGTGAATCTGAATGCCAGGTTCCCTTGTACTCCTTTGTCAGAGCTCCCCCAGAACATCTGTGAGGGCTGCTGGTGACACAAGCACTGGCTGCCTGCAAAGGGACCGAGCCAGCAGGGAACAGCTGCACGAGACCTGTTGCTGCATCCCCATCCCCTTCCCACCAGGTGCCAGCTCACAAGCTCCCCCCTTCTGAGTCCTCCAAAAGCTGAACCCTGACTCACGAGGAGAAGGTTCTGTTTTTATAGTTTCATCAATATAAAATAAGGTCTTGGTTTTCAGGACTTAAATCTTTATGCTGGGAGTGCTCAGATCTGGGATCCTGACCCATGAGAGATTGTGAGGGGCTTGGGTGAAGCCCTGGGTGTTCATCCAGTCCTTCCTTTTATACTACCACAACAGCACTGACTCAAGCTACCTCATTTAAGTTTTAAAGTTATTAAGCTACAATCTCACTAAAAACAAGGTGATGTTTCAAATGATGCCCTCTAAAGCTTAATATCCAAAATGAACTTGATTTACTACCCACCTTTTTCTTTTAAATTAACTCACCTTTATGTGCTGTGATTAGACTCCACTGGCATGAGAAATCCATCAGCTCTTGCTCTCTGTAGGTGCTTCACATGCCTCGAAATCTGTCCATTTTGCTCTCTCAAAAACACTGTGCTTTGTTGTTTACTAACTTCCTTGTGCATTCTCAAAAGTACACACAAATTATGAAGAATGCAATCTTTGTCTGCCTTAATGTGCATTTTCACAGATGGCAGAAATTGTCGTATATTCTATTCACAAATACGTGAGCATACTTCTTTCTAAAAATATTGTTTATGATCTGCAAACCCTGTGATGTCTGCACACATGCTCTTGACCCTGTTCGAGAAACTTCAAAGAATCAAAGCAATGTTTCTTTATAGACTACACTCAGAGATTTATTAACATGTCTTAATTGTAGACCCCATTTTTTCTTTGAAGAAATGGAAATTGCACTAGCTCATGGAGAGGCAACTTCCTCTGGAAAGCAATAGTTTGAATATAATCCTTTCAGTTTTGAATTACTCAAATGCCTATAAAAACATTCCTTCAATGTCTATTTCTTCAATGACAAGTTAACACTAAGGAAACATTTAATCATAAATACAAAAATACAAAATCTGTTTGTAATGTCTAACAATAATCATAATGGGAAGTGGATCAGAAGACATACCATCTTCTAATTTAAATTAAGAGTGGCAAATAACTCATACCTACTATCCTGTTTTAAACATTGCCCTAAGTAGGTGAGCAAGGCTGTTCTCTAGGGCTGCTGAGATCATTAGGGGCTAGAAGCATCTGACATGCAAGGAGAGGCTGAGAGCTGGTACTGTTCAACCTGGAGAAGGGAAAGCTCAGGAGGATCTTATCCATGTATATCATAGACCTATAGAATGGTTTGGGTTGGAAGGCACCTTAAAGATCACCTAGTTCCAAGCCCCCTGAATGGGCAGAGACACCTCCCACTAGACTAGGTTGCTCAATGTTCCATCCACCTTGAACACTTCCTGGGAGGGGGATTACACAACTCCTCTGGGCAATCTGTTCAGTATCTCACCACCTTCACACTAAAGAATTTATTCTTAATGTCTAATCTAAACCTCCCTTCTTCCAGTTTAAAGTAATTATATCTTGTCCTTTCACTATTCACCCTTGTAACAAGTCCCTCCCCAGCTTTCCTGTAGCCCCTTCAGGTACTGGAAGGCCACTATAAGGTCTCCCCAGAGCCTTCTCTTCTCCAGGCTGAACAACCCCAACTATCCCAGCCTCTCTTCATAGAAGGGGTGCTCCAGCCCTCTGATAATTTTAATGGCCCTCCTTTGGACTCATTCCAGCAGCTTCACATCCTTCTGTTGGGAGCTCCAGAACTGGACACGATATTCCAGGTAGGGTCTCATGAGAGCAGAGCAGAGGGGGAGAATCACCTGCCTTGACCTTCTGGCCATGCTTCTTTTGATCCACTCCAGGACACAATTAGCTTTCTGGGCTGCGAGTACACATTGCTGGCTCATGTTGAGCTTCTCATCAACCACCACCCCTAAGTCCTTCTCCTCAGGGTTGTTTTCAATCTGCCCAGCCTGTATTTGTGCTTGGGATTGCCCCAACCCAGGAGCACAACCTTGCACTTGGAGGAGGGTGAGTAAAGAGGTTCGAGTCCAGCTCTTCTCAGTGGATCCCAGTGAAAGGAAAAGACACAATTGGCAGAATCTGAAATAAAAGGAATGCAATTTTAACATATTTAAAACTTCTATTTACTGTTAGGAAGAAAAACAGCAGGAACAGATAGCTCAGAGAGCTTTTGGGGTCTCCATCCTTGGAGATGCTCAACATCAACCTGGACCTGTTCTGGCTGACCCTTCTTTGAGTACAGATTTGGACTGGACATTTCCCAGAAGTGCCTTCCAATCTCAGCTGTCCTGTGGTTCTGTTTCACATTTTTAATGCAGAGGATTGTGCCTAGAGATCACAGGTTGTATCTGTGAGGATTTCGTAGTATGAATATATGTAGTTGCCTCTCTGAACATGCAGTATGCCTGGTTTGGTCCTGTCAAGGGCTGAATGAGTGAGAGGGGAATGACACTGTGGGAAGCCTTCACTGAGGCATCGGACCCAGCACTACAGAAACCTTCTAATTCTTCAGGGGAAGCACAGAGGCTGGGCAATGTAGCCATTTTTTCCCCTCCTCTACTCATATGGAGAAGACAGATTCTCCCAAGTGGTTTCTGGATGTAGATGCACCACTGTTACCTTCGCTCAGACTTCAGGACTAATTCATCCACCTTTGCAAGGAAATTCTCTTCCTCTACAAGGTCCACTTAACAAAGAGGAGGAGTTTTGTGTTTTGACTCCTGTTTTTCTAACTCTGTCCCTGAAATTAGTTCCCTGGCACACAGCTGGGAACCTGTGCACTGTACTGGGACATGGTCTGCACTTTATATGCTTTGTTCAGACATCAGGCAAAATTTCACCAATCCTTATTACCTGTCACAGTGAACATACCTGCAGGAAACCGTGGCTGACAGGGATCATCACTCTTAGTACATGCACAGATGTAGTCTGTTTTTTTAATGCTCCTTCCCTCAGGCTTTAGTTCATGTGATACCTTAGATGCCACAATTCTATATATTAGGGGTTTGGTGACCTTGCTTTCTCCTCTTCCCCAGCAGTCTAGTCTTCAGCCACTTGAGATACCAGCCTTTACTCATATGCTAAATGACATGACATTTCTGTGTGCTTTGTATTTTCTGGCCCAGATTTTCCAGTCTCAGAGCAGCTACATTAAGCAGCTAATTCCCGTTTTCTTATTGCCTCCATCTATTAATAATCGTAGTCTTCAAGAATGGGAACATTCAGTCTTTTCCCTAATGCAACACTCTCGTTCAATCCAGATTAGATTCCACCCCCCTACTATTTATTTTAAGGTGCAGTAGAGAAAAAAAGCAAACCCTTAGAAAATAAGACACTGTTTGTTTAAGCATGCAGCATATTTTGTGCAGAAATCTTAATTCATGCAGGAGAATTCTAAAAGACTTCTTTGTTATTGAGGTAGAGCCTGAACGGTTACCATGTCCTAATCAGTCTTGTTGCCTGAGCCTGTCTCCTTCCCACAGTTACTTGCTGGGGATATAAGATCTTTTCACTGCAGAAAATAGAAACCTTTCTTCCCATCCCACTTGTCCGTAGCAGCCTTAGCCAGTGTCTTGCTTTTTTTATGCCATGTGTTGACTTCAGTAAAATATCTACTCAAAATGTTTCAGGGTCTCTAGTCTGCTCTAAAACGTTTTTTCTCTGTTTACCTGGTATAGGGCTGTATGAAACAGGGCCCAAAGGGACTGCTTGAATCATGAGTTCTTGCCTGGTGTTGTGGGCAGTTGCTTCTGAGACAGGTTGTGAGCCACCTAGAAGAAGCTCACTTTCCAGCTCAACCAGCCACATTGCCTCTATCTGAAAGCTTTTTAAGAACTTCACTCTTTTGACAGCTAGCAATCTCATTCCCTGTTTAAATTTACTTGTGGTCAGGTTTTTTTCTCTTTTGTCAAGCCTATCCTTTGCTTCAGTAGCTCAAATATCTCCCTAATTTGCTTGTAGAAGGCACTTTTCCCCCTTAGCTCTAATTTTGTGGGACTAAACAAACCAAACTCTTTGAACTTCCTTGGGGGAAAAACTGCTCTTCCATGCTAGCAGCATTCCTCACATCTGCTCTCATTTGGATGTTACTCTTATAGAGGCAGTTGTAGAGCAGTGTTTGAAATACTGAAAATGAAATCTTAATGCAAACATGGGAAAGTCTATACTTTATACTGACAGGACCTTCTCTCAGAATTTTACCATTTCTGATCTTCGTCACACTGTTGGATTTTGTAAATGTAATACACCTAGATCTTTTTTTCTTTCTTTGCTGTCACTTTCAGCTGAGCTGTTCAGCATGCATGCTATTTCTGTGAATATTTCTTGGATATTTGAGGGGATTGGGTAAATGTGGGACTTATGGTATCATAGAATCAGAATGACTAGGGATGGAAGGGACATGAAAGATCATCTAGTTCCAAACCCCCTGCATGGGCAGGGATACCTCCCACTAGACCAGGTTGCTCAGAGCCCCATCCAGCCTGGCCCTGAGCACTTCCAGGGATGGGGCATCCACAACTTCCCTGGGCAACCTGTGCCAGTGTTTCACCACCCTCATACTAGAGAATCTCTTCCTAATGTCTAACCTAAATCTACCCTCTTCAAGTTTTAAGCCATTACACCTTGTCCTCTTCCTACATGTCTTTGTAAAAAGTCCCTCCTCAGCTTTTCTATAGTCCCCTTCAGGTACTGGAAGTCTCTATGTCTCCCTGGAGCCTTCTCTTTTCCAGGCTGAACAACCCCAAATCTCTCAGCCTGTCTTCATAAGAGAAATGCTCCAGCCCTCTGCTGGCCTGTAGTTTCCTACGTTGTGATCTTTTTTGGAGCCAATCTGTGTTTGGAGATCTAACATCTAACATAAGAGAAGTAAAGTTTGAAGCCAACTTGTGAATCCTTTGCTCTTCATAATTCTCTGCAGACATGGATTCAGCTAGACACTTCAAAATATCACAGCAATTATGGGCATGTTTTTTGTGAAGTATCTTAGCATTCAAACACAATCCTTCAAATTAAACATCTCAAAGCTGTTATTTTAAAAGGCCTCTTCAATGTTCTTGGCCACTTTATTTGTCATTGATGTCTTTGGAATGCTTATTCTTAACAGTCCAATGCTTTGGCCTTTAACTAATATTTAAATATTTGTGGTTCTGCCCCAAAAAAGCTGCTGTGATCTCAACACACCCAAAAAGGCCCTGTTATTTCTGAAGGATGGCATAAATCAGGTGGAGTCTAGATGGGATGTGATACAGGACAGGAGAGTGTAGGAGCAACTGTGTTTACCTATCCCCATTGCCTATCCCCATTGTAAACCAAGAAGAAAATTTATCAGAAAGAAATATAAGAAAATAAATCATAGTTTCAGTATAAAAAAATGTGCACAGTAAAGTGCTTCATCTCTCTGCAAAAGTGATAGAAGAGCATTTCAAACAGAGAATCAATACTCATGTTCTATGAGCTGTAGCAAGGGCTCAAATGATGGAAGATGAAATAATCAAATAGATAAGGAATTTCTTAGCAGTTTAATGGTGTAAGTAAGAAAAAAAATGAACTGAAGCAAGAAACAGCACAAGATAGATGTCTAACCTTGGAAGTGCTAGAAGTCTTCTACAGTTGCCAAGATTTCTGGTTTGCCAAGAAGAGATGTAAACTAGATGTCACACAATCCAAGTGAGTGTGGCTGTATAAATGACTGCACAGTGACCATGTAAAGTAGCACACAAAGGGCAGATGCTGTAGAACAGCACAGCTACTTCTGATTAATTTCTCCAGAATCTACTGGCTACATCTTCTCTGTAGCAGCTCTGGAAGAATCATCTGGGGACTCACAAGATATCTAGAATGGTAGTTCTTCTGAGAAGCAGAGCTGCAGGCAGTGATGAGTTACGAAGCATTTCTCTAATAGCCAGAAACAGGGAAAAAATCCATGAAGTGGGAAAAGATGCATTTATGCAGGTTTGTTCTGGGTTGCATTCTCTCCCTGCTCTAGCAGCTTATCATCTGATAGATCTGGAGGACAGGAACCAGAGATTTGCCTTCATTGGTTTGTTTAGTGTGTTGGATGTTTTCTGAAACAAAGCATTCTCACAGCATCTGATCTGGCATGCAGGACTGCAAATGTTGCATTATTTCCTAAGCACTATAATTAAATAATATTTTTTTACTTCTGGTTTTATATATGAGGTTGCTACAGACTGAATTTCATTTTTATTTTAATGTATGTAAAAAAATTTATGGAAATAGTTTGCAGTGGGATAGTTTTTGCTGCTTAAAATTTAGGAATAGAGCAAAAGACTCACACTGCTTCTATAGTAGAGTCATCAGCACCAGCTACGGATGATAATTCTGCATCTGCTGTCTGTGTGGGATTTATTTTAATTTGTGGACCCATTAAAACATACATTCTCAGTTCAGTTTCATGAATTTGAACACTGTAACTTAAAGACATTAGAAAATGTCTTTATGCAAATCTTGGCAATTTATACAGCTAATTGGTTTGATTTTAATTTACTTCTTCTGAAGTATCATTGTAGTAGTGTTTAAAATACTGAAAATGCAACCAGAAATTAAAAATGAGAAGAGTATTTGCTGGTTTTGATAGATACATTCAGCCTGAGGAGTTGTCAATATGATAAGCTTGTTTTGTATATAATGAAACTGAAGAACAGTGGAGTAAATTGTATGGTTCTCAGATACTTCACAACATCTTTATAAAATGTATTCATGAGTCCATTAGTTAAAAGAGAAAAGAAAAATAATCATAAAACAAAAACTATAAAGAATGAGGAAGAAAAATACTTGAACAATACTTGTCTGAGGAGGACAAATATAAAACAAGGGATAATGAGTGTTTATATTTGAGCATGACTAAAATACAAGATATGAAGATGTTTGTCCCTGACAAAGACATTTATATGAATAACTAAACACTTAGCAAGCATACCTTTTTTTTATAAATAAGAAACTAAACCAAACCAGGGTAATGTATTACAAAAAATGTGAAATAAGCATTCTTCAGAATGGGCCTGTTCTGCTTAATGGTTTGAAAGAAGATTGAATAATTTAACACAAATCTCTAAAGATTAACAAAAGGAGAAGTTGTGTGGACTTTGAATTCAAAGGACAACAAAGCTTGTGAAATCTCAATGAAGTTGCATTATTTGTCTTTGGCATTTTGCCTTCTAGGTCTTGTGATCATTAATTTCTGGACTTACTGTACATTTTCAGTGAGATCTAACACTAGGCAGCAAGCTTGAAAAATTTTGTTAAAATAAGCCTAGATAGTGAAGGAGGGAGACCTCATTGCTGCTGCTACTGGAGGGAAGGCTAAAGTATTGGCTTATTCCATCTTAGACATCAGAAAATTGACATGACAAAGAAAACTTATGAAGAACCTGAAAACAGAAAGTCCCTCAGCCAGACACACTTTTGATTGGGCAGCAGAGGATGCAGATAGGAGCTCAGACATCATTAGTTCCTGCTCACAGGCCTCCTCTGGGAGACTGCCTGCATGAGGATCAACACTTTACACCGCTGTGGTACTGACAGGTACACACCAGTAGCCAACCATGGGCTAGCCTAAGGACTGTGCTGTGACACACAATACACAGAAAAAACATGATAAAAGGACCTTTCAAGAACTAAAGCTGAGATAATGGAAGACCTGTGTTAGCTATGCAGTGCAGTTTTCCCCAGCATCACCCTATGGTACTAGCTTTTGGTGCTGGAGTTGTAGATTCATAGAATGGTTAAGGTTGGAAAGGACCTTAAAGACATGAACTGGAAAATTCTCTGAGCAGTCTTTTGCATTATATGCATTGTCCCTGTGGCTAAGTAGCATAGCAGTGTCACAGCAGATATGCTGGTGTGCAGTACATGAGGTGGGCAAGTCCGACACCAGTGGTTTAGTAAAGCCCTTGAAACAGTGTTAAAGCTGCATCTGAAGCTTTATCAGCCAGGGAGCTAAAAAAAAAAAAAAGCATAAATTCTTCAAGGAATGACAACATTTACAAGCTGAGTTCCACTTGGTTTGTTTTTAAAATACCTACTCCAACTGTTCCCTGTCTTGAAGGCATGTGGGAAGGATCCTTCCAAGACAACAACATTCCCCTGTTAAAAAAACCTGAACAAAACATAAGTAACTTTTCTGTGGGTGACTCGCCATTCTCTTCTGCGAGTCTCTAACTCAGCAGAGCTTTTGGTACATGCTTAAATCCATCCCTGCTGTCTCAAAGCATGGGCTGTGAGGCTGTCCTATATTTGAGCCATGGACCAGCGCTCTCTGCACCTTCTGCACGCCAAGACACCCCAGCCATGAAGCCAGGGGAGAGAGCGCAGCCAGAGGGACTGGGGTTACGTGTCAGAGGACTTACCTCAGGAACCCTCTCTCAGTCCTGCCTCTTGCTTTTGTTTTTAAAACCCATAAACACTTAAAGCAGAAGGAGAGGACAGGGGCCGTGCAGGAAGGCGCAGCGTGTGCTGCTGGCCCTTGTCGGAGAGGGGGGCGGCAGCTGGCCGGAGCCGTGTGAGCACATGAGTTATTTGTGCAGCCACGAGACCCAAGATGGGAGACATGTGTCACGCTGCAGATCTGTGTGACTTGGCAGGCTCCCACTCGACGGGAGCTGCGGGGCCTCCCGGGTTTTCCACCATCCTTCAGATCCCTGGCTGTCACATTAATCCCCTTTTTAAATCCAACCTCCCTTCTCCAGTGATTGACTCCTACATCTTTTTTTCATCTCTCGGAGCAGCCAAACAGCATCTTGTGCAGCTGAAAGCTATTTGGTTCCAGGACCAAGCACACACTGTGAGGGAAACTCATGGCCTTTCGTGGTGGTGATGGCCAAATATGTGCGTAATGTGCTTAGTCTTCACTAGCCCACACAGTAAGAGACCCTGCTCCTCTCTTGAACTTGGGAGTAATGCCTTCCCTCTGCGATCGGGCAGGCCAGCTCTAGACTAATATTTTCTGTACAGTTAATTATGACAGGACAAGTGCTGTACCCCAGTGGAAATTTGCCACTTGAAAATTTGCCTAAAAATATATCCTACAGTAAATGTTTCTCTGTATGATTAAGTGTGCGTGTGGACTGTACTGCGCACAAGGTTTCCCAAAAAAAAATTAATATAAAAATGTCTCGTCTAAGTCTCTTGGCAAGGCTTCCTTGTTTTTTTAACAGTTTATCAGCTTTTCTGTTATTTACTAATGACATGAATTACTCTGTAATTCTTTTTTAAAATTCCAAAAGACTGCAAAGATGAGGGAACCATAAAGGTGAAAAAAAGGAGGGTCGGATGAGGCAGAGAGTTCTCAAGAAGACAAACGCTCCAGGGGCTAAGTTACACCATTTGAGCTCCTTGATTTGCCTCAGCCTTCATGCCCCCTGTTGGTACCTCATGGTTGGACTGTGTCTATCTTTGTGCCAGGGCACTTGATGCACAGATCACAGGGAATGAGTGAGCTCTGGAGCAGAGGTGATGTGACTATATCAGGCTGCCACCATAGAGCAGCAGGTCAAACTACTGTGTACGTGCTTCCATGAAGATCCTGTCTCTGTCCTGCTTTTAACATCAAGACAATATCAGAATCACAGGATCACAGAATCTTAGGGGTTGGAAGGGACCTCGAAAGATCATCTAGTCCAACCCCCCTGCCAGAGCAGGGTCACCCAGAGCACATCACACAGGAACACGTCCAGGTGGGTTTGAATGTCTCCAGTGAAGGAGACTCCACAGCCCCTCTGGGCAGCCTGTTCCAGTGCTCTGTCACTCTCACAGCAAAGAAGTTTTTTCTGATGTTCACATGGAACCTCCTATGCTCCAGTTTGCACCCATTGCCCCTTGTTCTATCACTAGGCATCACTGAAAAAAGCTGACTTTGTCCTCCAGACACTCGCCCTTAACATATTTGTAAACATTGATGAGGTCACTCCTCAGTCTCCTTTTCTCCAAGTTGAAGAGCCCCAGCTCCCTCAGCCTTTCCTCATAAGGGAGGTATTCCACTCCCTTAATCATCTTTGTGGCTCAGCACTGGACTTTCTCAAGCAGTTCCCTGTCCTTCTTGAACTGAGGGGCCCAGAACTGGACACAATATTCCAGATGCAGAATAGAGAGGGAGAAGAACCTCTCTTGTCCTACTAACCACACCCTTTCTAATACACCCCAGGATGCCATTTGCCTTCTTGTCTACAAGGGCATGTTGCTGGATCATGGTCATCCTCCTGTCCAGTGTTGCTGCCTGTCCTGTTCTGGGCTCTATTGGCATGACAGATGGTTTGAGCTTATCTGGGGAGCCTTTGCCATCCCCTTCAGGTAGATGGCTCAGACAAAAACACCTTCACAGTGGATCTCAATTCTCCCCATTTGAAAGGAACCCTTTTCCACTCCATGGGGGGCATGTAGAGTAACTGGGGCTGCAATGCCAGTCTTTTAAGGCCATATGAACTTAGGCTATGACCAAGGCTCCTGCCCACTGCGTTCAGCAGCTTGTTCCTGCTCCTCCCTCCTGCCAGGCATGAGTGTCCCTGCCTGCCTCTGCCATGAGCTGCCTGGGGAACTGAAGCCAAAACTCTCCTGCACCACCCCTCAAAGATTAAAAAAAAAAAAAAAAAAGGAAAAAGAAGCATGCTTGTCTCAAGAGAGTGTTGAGGACCAGGTCCAGAGCAAGGCTGCAAGTAGAATCACTCCTTTTGACAGCCCCAAGCTGCTGAATTAGTCCAAGCATTGTGTTAACCTTCACTGAGAGGCACAAGAGGAGCAGGAGGTTTCTGCATATATGGCAGTGAAATGGAGTCACACTCACAGCTGGGAGGTTTTTGAACATTCAGCTCACCTTCTAGCAAATGCAGTCTGGGCTCTGATGCACTTGATGGCTTGCAGATTTCTCTGAGACAATATAGTGTAGCTGGCAAAAGGAAACACAGGAAAGGAAGGAAGCAGCATTGATTGCTTTTCAGCCCTTTTCTGTTTGCCTCGTCTCTTCCCAAACATGCATTGACATCTCACAACACCAAAGACTCAATGTGACATAAGAACAAAACATCGTGTGGACACACAGGGCAGATTTCAGCATGTACCATTGCCTTTCCTCCTCATACAGACTAGTGTGATTTGAAGGGCATAAGGCAAGCTGTGTGAATGAGAGAACACCCTCCCAGAAAAAGTATGTTCCTGTAAAATGTCTCCTGGTGTACACTGTCTTGGTGCTCCAAACTATATTTTTCTGAAGACGAGAAAGGACTATTGCAATTGCATCCTCTGAGACAAATTAACACAATTCCACTCTGTGCTCATACAAGACTTACAATTCTGTGATCTGCCAGGGTTGTAGCATAGTTAATCTTAGAAGCAGAATTTTATAAAGGTGCTAACTGGTGTTTCATGGTGCCCCTGTGGTGTTTCGTTTTCGTACAAGACCTTATTTGGAGAAATGCTGTGTGAGCATTTAAAGCAGTTACAAGGGCTGTTTTATCAGCCAGAATGGTTCCTTTGGGCAGTATTTTGGAAAAATAGTATTTTAAAATTGCACTTTGTAAAAATTCCGAGGACATATACTCCGAATTGTTGAATGTCAGCATAATGTTGGTTTGAGAAACATTCTTTTCCTTACTTTATATTGTGACAAAAGAACACAGAAATTAGAAGGAGACCAAACTGCACAACTTAATACAGTGACAGTTTTAACAGGGTTTCCAGAGTTTTCTTTATATCAGAGAGCTATGATTTTAATGTGTTTGTTTGTTTGGTGTTTGTGGGTTTTTTGTGGTTTGTTGGTTGGTTGGTTGGGTTTTTTGTTTTGTTTTGTTGGGTTTTTTTGTTAGTTTGTTTGGGTTTTTTGTTTATTTGTTTGGTTTGGTTTTGTCTTTTTGTTGTTTTTTTAAATGGAACTCAAAGACATCTCCTTTCAAAATTACATGTATGAGGCTTTCATAAGTAGCTACTGCCAGTGAAAAATTGTGTGTTCCTTCATGGTATATCCATTTGAAGCTTTGGGAAAGGATTTGTGAGAAAGGCCCTGTTTGTGTTCAACCCCAGCCTGACTCACACCTCACTACTGTCACTTCTCCCAGTGGATGCACAAGTGCAATCCTTCAGGCACCTACGTATTTTAGGAAGCTTGCCAGGGTGATTCAGAGTTCCTTACTCTTTCTTTTCTCTGGCAGGTTGTGCAGAGAGATACCCAGGAGGGCAGGGAGAAAAGAGAGGGAGAAGTGAAGGAAGGGGCAGGACACAGGGAGACTATGTCTATAGCTCCTGTCTCTTTGTATTCAGTGAAGGTCCTATAGAATTTTTTTGCAAGTTTTAAAGGTCTACTTTTGATGTCTTGGCTGTATTCCAACTTGTGTGATCTTTCCTCCTGACCTACAGTCCCTCTTCAATTTCAGCTAAATAAGCTATTCCTCATTTTCTGTCTGTTTACCTTTGCTGTATCCTGTTAGGACTCCATCTGTGAGGTGTGGAACCCTCCTGTGATATCCCAAATTAAAAAAGGTACCAAAAGTCTTTCAGTTCCAGTAAATGCTTTCAAAAGATTTTCTCCATTCTGAAGTTGGAAGAACAGTGCAACACAAATTTAAGCAGAGGTCTCCCCTGCCCACCTGAGCAACCAGGCACTGTACAAAGCCTGATCCTCTGGGCTGGATGTGAAATTTCATCCCAAACTGCAGACCACTTGCTGAGGTGGCATTAGTGAAAAGGAGATTTTCTTAAGTTTTGGTGTCAACAGCTTGCAATGATTCAAGTGGGATCTTCTGTCACCCGAAAACACCAGTAATCTCAGGCATTGAACTTTCCTTTGACTTCACTAGTAGCAGGCAGCTTTCCCAGCCAAATGGATTCAGGTTCTTAAACTGCTGCCGCTCTTCCTTTGACTGACGATCTGCACGCTCGATTCAGTGGGCTTTGTGCCATATGCAGTACAGCTCTTTGGTCTGGGCTGTCCATATGCATGTATGCTGTCACTGTGTTCTGCAAAGGGTGATGTTTGCTTTTTAACCCTCAGTCCTCCTTAGCTAATGCTGAGTTGGAGAATAAACAGGTTTTCTTGTCAAAACCCTCCACACCTTTCAGTTAGAGTCAGTGTCAGGACCCTGTTAGCAAAGAGGCCTCAATTGCCCAAACCAGCCTCACCTGGTACCTCCACCAGTTCACCCTCTGCCCACTGGCCTGGAGCTCCATGTGTAGGCTAGTCTCCAGCCCCATCTCCTGCCTGGATGTCTTGGATAAATCCCAAACCTTGTTCATCACTTGCCTTCTTGGGGATTGTTGATGGACCCTGTTAATAGGCTCTGCCTGCTATGTTGAGATGCCACAGGATTAGTGAGGACATAGGCTGTGCTGGGGTAACCCTCAGCTTACTCCTCTGCAGGGAGCAGCCCCACTCTTGTCATTCCATGGCATTCCTCTTTGTTACCTCCTGACCTTTCAAAAGGGAGCTCTATTGCTATTATTAAGTGAGAAAAAGAAAACTGGAATGATACTCTGAACTTGATTTGACTTTGAGGTCATCTGGATTCAAGTATTTCTGTATTGTTCAGATGGGTCTCTCCCTACAGATGTCAGGTCCCTTACCATTAATGCCTCACCTCAGATTTTGGGGAAGCCTTCGATTTTGGTTCCTGTTCTAGAAAAAGGATGTAGACAGGCTGGAG
>NW_009953719.1:2175335-2190200 GCF_000747805.2 Chaetura pelagica | reverse complement strand
GCCACAAGGATGATCAGAGGGCGGGAGCCCCTGCCATATGAGGAGGGGCTGAGAAAACTGGGTTTGTTCAGCCTTGAGAAAAGAAGGCTTTGGGGAGACCTTAGTACCATGTTTCAGTACTTGAAGGGTGGCTACGAAGAAGATGGAGACTCCCTGTTTACAAGGAGTCACATGGAAAAGACAAGGGGTAACGGGCACAAGTTGCTCCTGAGGAGATTCCAATTGGACACAAGAGGTAAATTTTTCACCATGAGGACAGTCAAACATTGGAACAGTGTCCCAAGGGAAGTGGTAGAGCCCCTACATTGGACAGCTTTAAGTCTCAGCTTGATAGGGTGCTGAGCCATCTCACATAAGTTACAGTATTACCTAAAAAGTTTAGACCAGATGATCTTTGAGGTCCCTTTCTAACTGGCATTCTATGATTCTTTTATTTCAAGACCTACAGAATTTCCCTCAGAATTAATCCATAGAGGTAACCTCAGATCCAGGATCTTAAAGTCTGTAGGCACCTTTCCAGGGAGCTTCTGATGCAGGATCCCTGTTTACAGCTGTTCCAAATCGAAGACAGAACCAGGATGTGAAGTGACATTTTATGGGGTAAAGCCTTTATCAGGCAATGTCAACAGGGAAAGTGTAATTTTTGTACTACCCTCAGAGCTACAAATTATTTGTTAAGGAAGCTGGAGCATGCAAGGATGCCTGGATTATAGCACAAGTTGGTGGTTCTTTTCTAATGCTTGACACCCATAACCCACAGCACAGGTGTACTTGCCTCTTGGGAAACATCTTGGCTAGATGCTCACTAGCAACATGGAGGCGTGTGTCAGAGATACCTGCATAATCCAAGATGCCAGGTCCAGGACACCTGTTTGCTCAGCTGTTCTCACAAATGTCAGACCAAACATGGGTTGGTTCATGGAAGAGGCAACTGTCTGAAAACCTGACCTGGAAGCTACAAGGATGATAATTAAGCTAAATATCCCAACAAACAAGTCTTGTTGTCTCTTGAAGTAATTGTAAATTGCAAACATCTCTGGAGGAGGAAGAACCTGTTTCTAATTCAAATACAGATCTCCTGGGACTTTATGTGGCAGTCTGTAGGAAAGTGGAACAATGAAGAAGCATCCTGGAAAAATGTATGGTTGAGTATCTAAGCTCTCTCCATCTGCTGATCCCTAACAAAAGAAGAAATGAGCCCTAACCAGTAAAAGTCATGGGACCCTTGATTTTCTTGGATAGAGAAACATGGGATCATTTCTATCTGATATTTGTTTGCAGGGCTGAAAGATATTTCGATATTGTGGTGAGATGCACTTCTTCAGAAAAGTGTGAGATTAAGCTGTTCTAAATAGTTTTGTTATCAGGAGATATAATCTCTCTGAAATTATCCTGTTGTCAGTGGTATTTGTCCAAAATATCACAAAATCTTTAAAATATCTGTCTTAAGATATCCACATGTATGGGTTTTAGAG
Source organism: Chaetura pelagica (assembly GCF_000747805.2). Lineage (NCBI taxonomy): Eukaryota > Metazoa > Chordata > Aves > Apodiformes > Apodidae > Chaetura > Chaetura pelagica. The sequence continues at coordinate 2,188,725 of NW_009953719.1, read as the reverse complement.
TTAGCAGACCACGGGTCTGCTGCCAGACAGGATTTGTCTGTTTTATGATCCTCATTGATAATGTTTATTTCAGTGATTTTGCTTCAGCCACAGAACTAGATGCCAATTGCAATGAACAGATTAAGAGCCAGGTACAGGATTGTGTCCCAAGCTGAGTGCTTTCGAGTCTTCAGAGGATATCGGGCCATGATTGGCATTTTCTATAATAATTATTGCAATTTCTTTAAAAAATATCCTTTATTATAAATTAATGTTTTTGCACAAATGCGTGTTGTGTATTCACAATACAGGAGGAACACTGTGGCACATCAAGACCTAGGCTGGTGGATCTCAAGGAACAGAGAGTCTTTTACTTCTAAAATGATATCTAATCCAGATCAATAACAGATCAGCTTGTCAACAATTTTTTTTTAAGCCTAAACCAAATAAGTAGGGTAAGAGCCTTTAGTACTTGGGCCATCAGCATAAGGCACATTGCAGCCCTTATTGGTACAGGTAACATGTATGTGAGATGACAGACGTACAATTCCTTGCTCTCTCCCCCAAACCTATAATCATATTCCTCTGAGCTGTACTTGTGTATTGAAATGTCTTTTGCTCTTCTGTGGTGCAGTGTGGTCCATTCTCCAGGGATGTTTTCCTCACATATCTTAGGAGAGGAAGATTAATTGAAGTGTGATTTCAGAAATAGAGACAACTTTTTTGTGGGTAGGGAGAGCAGCAGTCCGAAGGACATCCTACTTCTTGTGGCAAGGATATTTGCTAATGATAAATATTAATACTTTGCCTATTGTAAATGTTACCTTATAACTTCACTTCTGATGCAGAAGAAGAGTTCTATCAAGGTCTTCAGGCACCTTATCCCCATTTAAATAATTTTGAGTAAGGAATCTCAATCTTTTGAATGGTCAGGGCCCAAATTTATGTTTCTTAGTCTACAACTCTGATATCTTCTCTATTTTTGCATAATCTCTCAGTCTTTCAGGCCATACCCTGTCTCTAATTAAGTCAGTAGCGAATGATAACAAATGGTACTAATGCAGTGATGGCAAAAGATAACTTGGTGAAGAGAAAGCTTGCATTCATGTAATATCATCTAACCATCAGCCTCACCTCTCACCTCCTAAACAGAAACAGCTGCAAGCAGAGGGATTTTTCATATTTGGTCATAAGATTTCCAATTGTATTAACTATTTATAGATGAGAAATAAGGCAGTAAACACTTACAAAAGATCTGAGACCTTGAAAAATAGTTATGCAAAGAATTTCCTTCTGTCAAACTCTTGTCCCAGCTGACCCCATCAGGAAGGGGCCTAACATCCCCAGATCCAGTGTGTCACACCCCTGGGTTTGACAACATTTGTAAAAATGCACTGTTAAAGCTGGCTGCAGCAAGAAATTAAACAAATAACACTGATAATGGGAATAACCTCAGAGATAGTGTACTTTTTGGTGACCAGTACACTTAGAATAATTTACTATTGTATGAAGTGATACAGCTGGTTAACTTAAAATATTCCTCTCTTCCACATGGAGAGAGAGATGGCTGCAGGAAGAACTTCTAGAAAGCCATTTGCATTCTCCTCTGGCTTGTTTTGCTAAATCAGTTGTAGCAAAAAAAGCTACTCCAAATAGTGCATTTTTCCTGTCTTGGTGTATTTTGGACTTGTTCAATAAAATAGATTCCAGAGAAGACAAAGTCGTATAATTTTTAATAAGATTTGTTTGAAATATTGTGGCTATGGTGAGAGGAATGACCAAAGGAAGTGATTTGTTTCCTGAGATTGTTCCTCCTCCTCTACCAGCGACCTTTTGGAGTGCAAGTGGAAGAGAAAATACTCACTTTATTTTAAATCCATTGCAAACAGCAACGAGAGCTACCACAGCTCTCATAAATTACACTCAAGCCTCACCCTTCTGGAAGATGAGGCCTTACTTTGCTAAAGGACTGTCAGAGTTTGGTGTGGCCAACTCAGACCACAGTGGTAAGCAAAACACACGGCGGGGAGATGCCTGGAGGAGGCGGGGGCCGAGATGCTTGCTGAGACCAGGTCTGTCTGCCTTCTCCAAACCTCTGCAGAGGCTGACCTGGGAAGGAAGCCCTTGCCCACAATGGTTCCTTCCTGTTCAAAAGGGGAACGGTGTGGGCCTTTATGTGGTTGTGGCTCTCGCTTATCCCACCACTCCGTGGCAGCCCCAGCGCTCCTCTGGGAGAGTTTCCTGCTGGGCCCCCATCCTTCCCTCCTGCTGGGGAAAGCAGGAAAGTTGCCCCCGGCAAAAGCAGAACAGTTTCAAATTCATTATTTTGCCCACAGTATTTGGGCATCTTTCTCATTCTTGTGTGACCAATGTTTCTCATGCAGGATTCCAGCAGGCATAGGCTGTGCAAACAGCACAGCACCTTTTTTTTTTCTGCAGCCATGCCATAAAAGGGAAAAGCTGAGGAAAGTCCTGTGGAGTACGGTGGTAAAAAAAAAATGCAACAAGCCATATTCCAACTGAAAGTAGCCAGTTTGCTGCGGTTCATCCCCCTTAACTGGGAAAGCTTCCTCCCATAACCAGAAATGATCATTTTCATTCTAAAGGACTTTTCTGCAGGTCATTTTGCCAGATAGCGCAGCCAGTTGCTCTGTGCTTAGTCCGTTATAATAATAACAACAGCAACAAAACTTTACAAGATGTTCTTTCCTCTTTGTCTGGCAGGATTAGCAGTTCAGCCAAGGTCTGACCGGCTGCTGGCTCCAGAAGTGAAGGACTCCAAGGAGCTCGGAGGGAGCAATCAGATGGAGAGCCTTGTTACCAGAGTGGGCTTTGGAGATCACTTTTTCCTCTGAGCTCACCCTTAGAGGCACTGCCCTGTGCCCAGAGTGCAAAATTGGTGTCTTTAGCTGTTGCAGGAATTTGCTCTGAGGAGCCTTCTAGGAAAAGCAAAGTCTGGGAGGTAGGCAGACATACCAACATCATTGTCCCTTGCAAATCTACTTTTACATGTCTCGTTAGCACCGAAGAATTGAAATAGCAAATCTTTGGAAGTAGCTTGGAAAACTGCTTTCTCTCTTGGAGCAGCTGTTTTTGAACATTGACGTTTAAGCTAAAAAGAGCAAAATGTCATTAAAGTCGACTGAAAAAGAAGAATAACTCCATCAAACTTATCTCTGATCTGGTTTAGCCTATCAGTGAAAATGGCAAGCACATTGCAAGAATGGAGCAGAAAAGGACCCATTGAAATAGGCTGGGGAGCGGAGGCCAGGAGGAGAAGCTGCTGATGACGACAGGAGAGCTTCATGCTGAAATAATGCAGTAAATGAGATTTTTCTTTCCCCCTTGTCCACGCGAACAGAGACACTTCACTTCTAAACATTTCATAGGCATGGGAATATAAACATACAACCTCAGGGCCATGGGTACTGCAAACACTCAGGCCTCGGCTTATCTTTTACTCCCATGGGGAGTTCCCATGGAAGTTATAAACCGCACCATTTGCTTGCAGCAAATGTGTACATGTTTGGGGCCACTTAAGTAAAGCCAATCTCGTGAGCCTGTGGACCAAACTACACTTCTGAGGAAGCCCTGTTGAATTTGCCCTTCGACTCACAAGGAGTCAGCATTAGGCCCTCGTTGTTCCTACTTACATGGTGAATTTTCACCTTTTGTGCTCCTTCTGCAGTGCAACTGCCTGCTAAATTTAGAATACCTTTTTTAGAAGTTGTTTTATGAATACACACACACAAAATAATTACATTGTTTAAAAAAAAATGCAGGCTTTTGAAATGCCATTTGAAAAATGTTCCAACTATGTAGGACTGGCTCAGTTACGAGTTTGCAATTGCCATCTGAACATCTATTTTTCCAAGCATTTAAGAAAAGTGATGTGTACATTTTTCATGTGTAATTAGGCAGCGTAATGTGATCTCTTGCTGCAGTCAAGCTGCCATGTGCCGTAGCCTCACTGAATAGCTTCCAGATTTCAACCCAATCTCTTCTGTCTAGACTCTACGTTGCTATTTTTTTTTTTATTTTTTTTTTTTTCCGCCCAGCTTAAAGCAGACTCCAATATAAAATGCCAAAACCAGAAGGTTTTGTCCCTCTTTCTCATAAAGACATGGGACAGATCTGGGAGGCCCCGCCGAGAGCTGGGTCCCAGACTTTCATAAGACACGTGTCGTCTGAATTTGACATTAAAGATTGTGCAGGCATTTCAACAGGTCATGCACATGCAGGGGGAAAAATGCCCAAAAATATGGTTTTCATTAAGAAAGTGAGTATTTTTAGAGAGGTGTGGTTCAGTTCAGATGAAAAGGAAAGAAAGAAAAATGAAAGCAGCGCAAGAGATCCCCAAACTGCAACATTATTTATATTGCTGTTGAAATGCAGTGTGTTCTCTTTGTAAAGCACTGTTGGGAGTGAAATAGTATAGACCCTGCCAGAACCAGGTGCATAACATGTAGATTGTTTATAATCCAAGTTAAAGGATAGCAGATTTATACCAGAAAAAACTCTCCATGGGGACTTCGGAGTTTAAGTGTACTGTCTTAATCTATACATTACCTCCTCAACAAAGTGGTTGTCTTGAACAAAATAGTAAAATACAGTTTCAATGAATTCACAGATAATTCCAGGGAATTTTATCTAGTGTGGTTTCGTTTTAGACTGCTTATTCTGTTCCCAGCTTTTTATTTAACTCTAAGCTATTTTATTTCTGTGTTAAGAAAATGAAAATGATCAGAGAGGGATCGTTTCCACAGAAAGATGCTTTTGTGCAATATAAGCAAAAAGCTTGGCTTTCTCTGGCTTGCATTTCTATTTGCTTGTCCTGAGATTTGCTGCAGTTTGCACACACTGCAATGGCTATTTCCACCCAAAGCAGATAAGACTCCTGATTTAGTCAAGAAACAGAGTTGTACAAATATTCCCCCACTTTTTCTCTGGGGTTTTGCTTGTTTGTTTCAATTTCACATATTTATTTTTTTAAAAAAAAAAAAAAAAAAAAAAAAGCTTATCTTATATATATTGTTATGACACTACAGTTTAAGATTTCCTTCTGCCCTCAAGAAAATGGCTATTGTCCCATTGAAAACATGCTCGTTTGTCCCCTTTTTGTCTCAATGGTAAATTGGTTGGAAAAACAGGAACATTTTCACTTATTTCTGAAGGGAAGTCTGCAGTGCTTGCTAAAAATTCCCATGCTTCTGCAGAACCAACTGTTCTTTTCATTAAAAAACCATTCCTCTACTTTAGCAAACTTTTCAATACTTCAGTTAATTTTTTCATTACAGTAAAATATGAAATGCTTGAAATACTTGAAATAATTGTGCAAATACCTTTTCATTTGTCCAAAGAGAAACTAAACCAAAAGCTACCTGTTCAAAATGAAGATCGCTGTGAAATTCCAAATTAAGACAGGAAGCAGTCAGTGTAATGATTTTATGATTGTTAAACATTTTAAATTATATTTTAAGTCAAATTAAGTGTATGCATATTATTTTCTCATATATCTGATATCTAAAATGGTCATGGGAAGTGTTTTTCATTATTCTGGCTCAAAGAGCTTTGCAAAACTAAAGCTAAGTAATAACACCATGTTTGGGAAAAGGGAAAAACGAAGCTCACCAATGAACTGTTCTTCCTGAAGAATGCAGGACAGGCCAATAGGTACCACACTATGGGGATTCCCAGTGAGCTGTGTGACATGCAAAACCAGCTGCTGTGGCAGAGACACCCTGGCAGACATCCACTGCTGCTGTCGAATCCAATGCCTGGCTCCCTGTTAGAAATCATCTCTCAGTTTTTCCTTCTGATTTCAACACGGTAGTGGTGTGACATTTGCCACTGTTTGTGCGCTAAGGACCCATTTCACTAAAAGAGGGATTTTCTGAGCTGTAAATCAGGTCAGAACTTTGACACAGGGGCTAAAGTGAGCCTTTGCAAGCTTCACATTGGTAACAGCTCTTTTACAGTGTGTCTGTTCTAGACTGTATCGATTTCATAAATCTCAAAGCCAGATGGGACCAATTACAATAATCTATTCTGATGAATGGTAATAAAGACAGTAGGATCTCTTACAGTTGTTTTGTGTCACTGTCTTGCTATCATCTGTTGCACATTTCTGGATGTTCCTCTTACTTTTGTCAAGAACGTGAATGGCCTTGTCCTGATCCTCATTCTGCTCTTGAGTGTCACCAAATACATATATGCAAGGTGAGAAGCAAAAGCTTTCTTCAGCCTTTATGCAAAACTGTAGGTGCCCTAGGAAACTGTAATCCTTCAGGAGCCATGATATGGCAGATCGTTATGTCCAGCACACCTATGCAACATGTAGATTGACAAGACAAATCAGTTATTTGTCTGAAGAATCTATTCTCATATTTTTATCTGAAACTGCAATGTCAGAGGCATATCTTAGGAGTGAGATATACTTCTGAATACTTTGCATCCTGCAGTGAACACGGCTTGTGAGCTTGGTTGCCTCTTGACCTACAAGCACCTTTCAGTGTTCTGCAGATAGTTGAAGAGCTTAGATACAAAATCAAGGAGAGCATGTACCTTGTGGAATAATCCAAAGTTTTCTGAGGCTGTAAGTGAAAAACTGATGGGGATCTGGCAAGTCATTTTTTTTTTTTCATCTGTGACAGAAAAAACAGACTTCACTTAATCCAGTCCAAATGGCTGCCCTGAACTAAGCATGTTCTTGATTTTTCATTATATCAGAAGATCACGTCTGAAAGAAATGTGGAACGTAAATAGTTCGTGCTGAACAAGACTGAGAAATGTGGTGGTGGGACATACAGGGCATGTGGCACCAACCAGCCAGTAATGGAGACTTTAGTAAAGGTGCTGCCTGCTGTGTACCCACACAGATGGATCACCTACATCTCCAAGTGCTGCAACTCCAGCAGGGACCATTGTCTATTTTAGACGTGTAACTTCAGCAGCTGCAAGCAGGGGGTGGGTCTCTCCCTCTGCTGTGGCTCATCCAAAGGGTGATTCAGTGTCACATCCAGAGCTGAGTCACCTTCTGCAGCGGCCTCTCCCTTCCTCTCCAGCCAGCAGAGAGGGAGCCTTTGCTGAGGCACCTGCCTCATCAGTGCCCAGCAATTCAGCAAAGAGAGCTCTGACCTGTCTGCAGCCTGCATATATGTTATTTCTAGGGTATACGTGCAACTTGTTTGCTCTACTGCCACAAGGTATGTGTGAAAATAAACCTGCATGTGTCTCCGTGCCTGCATATTTGTACATGTAATTGTAGCTGTGGAAAATCAGGTATCTCCTATTTGTGTATCATTGAGCTTCTTGTAGCTTCAGGTTCTGGAGGAGGCTGTTTTCCTGCCTCTGACTATGATTTCAGATATTACTCTGATTTATGACACAGCCAATGAAAAAATGCTGCAGGAAAATCTGTGCTGAATGATCTAAATAAAAGAGGTGAGTGGTAAAATTAAGTGATTCTATCAAAGAGATAGATATAGAGGAATAACTAAGTTTGTATGTTAAAAATCACATTTCTTAGAGATGTGTATGTATGCAGGCATGCTAGCCAAAACCATATATACAGCTGTATAGGCACTTGTATATGAACATAGGACTGATTCCATAGACCTGAAGGCAAAATTTAGTTTTTACCTGGTACCATGTAAAATGCAGAAAGTGGAGGAGCAGGCTATAGGTAAAGAAGAGAGACAATTAAAATAGTTTAAAAATTTAAAGCCTATAAAAATGTCACTTATCTGGATATTGACTGTCTATGCAGTTACATTTGTATTAATAAGTGGGCTTCTCAGAGATCACCAAGTAATCAAAGGGAAGGCAAAAATGTCTGAGAAAATAATAATCAAATAACTTCATGCTGTTTAACTTATTGATTGAACAATTGAACAATCTGAGCATTTTATTTTTGGTCTTCATGCATTACTTATCCACCACCTTTAATGTTAAACACCCATCCTGACCTTAGTAATTTCTGTCTGCTGGCTGAATTCTTCATCAAAAAATAAATGCACACTTTAGACATTACGACATTTTGTAACGTACCCTAACTTCGTCTTTCTGTTCTTGAAAATGCTTCAACTTTTAGCTTTCTTATTTTTAATTTCTGCCTTGCGGTTGAAGAATTTTGCAGTCCTTGCAAAGATGCACTGCTCAGCATTTCTGTGTTGATTCACCAGATGAGTTATTATTCCTTAAATCTAGGCAGTGATGCAGAAAAATGCCCATTTGCCGAGAAAAAGGGAAATGCTTTGGATAAAATAGGAAAAGGCACAAATTCTGTCCCCCACCTCAAACAGAGAATGAGTCAGAATTTCAGTTCTGTCTTTGGTAATTTGCATGGGAGAGTTTATTTCATAATTATTCCAGTTTGCCTTGTGGACTGATCTTCAGCTTTATCTAGTTTGGGACTTACCTGCTGGAACAAAGACCTGACAGTTTCACCCTTCTTTGGAGAGCTGGGATGTTTAAGAGGGATTTAGGCAAGCATCCCATCTTTCCTATCACTCAGATCAGACCTTTAACATTTAAAAATTTCTTCCTTAATTGTGGCCTCATAAAAGTCCTGCTGCCAAGTGTGCCCAGGACCTTTAATGCCAACGTAGGGTTTGGTTTTCAATTTCAGCCTAAAAATGAAGAAACCAACCAACCAGTTATTTCCCTTTCCTTTTAGCCATTTTTTTGTAAACTGTGAATTGTTTTAAATTGAAACAGCAGTCCTGAATATCCATTGGCGTTGTGACCAATATCCCATTCACACAAATACCTTATCTAACCACAGATTTAATCAGGTAAGGTCTAGTGTCTCCCCAAATGAAATATTTTCTTTTGCTGCCTTAGAGGTTTTCAGAAGAAATTACTTTCCCTTCCCCAATTAAAAGTGATTCTCTCACAGGAGAGACTCGAGTGGTCTTCTAAGAGACTGACAAAATGTCATCAGTGCCCAATCTGTGACTAAAAGAAATCCATGAATGCTGTAAAAAAACCATCCTTTCTGGTGCTTGAAAAATTGTTGCCTATTCATATCTAGGCAAAAGGATGTGTCTATATAATTGCCTGTCTTTCTTGATTTAAATGTCATTTTTGCATAAGAGAACCTTTATTAGTGAATGTCATCTGTACCTGTGAGAGGCAATATTTATAAGGGTGTCCCCTTTTTGTTGCCAGACTAGTTACTCTTAAATGGTATTTTCATAGATACAATGATAGTCCTTTCTGGTTTTACTGAGAAAATCAGGTGCTGGAGTTGCATTTTGACAGGTAAATATGTTACACAGTGGAAAAAAATAATTCCCTCTACTTATCTTCTTCACATCAAAAGGAATAAGTATTTATATATCCTATTGCATTGATAATTACTATGATTATTAATGTTACAAGCTTTTTACTAATATCCTTTTTTTTTTTTTTTCAGTTCTACTCAACAAATTGAAGTTGAAATCACTCTAAGATAAGTAAGTGCTAGAACTGTAGCCCACAGAGAGCAACTGGTTTTTCTGAACTCACAGGAGTCTGTGATCTGCCTAGAGCTCCGAGCCCAGCCCGCAAACATGGACACTTCTCATCTGTTGGTGTACAGGCAACTACAAACCCTTACACTACAAACTGAAAGCACAACTGGGCAAAGTACTTTTCTTTAAAAAAGTAAAAATAAAAATACAGCAGGTCAAAGATAATTCTTCCTGTTTTTTTCAAACTAGAGACTTCAAACTTGTATGAACCTCAAAGCACTACACAGTATTTGCCCAATTGTAATGGAAACAGAGGCACATCAGGGGAAAATGAGGTCTAGGTGGATCCCTCATCCAGTTATGAAATTCCGTAACAGTTGCCATTGCCTTGTCCGGAGCCTACAGCAACCAGGCTAAAACCATGGTAAACTTTGCACTCCTGAAATGATCCAGGCATGAAGTGATCGTCCTGAAGTGAGGATGTGTATGTTGTCCTGTTAAAAAACTGCAAGTTATCCAAGGCTGTGCTACATATAATATGATAAATGCATTTTCATAGGCCCACTGCTCTGAAAGAAAAATGGGAGAAGAGCTGGTTATGGGGTTTTCTTCTTTTTACAGATGTGAAAATTTGGTATTTTTGATTGTCTGTTTTAAACTCATATATTGAAAACTGTGTTAAATGAGATGGAAATTTATGTGAACACTTTTTTCTTTCTACATGACACTAGGGAACAAGAGACAGCACTTGCAGGCCCACAGTTCATGTGCTACTATCTGCAAATTTCCTCCTTCCTTGTGAGACAAAGCTCCAAGAATGAGTCTGCAAGGAGGATCTTATCCCCGTACAGAGCACCAGGGACAGCTTTGGGCACAACTGCTGAGACAGAGCAACTGGCTGCAACCCAACAGCTTCAGGGCCATGGGAGCTGGGGCTGGCTGCAGGAAGGGGCCTCTCAATGCCACACGAGCTGTGTAGATTGGTGGCACAGCAAAGGACACTCCATCCTCCACCTGTCTGGTCCTTTCCTCCACCCCTTTTCTACCTTGTGCTCCCAATTGCAGAAGAAACAGCTGACTTTCTGTAGAAACATCAGCTGAAGATTTTAGGTTACACATGTAGGGTTTTAAAGGATCAGCAGAAGATTGATTTATTGAGCAGCACTTTAAACCTCAGTCCCCAGCTGCAGCTTGAAAGGGCAACGCAGAGTAGCTTTGCCTGAGGAAGGTCACCAGCTCACGTCCTGTCCTCTGCAGTGGTGGCTTGTTTGCAGTGGGGCTTGCCTGTCCTCTCTGCCTGAGAGCGACTGCACAGGACTTGGCATCTGAAGGTGATGCAGGAAAGACATGGCCACATGGGCACACGAATGGCTGAGCGTGATCCCCAAAGGCTTTGCTGCATCTCCTCAAAGGAAAAACAGAATATGGGGGCCCTGCCATGGCCCTGCATGACCCTCTGCAGCGCAACTGCCCTTTCTGCTCCCACCCTGCCAGGCATTTTCTGGCCTCAGGAGAGGGGTAGCTCAGTCCCCACATCCATAGAGGGGTATTTAACTGCCCCACTCCTCCAGGCCAGGGTTATCTAACCACAGCACTGCCAGGCAAACCTGGTGCTGCTGGCACATGGTAAGGATTAAACCACTGCTGGCCACAGTTTGTTTCGGGGAGCAACTGGTTTTGGGGCTGTCTCCTTGTTAGATTTATGTTCTCTGAAGAGTTAAGTACATTAGTGCAGGTAATATCACTCCATTACCTTCTATAAAACTGAATATGTGATTTCCTCCCTGGTGAGCATTTACCATAGCGAAATAGGCTACTATTTTCATATTTAACCCATTGGTAAGTCATAAAACTGGCTCAAGTTGTCTGCCCCAAAAGAGTAGAAGCTGTGGGATGGGACAGTTGGATGGAGCATTTATGAGGCCGAATGGAATCAACAGAATATGCTCAGTATCTCCTCTTGCTCACCCTTGCATCCCCTATCACATGCCCCCTCCTTCTGCTTTGAAATCGACAAAATTCAGAAATTTACAAGGCTTTTTAAAATCTGAGATGAAGCAATTAAATCTCCAGACTGGAGGATGTGAACCTTTAAAGGCCCTTTGCAGAATATCAAAAGAAGGAGAGGATTATATTTAGCAGGTGTGACAGCCCACGCAGGACATTTCATTGCGAAATGGGGCTGACATGAACCAGGAACCGATACTTAAATTAATATAAAACATCTTGGGGGAAAGGTGTTTTCTTTTCTTTTTTAAGCATTAGGAAATCATAACCCTTTCTGGCTTCTTCAAAAGCGAAAGGTCCAAATATACAGGAGTCATCTGGCATGTAAAATACAAAGAGAGGAGGGAGGAAAAAAAAAGGGGGGAAGTGGGACACCTAAATATGCTTGGGATGAGTTTGGGAGGCAAATGTTTGAAGGCAGGGGGGCTATGACCATCTGCCTGGCCAAGACAGTCAGCTGTGTTTTTTCCTCCCCTTACTCACTTGAGGCTTGGAATTGCCACTTACAGATCCATCAGTCCCCAGATCCCGGGGCAGGTTGCTCAGGGCAGAAGTGCAGGGCTGGGACACGGGACACGGGACATGGGACACGGGACCTAGCCCTGCTGGGTCCCCAGCCAGGTCTGTGCCTGCTCCTGCAGCTCTCAGTGCTGCAGCATCCTCCCCTCTCCTGCCACCTCTCCTTGCCATTTCCCTAACTCCCTAGAGACACAACCCTTCATTACAGGGGTACTTTATTCTGATTGCTGTGTTTCTATTCATATCATAACCTACCAAGCCCCAGAGTGGAAAACTCGAGTCAATAGTTTTGTGGGGAGGCGTCCACGAACTTCTTGCTTCATTCACTAGCGTGTTCCTAATTTTAACCAAACTGCTCCGTTTTGATTTTCCTAAGCTGTGGATTTAATGCCCAAAATCTCAAGTTGTTTTCACGCCCACTCAGTGAGGGCCACAGGAGCGACGCTGCCTATCTGTAAGCAGAGGAGGCAGTGGCTGCAGGGAAGGTGGGACGGGCAGCAACACCGTCCCCAGCTCTGCATTGTGACCTGCGGGGAGGGAAGGCAGCAGGAGATCTGCATAGGTGGGTGCTGCTGCGGCAGGTCTGTGTCAGGGTACCGGGTCTCACTTTTGGGGAACTGCGGCTGCTACTCTGTGGTAGATGCGTGCGCCGTGTTGTTGCTTGAGACCTGTGGGGTCCAGCGCTTGCTGTTCTTTAGTCACTTGAAAACGTACAGCGAGGTGAAAAGCCATCTTGCTGCTGGGGCTGTTCTCTGAGGGGAGGAGGCGTGTGGGTGCCTGCATGGGTGTGTTACTTGGTACCCTTTGGCATCGAAAGAGTTAAAGGTCCTCGGCACCCACCAGTCCTGGTCTAGGCAGTGTCTAAAATCAGTCCTAGACCCGCTTTATTTTTTCCTTAAAAACAGGAAATGGAGCCCTGAAGGCTTTTTAACCGGAGAGAGTGAGGAGGGGGGTATACTCGCTCTGCCCAGATCCAGCCCTGAGCCTGACCCAGGCTTGGGAGTCTCTGTGTGTGCTTTTTAAAATTTCTTCTATTTTTTTTTTTTTTTTCCTATTATTTTGGCAGACTTTTTGGAATGTCTGGGAGCTAAGGGCTTTGCTTCATGGAGCAGAATTCTGAAGCAAGAAAAAGAGAAAGTTATAGACTAAACCACAGAAATGTAAACATGTCTGCAGCTAAAATAACTCCACTTTCATTGAAAACACTCCTCGCTCACAATCAGACTTCTGTGTGCTACGCTCAATAAAACTGCATGCTAATAGCAACCAATTAATACATTAGGTAGTTCTGCTTTAAAAACGGAGACGCTTTAAATTTATTTTTTTTTAATTTTATTATTTTTTTTTTAATCATTATTATTTTAATTAAGGGGAGTACTGGGATTTTCTGCTTTGTACCCCGGCGCTGGGCGCTGACCGCTGGCCGAGAA
>NW_009953719.1:2162755-2174324 GCF_000747805.2 Chaetura pelagica | reverse complement strand
GAGGCGCGGGCGGCAGCTGGAGCCGCGCATCTGCTGCGGGAGCGGGTTGCGCAAACTGGCCCTTCTGGACTGTCCTTAGTTTTAAAGCATTAACACAGTTCGGTGGCAGGCTGGCCGCCGTCTTGTCGGGCATCAGCCTCTGAAATGATATCATCTTCCACGCCATCGTCTTGGGTTTTGTGCTATTTAGTTTGTTTTCCTTGTTTGTAATAGCAGCGTTGGTGTCTTTTTGCTAATTCTTTTAGCAATTCATCATTCAGTTAACTGATACTTGCCTTGCAAAAGCTGCCTGGCTGCTTACACGCAGGAAAAGCTTCAGTTACCTGAAGTGGTCTGAGCAGAGGTTATGGTACTTTTCAGAGTAAGCACTACAGTACCATACAATACATGGGGATCTATTTTGGTGACCAGATGACTTTGCTGTAGAGTCTGGCGTGCACGTAATTGTATTTACAAAAGCTGAAGTTGCAAGTTCTGGCTAACATAAACTTCCATTCATTGCTGCCTCTGCTAAGAACCCTCGCTACATGTGAACTTGCTTTTTCTGTAGTGAAGTTGGTATTCAGAGTGTCGTTCTCTGAATTAACACTGTGCTTCAGTTCTGAAGTTATAGTTTGGAAATTACATTCTACCCATGTAATTTTGAGTCCATTAGGAAAACCAGGATAGGTCTATGAACTGCACATGGAGAAATGTCACATTCCTTTGGTTTAACCCTTTGACTGCTTCCCTGGTGTCACTGAAACAAGTGAAGCAGACAAAGACAGCTTCTCACTAGGGTATGAAATGTATACTTTTGCCAGGGTATAGGTGATTTCAAGCACACCTGAACTGTTAGGAAAATCGAGGAAGATAAATATATTATTTGACAGCTTCCTAATTGAAAGGAAATAAGTAAAAGAAGAATAAACTAAGCCATACTTCATATGGGACAAATATATTCTTATGCTTATTATCTGTTTCTTAAAGGACATTTATAAAAACAAAGACATGGTATATTGGAATAGTAACAACAGTTCTGATTTTCTCCTTCATACACATAGGTGGGCAAACAATGGCAAACTTTGCAAGATAAAAATCGCTATCTCCAAAAGCATTTTAGGGTTTAGAACTTTGAACAGCATCTGTCCCCACCTCCTACAATTTAGTCCCAAAGTTAAACAAATCATGTAGTGCTGGATAGAGTTACATGTTGCAGGAATCTTACAAATGATCTGTCAGTATAAACCCTAAGTGTGATAAGTTGAACTGTTTGCTGCTAAGGTGTTGCCCCATTTGAACCGTAATTATGTAGCATTTGGTTCTTAAAGATATGTTCTAATAGATATGTATTAGGCGTGTTTTTCTTCCAATAGTTCCTAATCAGTACTGACTGTGTGGCTTCTCTCTCCTTTTAACCAAGTTTGAGCTGTTTTCCAAGCACCAAAGAAATCTGAGCGTGAGTCCATTGAGGAGCTTCAGTCATAGGAACCATGAGCTTGAAATACAGAATGCTACAAGCTTGGAAGTAGCATCTCTTACCTCAAATATAGTTGTTTCTATCTTAGTAGGTTAGGCTTTTTCTATGCGAAAGAATGAGTTGGATCACACAGTTGTCAGTGTTCAAATGGCGATTCTACCTAAGACCATTGCTCTGACCTTCACAATGTGGATGCATCTTTGCTACCTGCTCTTCTGTGGGCGGTTTGTTTTCTCTCTGCACATGGAGTTGTGTAAACAAATAGAAAACCCTGGGATGACTGTTATAATCCAGTTGGTTTGAATATCGTCCACCTGAGCAAAATACTTGGCTGCTGATGAGGCCATCCCATTGCCCATTGTGCTTTCTCCAAAACACCAGCGTTTTGCTATAAAAAGTGAGGCTCATGGCATTGGTTCTCCTTCAACAGTGCACTTTAGTGCTCTGTTGTGCTCAAACACTCAGTTTGATCACTTTACTGAGGTCCCTATATACAGCAGCTTCTCCTCTTGATTATATACACTCCAGTGAGAATTGAAAAACCATGGAAAGCTTTTGCACTGCTGATGGTGTCTGGTACATGTTACGTTTCCTTCCTTTCCTTGCCTCCACATTACTAAGTGCTCCAGGAGTTATTTAGTGGGTAACAACAGTATCATTAGAAATATTAGGGCTGAAATAAACCCTTTCCCTTGCGTTGAGGTTTTGTCACTGTTAGGAAGCCTATAATCTTCTTTTAAGTGATTTTTATTTTATTTTATTTTTAAAGGCAGCTGTAAGGACAAACTGGACTTTTCTTAGTCAGGCATGTAGGTCTGTGGAAATCTGTGTCCCAAACTTGACGTGGAAGTTGCTGACAGGGAGTATGGTCAGAAAGGGCCCTTTGGGCCTGATCCATATCAGCTAAGGTCAGAGGTGCAGGCTTAGCCTTGAGTGCCTAATGCTGCTTATTGTTTTTTCTGCTCTACAGCTGGGAAGGTAGGCCAGGGATTAGTTTATGCTTTGTACATCAGCTTTCCTATGCAGTTGATTTTAAATGCTTCTGTTAAAAAAAGGTTCATATTGGTAAGATATTTTCGGCCTGTTTGTCTTGGGTTGAAAGAATTACCTTTTGTGCAATAACACCACACTGTTTTTCGTTATACCCAAAACTGACCACTTTCACAGCCACTAGAATATTTTTTTATTTCCTCATGTGGTTCTAGTCATGCACTTTTCGATAGGCAGGTTTCCTGGTAAAGTTGAGAATCATTTCATCTTTTGCATGGGTTGAAGGTTTGAGTCACAAGAATTTGTATTGCTTTGGCATTTTGGAAGGTAATAGAATAAGTGGAGAAAATCTAATACATTTTTTTTTCACGGCATGGCTGACTAGTGTAGGTAGAAAACTGGCAGTCTAGAATTACTTTGCTAAGTTTAAATGTAAGTAAAAAGTAGGCAATAGGAAAAAATTAAAGGGTATATCTAAATATGGAGTTGCGGACATATCTGTTATATTTAAACCGCATTGTAACCTCTTCTATTTATATTTAGTGGTCTGTGTATAATCTGGAGGGCTTGATTGAATTCAAGAAAGAGTAATTTCACAATGAAAACAGAAGAGTTTATTCTGCTGGGTACATAGCGCACATCCTCGATAACTGGTGTACATGTCACAACTAAAATGAATGCAGCGAGACATTTTTTTTGTTGCTCGAGAGCAAAAATGATATTTTATCTAAAAAAATCATGAATGGGTGTGCAAAAAGCCTGCTTCATGCTCTGCTGTGGCAGCCCTATCTCCTACTGACTTTGGTGGCGTTTTTTCCCGCGTGGAGGGTGAGACTGCGCTGCGCGGTTCGTTTTCATCAATTTACCTTTGCCAGGGCCCATTCTGAAATGCTGCTTTTTTATTTAGAAAACTATCACGGGAAGTGGATATTCTTACATGCTGCTTGCATCAGATGAAATCCCTCCTTGGCACAACTTCATTCCAATAAGAAAAACTTATTCCAGGAACAAAATACATAGTTATTTTTGTTTGATAACGCTTGATATAAATATTAATTGTTTGCCCGAAGGGAAAAAAAAACAAAAACGTATGTTTTCATTTTAGCTGAAGATGCAGTAAACTTTGATAGAGGATGGTTTAAAACTACAGACCTGACTTGTAGATACACAAGTTCTTCTGCTGAACTATGGGTGACCACTCAAACCTGGGACGTTGCTGTTGTGCATGAGTGATTGGGGGCTTAGTTTTGAATTGAGGTCTTCGGTTTTAATTTGTTTTAATACAGACACTAAGTGTTATGATATCAAGGTGTTTATTAAAGTGTCTTGACTATAGCACAAGTGTCTTGACTGTAGCACAGTTATCAGCTGTCTCACTGCCCGCTAAAAGATGCCACGTTTCTGCCGGTCCTTTTAGCAGAGAGTTGCTTAGACACTCTAAAATATTGGTAGGGTATTTCAAAAGCTGCTGCCTCTTTTAGATGCTGCTCCTGCAAATAAATATCGACTTCTCTTGTGTTTCAGATCTTCCAAATTTGTCAGGTAGTCTGTAGCTTTGCATTACACACACCTAATTAAGTGCTGATTTGAAAAAGAAAGGTTGGCTTGTAGGAGCTGATGAGCACCGGCAGGCTCGCAGTGCTGCACCAGACAAGTTAAACAAATACAAGCTTAAATGTGGTTTCAATCAGCTGCATTTAGACACCCAAGTTTTCAAGTTTCTCCAGGAGGTCCATAATGAAACAGGCTTGTTTTCTTTTCACCTCACAAAGAAACAGCAACAGGAGAAAAATCTTGATAGAATTTGCACTGGCTGAGTAACCGGCCACTGCGGGAGAGCGGTCTGGGGTGCGAGGCACGTCGGGGCGGCGTGAAGGAGTTTGAGACCATTGCTGCTAAGTCCAGGAGTACTGCCCATGACCAACACACAACTCTGTCTGTAATGAGTGGAAGGAAGAGGAACTCACAGCCATGACTGCAGCACCCGGGCTGTGGGTTGGGATGCAGAGGGGCGCAAAGCCGGGCCTGATGAAGACTGTGCAGGTGCTAGTGGGCCAGGAATGGGTTCCCTTCCCTGTTAGTCACCCCTCATCCCAAATATGTTGCCTGTTGAACTAGCATCTTTTCTGTCTGCTTTTTACTGTCTGCTACAAATGGACAGTAAGGGTCTTTTTTTTTTTTTTCTGATACTACGCTGTTAGTAAGGATGCCTTGATTTATTAACTGTGTGAGTCTTTTCAGTTTTCTTAGTGCTGGGAGCAGTGGCTTAGGAGTAGTGGCTTGCTGATCTGCAAAATTACTTGCAACAAAATGTTTTGCAAAATCTGATTGATTTCTTCTAATTTGTAAGTCATGTAGACTTACCAGTTTGAGCTTTTCATAATACCTTCTGGCTTTGCATCGAATTTATTACTTTATTTTTAGCTTATTAAGTATGGATGTACACAGTGTATTTGACCTGATTTGACTGAAGCAGAGTCTTTCAAGAAGTCCTATATTTTTGGATATTCAGAAGTTAATGTGTAATTTGTTTTGGTGCAATTAAATGTGTATGCAAAAATCCTGTGGATTTAGCAAATTGCGCAATGTATCTTTTTTGTAAATTACTCCTTAAATGAGAACAGAAGTGAAATATAGCAACCAAACAATTCACTTCAGACAAATTGCATTTCTATTGTGGTTTATATTTTTCTGTGTAATTAAAAAAGGGCTTTATAAAGAACAAGTCTAGTAGTTATGCAGAAGGAAAATCTTCTAAGCAAAATTCAGTTTTCTGAGGAGGCTTTTTCAGTTCTGAATAAAACCAGCAATAAATTTAAACTTGGTATTTTAAAATTCTGTTTATAAAATGAACTGTTCTCTTCAGAGTTCACAAATTATACACAAAGGATTTATAGTAAACTACTAGAGTAACGTTAATATATTGCATTGCAACATGCAGAGACTGAACTGCAAGATCTGTGTGACAAAGCTGATTGCAGGACCAGCCATCCAGTAAAGCAGATATGGCAGAAATTCTGAATAATTTCACTGAAGAACTGCTTGTTACATTGATTCTTGTGATTGTAGTTGGCCGTTGAAAGGCTAATAGAGAGTTGTTAATTTTTTGCATAGGTTTGTGGCTCTCACACTAAAAGCAGGTTGAAAAATTAAAAAAAAATAAAAAGCTTTAAAATGAAATTAAGATCTAGTTTGGCCATGGTGTGTATCTTGTGCCTTTTCCCAAATTTCATTACATTTGCCCAGAACTTGAAGCTGCGGATTTGGGCCAGTGCTCTTCATTCCTTTCCTGCATTTATAAATTCTCTGTTCTTTTTATGTATTGATAGCAAACCGTCTCTAACATGCTCTGTATCTCTTGCAATCAAGAGAAGCCAGATCATCTGTCACCAGTATGTATGTCAACATCCTAAAACCACCAAAAAAAGGTGGTAGGAAAACCAAGACTTCATTTCAGCTACACAATTAATCACTCTCTTGAAATTAAGAGGAATCTAAACAGGTCATCTTTGTTTTTCTATGCAGAGAAGTCAGTTTTGTGTGATGAAACTGAAAAATTATTTTTAGGGGGATGGGATTCACCTCACCTAGCTGTAGCCATCTGAAGTCAAGCATCTGTTTACAGTGATTGTGTAAGCACCCTCCTAGCCAGAGGACAGGTTAATCTTGCCAGTCTGAGACAATTATGTTAGTTTGGAAAGTCACTGAAGATGCAGCCTCTGTCCATCAGCTTGGATAGGAATTAGGGTTGCAGAACTGGGTTTCTTGGCTTTCAGATGGCGGCCATTGAGTGCACTGAATTTTGTATGCAGGGACTGATCCAGGCCCCAGCAGCTGATCTTAGAGAAACTGTAGGAAAAACATAGGAAGAAGAACAGCAGAGACCAGATTAATGTTTTACAGTCTGACTGGGAATGAATCTGATTGCTTATGTATTATTTTAATTTTAAATTTCACATACATACATACATAGTACATAATAGTTTCATTTTTACTTTCAAACTGCCTTTTAACTGTCCAGTTTTATCACCAGCAATAGAAGCATTAAAAATACCAACAGAAAGCCCTTTTATACTTTCTGCACTGCTGTCTGTTTTAACTTCATTGAAAGAATTGAGAAATGAAAACATCAACATTTTATTTATAGAGTAAGAAAGGAATGAATTAATACTGCTGTCTTTTTGTTAAGATTCTGTTCAGCCCCTGGAGGAAATAGTGATATCCATATAGTATTTTATTTTTTATTTTTAATGGTCCAATATCTCATCCAAGGCAAAAGGGTTTTACCAGCCATATGGATTATACACTTGGGGTCTGTGCTGTGCTTCAGTCTCTCAAGGCACAACTATGGAAAGCTTGCTTTGGAGAGGCTGTAAGCTTTGTGCCTGGCCCTGGGCACAGGAGCAGTTTTCAGCACAGGAGCAGTTTTTGTTTGGCCCCTGCGATGGAGCACATCTTGCCTCTTATGCTGCTTTGCAAAGTAGCCATGTGAGAGCTAGCAGAAGGGAAGGGAAGGTTTGTGTTTGTTATTTGCTTGTGATTTCCATGACAGTTTACAGGAAAGAAAGTTGTAACTAGCTGCGAGCCTTCGGAGCCCAGTCTGTGGTTGGTCTGCGGGGCAGTAACATGGGATGGGGGTTCTGATTTGCTGGAGGGCGCAGGAGCCGGAGTGACAGCAAGATGAGTTATTCTCTCCTTCTCCTCTCCCTCTCAGGTACCACCACCCTGTGTGATGTGCCATCCTTGACAGAGGGCAGGGGAACCAGTGGGCGGTGGTGCTACTTACCCCCTCAGCCACCTGCAGAGGCTTATACAGCCCTTGCTTCTGCACCTCGCACTTAGTTAATGAGTCCCGATGGGTTTTGGTCAAGAATAGGATTTGTGTAATTCCCTCTTTGCTGTGTTGGTTGCACAGGACTAAATAGGAGTGAGAAGTAGTAAAAATCTATTTTGGTCACTAAAGTAAGCAGACATGACTCAGAATACTCACTGGGAACAGATCTGCTGGATGAAAAGGTGCCATTTTTACATAGTCACTTTTCTGACCATGCCCTTTAAACTCTTACAAAAATAGAATCCTTTCTCTGGCACTTCTCTTGGAAAGCAGCAATGGGAGTGAGAGCAGGGATGTTTGCTGCACTTCAGCCCTTGCTTCAAACCCAGACAAATTGTGTGTGAGTTTTGTAAGGCATATGTAACATATGTTAAACACCAGGAAAAATAGAAAGAAGGCAGTTGAATTTTTTGGGGAGGGGATTTGGGCTTGGATAGTTTTAACATTTGTAGTGGAAAAGTGTGATTCTTAGTTCCTGCCTGTTAACGGATGGATGAATTCTGGCGAGCTCTCTGAACCAATTTCTGGCATCCTCGTGTCCCTGCAGAAGCACAGTTGAGATCAGTAGACTCGCCTGAAGCCCAGCAAGGCTTCTTTTGTCCGCTGCCTCTGGGTTCCTCTTGGACTGTGAGTGGTCTAAGCTAAAAATGAGCCTGAAACCACATTGACGTAAGCTGTGAGTGTTTATGGACCTGCGAGGAAACAAATCATTGCTGGCAAGCAGAGTCCCCAAGTGGTAATGCTGACCTCACATGAGGTGCAAGGACCCCTGTGCAGGCAGTCTGAACACTCACCCACCTCCTGGTGAGGCTGGTGGAGCTGGGCTCTTCTGCACCTGCTGTGGGCCTGCCCCTGCCAGATTGCCATATGTAGCAACTCTTGTCTGCATTTCATGGAAAGGATTAGCAAGGCTAATAATTTTGCAAAAGTCACTCACTGCTGGGTAGGTGAGAGTGAATTTTGAACCCTCATCTTGTTTTTATTTTTAATGGCTTGATAGGAAGCTAGAGCCTGGCTGATGCACAGAAACTTAAAACCAGAGGTACTCCACCATGTGTGCTTTATGGGTGTTTGTTGTTCCTGTTGTTCTCCTTTGGGCCATTGTTCTCTTGAAAAGAATAACAAGAACACTGTTCTAACATAGTTATCACTTTCAGTTGGTTTTTCGTGGAAAATACCACTAACCCATAGATTCCTCTTGCTTCTCCATTCCAAAATAACTCATGAAAGAGTTTGAGAACTCAGTTTCTGTTCAGTGGATGAAATCTTGGCCTTGCTGAAATGGGTGAACGGCTAGAGAGCAGTCCCAAGGAAAAGGACTTGGAAGTGGTAATAGATGAGAAGCTTGACATGAGCCACCAGTGTGCTCTCACAGCCCAGAGGGCAAAACACATCCTGGGCTACATCAAATGAAGTATGGCCAGAAGGGTGGTGATTCTGCCCCTCTACTCTGCTCTGGTGAGTCCCCACCTGGAATACTGTGTACAGCTCTCATCACAGGAAAGACATAGAGTTGTTGGAGAGGGTCCAGAGGAAGCCTGAAGGGCCCAACAGGAAAAAGAGAGAGGGACTTTTCCCCAGAGAGGGTTGTGATAGGACAAGAGGTAATGGTTTTAAATAGAAAGAGGGCAGATTTAGGTTAGACATCAGGAAGAAACTCTTCACCATGAGGGTAGCAAGGTGCTGGAATAGGTGCCCAGAGAGGTTGTGGAAGCCCCCTCCTTAGAGGTGTTTGAGTCCAGGTTGGATGAGGCTGTGCAGCCTGGTCTAGAGTGAAGTGTCCCTGCTTATAGTAGGGTGTTTGGAACTTGATGATCTTAAAGGTCCCTTCCAACCTTAACCATTCTCTGATTCTATCATTCTGATTCTCAGTTGGCTTCTGAGGGTGCAGAGTTCTTCAGCTTACAAGTTTCTTCCTCATGTTTTGGCTGGGCCTGGAAAGCCTAGGAAGTGTTCTCCCTGCAGTAATTTCCTAAAACCTTAATTCCCCCCAGTTACTACAGTATTTAAAGGCACTGTCTTTTTAGCACAGGAAACAGGCACTGCTTTTTTCTCTTGATAAAATTTCCCTTGTAGGAACTCGGAGAATTTCCACTTTCTCTGTGTGGGTTCATCTTTTGAAGAGGAGGAGACATGGATACACCTGCAGGTCTTATGACTTCCTCCTGCTCTATCTCTGGCCTCCTTCCTGTTCCTTGGCAGCAAGAAGTCAGTGAATATTTGCTGTCAGGGTCTCCTGGTTCAATTCCTCACAAGGCCAAATAGCTTCCTATTGGAGGTGAATCCCAATTTTTCTGTTTTAAATTTGAAAGGCGTTTTAAATGTGCTGACATCTACAGCCAGAGTCTATCACATTTTACATACCAGCTCCTTCTCTTTCAGTAAGACAGGTCATTTCAACAGGCAAGAAAAGGGACCAAAAGCCTGGCAGGCTTGGGGATCACGCAGGATTGTCGCTAACCTGACACTGAGTGGCAGTGAAGGCAGACTTTCCTTCTCAGCTCTGCTTGTGTTGTTGAGCAGGGAGTTGAGACAACAATGGGGAAACATCAAACTCCAGTTGTTAAGTGTAGCTGGTTTAGAAGTTTGCTGTTTTCAGAAGACCAGGTGCCTCCACTTACAAGCACTGAAACAGTTCAAAAGAGAAACACCCAAGGAGGAGGCAACAGGGCAAAACATGGCTCATCATAAAGCACCTTCATTTACCTGGTGGCACAGACTGGGCACGGAGGTGACACCTGGGTGCCAGGGGTCCTGCTGCCCTGAGCACAGCCTGCCCTGGAGGGGTGCAGCTGATGGCATGCTGGGGTTTGATATGTCATATGTCAGTTTTTCCTAGTCGCTATGAACATACATTTTTTACAATTATACCCCTGTTTTTTTGTGTGTGTTCCTGTCTGGTGGTTGTTTGCCAGGGCCAGAGGGAAAGAATGAGGAACTTAGCTTTTAGGTAAACAAAATGTTACTGTTGTACTGCTATAATTACAAGCGTTTTAAATTAGGTATTGACAGCAGTTGAGAGCTGGTTCTCAACTATGTCTGCTGGCAGGCAATGAGATGTCTACCAGCTTCTAAGGGGAACCTTATTGCAGGCTGTGAGTGAGAATAACTCATTAACCAGTTAGTCTATGGTGGTGTTGCTCCACATATGGTCGGCGGGCTGCTGGCGCTCTGGAAGACATTAGAAAGTGGTCTGAGAAATGACTGCACAAGAAGTGCAGAAATAACCCCTTATAGACAGATTCCCATTGCCACACCACTGGCGGGTATGTGCCCATGTCAGCAAGTCACCCTGAGTCTGCAAGCTGTGTGGTGATAAAATTGCCTAAGCACCCTGGCGTGAACTCAATTGGATGGGTCTTGACTAACTGCATGTGAAGGGAACTTCTGCTTGAACACATCGATGAGGAGCCAGTCTTCCCCCATCAAGGGGGATGAATGCTTTACCTCTTCTTTCTTGTATTTTTGAAGCATGGGATGGGCTAAGGGATGCTGCGTCTACATCCGTGTTGCTAGCAGTAATGAGTGCTACGGGGAAACGGAGGGCGGTGAGCCCATTTCCTTCACAGTGGGAGGAAAGTAGCAATTCAGGAGACCATTAAACATTAGAAATACCTCTGCGAGGTCCCTACAAAGATACACTTCATTTAGATTAAAGTCCCACAGGGCCAATTACCTTGGAAGAACAGAAGAACTTAAACAAAAGCTGAGTTAGGTATGCTGCCCACCAATGGATTTGAGCAAAAATGGATGCAGTGAGAAAACACTCGTGTATTATGAAAGTGAGAACATTTAGAGTAGGTCTGTGCAATAACCAACTTTTACTGTTCCCCCAGGATCAGTGTGCACAGGAAATATCTGTGGCATGCTTGCTTTTCCTGGAGATGACAGCAACCCTTTGGCAACCACTTTGTAATACGTGCTCGATACTTTAAAAAATGTTGGGCTGTTGTTTTATGAATGTGCTTTGATTTTCTGGTGCCAGAGCCTTTACACTTGGCTTCCTACCCTTTCTAAATTTGCCATTTCTTTTCTGACCCTGGACACCTCTCTAGTGCTGTTCAGTAGCTGTGGTGGTGCCTCCTTTCTTTTCAGTGCCAGCATTGGGATGGGGCTTGAGGAAAAAGGGAAGCAAACCCAAGTCTCCTGTGCTGCTTGTGTGAAAATAACCTCCATGGCCTGCGCTGTTCTATGGGGGGCCCAGGGCTGCTGGAGATGGAGATATGACTTAATACCCTGTTGTGGCTGGGGGGGTAGGGGGAAAAAAATCAAAAACACTTTCTGTT
>NW_009953719.1:2150707-2162669 GCF_000747805.2 Chaetura pelagica | reverse complement strand
TCTTTCTGTTACTGTTTCTAAGAGTGGGCTGGGTAATTCACAAACAAGCCTAAAAAGTGGAGCTTGATACTATCACTGGGGTTCAAGTCTGCTTTTGCTTCACCTGCTTCACCACAACTTTAATTGAACATTTAGCTATTTACAGTTAGACCTGAGTGCTGGAGTGCACTGAACTCTTAGGCAGGGCATATGGAAAATGAGTCAGTTCTAAGACACTGAAGAAACAAGTTCCTAAAAGTGTTTACTGATGCAAATTGCTGCCTGGTCTTGAAACCGCCTCTTTCATTTAACTGCATAAAAGAACTTTCTTAAGAGAAGTCTAAGGTCTAATAACTGAACATGCAGGCCTGAAAGGTTTTTAAATACTTCTTGCTTAAATAAGAATCATTAATGGTTTAACTGATAATGAGAAAAATGTTCATGCTATTAGTGGTTTACCACTTTGGTTCCAAAAGGATAAAAACAACTTCATAAAAGAGACCACAGACTGCCCATTTTCAGCCTCAGTGCAGGGTGAATGCTTCAGAAAATACGAAAACCATAATTTAAAATAATAATTTAGTATTTGTGTTTGGGGAAGATGGTTGAAATGCCCTTGGAGCATATGGGAGTGTGGCGATGAGGGGCTCAGCAGCTGCAGCCGAGGTGGAGCACTGCAGCTCACTCCGGGGCAGCCCGCATACCGAGTGTCCTTGCCTGGGCACCACGGCTGGGCACTGTCCTGTCCTCCCACTGGGAGCAGTGTGGGGACAGCCCTAGTCTTCCAGCCTGCCTTTAGGGTCCTCATCTGCGTGGTCAAGTCTGTATGTCTCACCGTCCCCTGAAAACAGGCTCAACAGGTATGTAAGGACAGCCAGGGATGATTTCTGCATCAGCCCCAGCTTTGTCTGCTGCAAGAGTAGTTAGAATTTTAAAAAAAATTATTAAATTTCAGTCCCAGCTCAGAATGCTGGTAGGGGGAATAAAAGATACTGAGTCTAGAAGGTGCTTGGTGCCTCAGGGCATTGCTGGGACTTGGTGGCTGAGGAGCAGCATCAGTGGTGGTGGTATGACCTTGTTTAATTTGTCCATCTGGGCCAGATGCTCTTTTCTTTGAGGATGTTCACTTCCCCTTCTTATACACTCTTTTAACCCTCAGGCAGTCTAGGCTGGACCTTATCTCCTGCTTAGATTAGTGAAAGTACATGGGTTGACCCAGGACTGACTCAAGCCCTTGAGAAGACCTGGTGCTTCTTCTCCAGAAAGCATTCCAGTTGAACAGGGTTGAAGCATTCACTCAGACTATCTCTGATTGCAAACACAATTACACTGGGGTTTATTGATGCTTCATGCAGCCATATTACATTAACTACAGCGTTTGCACTTATGTAAAAATGGAAAGTTTCCCTGGCTCCCCCTATGAAAAATTTGACTGTTACGCCTTGCTCAAAATGAAAACCAATCAAAGAAGGAACACAGCTGGGTGAATGACAAGAGAAACAGAACAGTGCCAGGGTGAATTTTTATGGAAATGCTCTCTGAATAGTATTTCCATGAAAAGGCAACTTACTCGCAGATGTAAGCTGTGTTTGCATGAAGGAGAATGTGATGCACCACACCCTGAATCTGTCAAGGTCTATAAACTTTTCACTTATTTTAAATTTAGGCAATGTAGAGGCCATATTTAAAACACAAAGTTTTTCTCCTTTTCTTCAGTGTAATCGGTTATTCCCAAGGTAGGAAATGCAAACTAGGGGAAAATAACTAAGAAAGTTTATGGAAGAAACATTTTGAATATATCGTAAACTTTACATATAATTAAAAATCTAATGTAAATTAATAAAAAAGGAAGTTTTCAGTATCATTCTGTTTATAACAGTGATTTGTAAGTCTACCTGTGTCAGGCTGTGTAGTGGCCATCTTAGTGAAGGAGCATGAGTGGCTTAAAAACTGCAAAAACTGCTGTTGATGGCAAGGGGATTTTTCTCATTCACATTAGTAGGAATAAGATTAGGGGAACAATATTAAAAGCAAGAAATGAAGGATGATTTATGTTAGTGTTCAAAATATGAGAGAGAGGAAAAAAGCAAAATGGTAAAATCATCAGCCCATACTTGAAACTGCCACACTTAGATCTGCTTAAACACCTTTTTTGGAGACTGTCTTCTCAATGGGCTGGTTTCCAAATGGCCTGACAAATGGTACTGTAGACTTACTGGCTATCAGGAGAGCTCTTGCAAAGGCTGATTCTTGGAATCTGTAAATTTTTCCCTTGTTTCTGGGATTTTTTTCATGTCATACCAATCAATGTGTTTGAAAAGTGCTGAGGGAGAAATTCTTGAGACAACCTTGGAATTTTTAAGCCTATTCCTGCATGGCACTTTCTGAAATAAATTAGAAAGCACATTTTAAATTTATGATAGCTTATAACTTGATGTCATTGCTGTTCTAAGAATAATAATCAAGGTTTGATATACTGGCTTGGTTGTTTAAATTTCCTTTTGACACTGCCAGTGATAAGCTAGAGATAGTAATACTAGGTATATTCTCCTGTCATCTTCTCAAAACTTGTCACCATTGAATACAATACAACTGTGCATGGGTTTGAAATATAAAAGCATTTGTCAGATGCTGTGATTTCTTAATAAAGATCTGCAATGGAGATCTCATTACAGAAAAACTTAGGAATGAGTAGCCCTTGTCTCTGGTGGTTGGGAGTAGAAAGGAGTGACTGCCATTTTTAAACAATATTAAATTTTCCAAAAGGAAAAAAAAAAAAAAAAGTATCTCAACAGGATACTGTGAAACAGTGAGCAGATTTGGTTGTGGCATTAAAAAGACTTAAAAGATGTGCTCTGTAAGGGGTTGATAGTGGTAGCTCTGTTACTCCCCCATACTGATGTAGGTCTATTCCCGGCATCCCAGCTGGTTACAGAGTTGGGGATCCGCATTGGTCAAGGACTTTACAGCAAGGAGCAATGGTGAAGTGATGGGATATCATCACCAACAGCACATGGGAGTGCTAGATCATGAGGCAGCACTGTCACCTAGCACTTGCTAGGTGACAGTGGGCAGTATCCTTGCTCCTCTTTCTGAACCTCCTGAGCTGGCATGAAGCCCACCTAATAAATGGAATAAGCCATGGAAAATGCATTGGTAGCATGTGCTGACATGGGTGGAACACACATGAGGATGGAGAAGGGGATCCCATTACCCCCTGTTCAGCTGCACAACCCTTTCAGCCAGCAAAGAACAAAATGTTAACCCTTTCAAAGTTTCCTGGTGAGCAGGGAGAAGGCAAGAAAGTGTTTCCCACTTCTCTGATATTTGACTTTGAAAAGTCTGTATAAGCATAGAAATGCCATGGGGAACAAAAAGTACAAGTGGCTCAGCAAGTATTGTGAGTGGCAATGACTGTCCTGGGGTGAGTGAATACAAGGCTGGGTTCAATCTCCTGCAGTCAATAAACTGTTTGTGCTATGCTTTCATCCTTTGCAATGTCAGAAGAGCATTTGAGTGAATTACAGCCTTCTGTTTACTCTGGGACTGTTTATCATCCCTTGTGTAGTCGAGGACATGTTTCACTACAAAAAGCAATTCACAGGGCATTATCCTAAAACGAAGAAAAATCAGTTTATATCAATTCCTGGCTTCCTACTATTTCTGATTAGCTCTCTTCCCTCCTTCCCCCAAACTCACAAACATATTCAGGCATCACCCACTTAGTACTAGAAAAGGGATATTACATCTCTAGATTATTTCCCCAGTACTTCTACTTTTCTACTACAGGAAGGGTCCATGGAGTATATCCAGAAAGATGTTTTTGTTCCCCCACCCTGGGTTTCAGTCCCAAGACTGCCAATTAAATTATCCCATAAATCCTCCATTATAGGTAGTAAAACCTAATTTTAGATTTCCTGCCCACTCTAGTGTCCTGCTTGATTGCTACCATTTGGATAGAGGCTCAGGCTCAACCTGTTAAGCAGACAATTGCAGTGAATTGACTTTCTGTGCCACATGTGGAGAACTTTTTAATATGTGGCATTTGGTCATAATTCTCTCTGGCTGTTTTCTACCTTTTAGTTGCTCAGACTTTTTTTTTAAGGCTGAAAAATAGACATGTGTAATTTATTCTTTTGTAAAAAAAATTTTGAGAGAAAGGTTGTTACCCTGTGGATTAGGAGGAATGTTAACATACCTGCCACCAGTAAAACACTTAGAGATCAAATTTGATTTTAAATAATTTTTGTTTAAAAGAAGAGACATGTGTTAATAGAACTAACACGTCTCTGTAAACTAAAATATTTCAGGTAATCTGAATATAAATTCATTCTGTAGCTTCTTGTTCAAAAGCAAATATATTAATTAGATGCATACTATGCTAATTTTCTGGAGGGCAGATTCTGTTAATAATTTTCTCACAGAGGAGCATTTATTTCACATACAGTCTCACTAAAGTTTCCTATTTTATCCTGAGTATCAGCAGCTCCTGGCTTGCTAGGTTTCCTTGTAAGCTTTACTGAGGACATATAAGAAATAAGGTTGTCACAAAAAGCTGTTTTATCATGCAAATAAATTGTAAGGATCCATGCATCAGTGCCTTGATCTTTGAACAAAAGAATATTTGGATTTGGTGTGGAGCACTTCTGTCACTGGGATTTAGGTAGAACTCAAAATCTGTCTGTGAAGAAAAATGGATCATAAAATATTATGATAATTTAACAGCTTTCCTTGGCTCCCTACTAGATTTTGTTGTTGTTGTGAACCTGCTAGAATTCCAGAGCCATCCAAATCACAGATTTGGATATTGTAGAGGTGCTGGAGTCTATCTTGTACATGCCCAAACCTCTGTCTTTCTGAATGTGTTTCCTGCTTGAGTAGACTGGTAATGTTTTAACAGCTCTGTGTCAAATCAGAAAGGTGTGTGGCAGTCAGTAGGGGACTTCTTGATCTCCGGAGTGTGATGACAGGAAATGTAATTCAAGGTACAGGGTGCATATAATCTTACAGGCATTTGCAAAAGGGAAAAATGCTGCTAAACATACATCTTGTTGAGGGAGCAAATGCTGCTTCTTGGACTGATTTTCTGGACAGGGACTTTCCTCTGAAATCCATTCTTGGTGATCCATCAACTGGCTTGCCTAAGTAGACTTCAGCTGAACCTGTTGATGACAACCATAGCATGAGCTGGTACTGCTCAGATGTTGGTATGAACCTGTCACTTAGCAAGCATTCATCCTTGCTGCTGGGCAGGACTGTGGGCATAGAAAGGGGTGGTTCTGTTCAGATGGGCAAATTCTTCTTTTTAGCTATCCCAATCTGCATATGCCAGCAGTTTGTGAGCTGCAGAATCAATCAGCCCATTTGGGCAGTTCTGTCCTATGTGGATTCTCTGATGTCTAATTAAGACTGCCCCTTTTTATCTTTCCCATCAGTGGAGGCACTAACAGTATTTCCCTGCTTTGCCCAGTTGTTTGCTTCCCTCACTCTTAAAGCAATGTAGCATTTTCAAGCCCATTAACCCCCTGGTAAATTTGGGGAAGACAGGGTGATGATTCCTAAGCTGATGGAAGAGGCCAAGGAACACTCATATATACGTCAAGTATCATTGCTTGAAGAGTTGCACTAAAAAGGGAACCACCATGGTCTCCTTGCTAAATGGATCTTCTCCCCTAGCTTTGTTTATTGTACTGTGACTCTGTGTGGGGAGATTATCATTTGTTGAGTGATGCCTGAAGCACTGTATAAAAAATAAAACATACACAAAGGCTAGCAAAGAAAAGAAGAAAGGAATTTAGGCCTCCCAGTCACAGTGCTGTTCCTTTAATGGTTCATGAAATATTGTATGCATTTTCCAGTCCTATTATTTGTCCAATTTAGGAACCTGGAAATATGAGAAGGGATGGTCACATCAGTGCTCAGAAACAGAAAGCAGATAGAATATAGGAAACAATGTACATGTTTTCTGTACTGGAGTTAAATGTAAGAGTGACAGACAGTGCCCCTTGGGATGCAGAGCTCTGAACTGCTGCTGGATTTATTGGTTGTGTGGTTGGCTTGAATTGTGCTGCACCATCTAAACTTTGGGTCCCCAGACACTGTGCCTATATAGTAAACCTTAAAATGTAATCCAAGTGACTTTACTCAGTCACATCTGTATATCTGTAGACAGCATGGGAAAAATTATTTGAAGCAGAAAACACTTGATTTATCTGTGGGGCTTAATTCTGAAACCTAATCACAGTGTGTAAAATATTCAATACTGTAAATTATGTTCTCATATGATATTTGGTTTCAAACTACTAGCAACACCTTCATCTGTGCCAGAGGTTCCAGTTCTCTGTATCTAGCATCTTCTGTTATCGCTGCATGTTTGTTAAATTCTGAATTGCTCATTCAAGGGCAGCAAGAAATGAAGACAATTTGATACCCAGTCCAGTAACACTGGGAATTCTACCCTGATTGATACTGTGCACTTTCATACTTACCTTATTTAAAAATATTAGGTTTTAACATTGAGCTGAGAATTTTGCTGCATATCCAATGTCTTGCATGGAAATGCTCTTAATTCTAGGTATTCATCTTCACAATTTGAACTAGACTTGTGTCAAGCCTGTCTTGAATATGCTACTGTTACTAGAATAAAAATTCTCTCTGGTATGCTAAGAAGAGAGGACGTGCTGGGGTTTGCAATTTTAGCCTTACAGATTCTTTATTATTAATAGATTAGTGGGGATTTTTCCAAAGACTCCTATGAGTCACAAGAGCTCCTGTTACTAAATTTCATATAATCATTTATTTATACAACTATACATGAGGTCTTATGGTCTTTTCAGCCCAGAAAGAGCCAACGTAAGTGTAAATGCAGTTTATTGAGTTCTGGAGATCATAAATATCTCCTTTAACATTTGATTTGTCTTCAACTATGGGCATTGAAAGAAGTGTCTCAAAATTAGGAAAGTAGGGACATTTACTACTCCTTTGGACAACTGTGTATTCATACTCAGAATGAAACTTTGGCAGAGAGTAGTTAGAATTAAACTGTCGCCACCAGGGCAGTTTTACTTTATGTACTGCAAGGTTATATGAGTTCTATAGGTTCATTTATTTTGCTGATTAACAGTCTAGTCCTGCTCTTGACAAAGTCTCCTGTTTTTTCATTCCCATGACTTCCCAAGATGAGCAGAAGAGATAAAGTCTCAGGCAGAGGGAAATGTAAGAACAGAAATAAAAAGGAATGAAACTTTACGTTCTTCGTTTTCCCCTCCCAACTTGAATTTGTCTGGACTTTATGACAATATTTTGTTTTCATACCATACAGAAACCATCCAGAGAGATCTCAGCAATGTGTGACCTCAGTATACAAGGGAGCCAGCTACAGACAATGCCATGTGGAGACTCTTCCATGCTGGTAGATACCAAAGGGATACCATAAGCTCAGTGGACTTTTGAGAGTATCTGCTGCCACCAACCCACCCATCATGCTGGTAGCTGCAAAGGTGGTTTGGTGGTCACAGATCAAGATGTTTTCCTTTGACCTCCCAGCTGTTTGATCGGTATTTTCCAGAGGTTTGTTGCTGTCACAGCCCTTGCAGCAGGAGCTCACTGGCTCCTCCATTGCCATCAGCAATGACTTTGGATGTCTCATGCTCCAAACAGCCAGACAGAGCCTGGAAAACTTGGTGGCAGCACAGTATTTAAAAAGAAAGGGCTTAGAAGGAATTTCCATTTTACTGTTGTTGAGAAGTTACGGCTTTTTAATATCAAGGTGCTAGCCAGAAGAACTTGAAGAAATATGTTACATGTATTGGAGAAAGAAATCAGGACCAGATGACAGTCTTATGTTCTGTCAGTCTTTCAGCTTCTTCAGGTTGTTTGCTCTAGGGACAGGAAGTCTGCATGTTTAAGGGTGTTATGTGTCAGCCTGAGTTTGTGTGCTTTGCTGCTAAATGATTTTCTTTCATGATTGTTCCATGCTAAATGCAAGCAAAATACATCTACATTCAAACACACATTTTTGTAAGTAGATCATGATAATGTAGGCTAGAATAATTTTTCTTTAATGATGTGTAATCAAGCTATTTGAAGTAATTAATGACTGTAGATGTTCCTTGTCTTCTTTTGAGTCTTTTATCAGATGGGGGCTGAGCAGTTTTTGAAAATATTATCTTTTTCTTGTCTTGACTGCATTGACAAAATCTCTAGCTTGCCTGGAAAACAGTTGCCTGAGCTTTTAACTGCCATGGGAAGAAACAACATTCTGAGACAATATTTGTACTAATGTTATCTTTGTGTTTCCTTCTTATCTCACCACTACTGAAGTGGAATGACAGGCTGACATTGCTTTCTGCTAAACTAAAGATGATTAGGGTGCCCTTATGTTCTTTATTTCAACTACAATTAAACAAATGTGGGAATTAAGAACATTCTGAATAACTGAATGACAGAATATGAGTGTTTTAAGCAAGATTATACACTATGGTTTCATTTTCCACAAGCAAATGAGGGTAGTGTTTCAAAATATCAAGGTGATAGTGATAGATATGAAGAATATTGTATTTAAAGGTGCAAACAACGATGAAAGTGTACAAAAATTCAGAAGAAAATACTTTGTTTTGGGTTAAAATTATAAAATGAAACAACCCCGAATACATTCTTGTCTGTAGGCAAATTTGAGGCAACTTTAACTTTTCTTTCAAAAGTTCTGCATGGGCATAGCTTGTTGTCCATCCCATTTTAATGAGACTGGGAACTTCCTCCCGTGTGCAGGTAAAGCAGAGCTGCTTTTCTAATATGTTGAACTCTATGGTGACTTATGTCATTCTCCCTTTCTACGGGCCTGCTGTAAGGTAAAAGCTGTTTTCCAAGATAAAAGATAATTTAAAAGTTCACAGTGGTCATAATAACCCTTGGGCACACTGGAAATATAAGACAGTATGTGCTGTTGTGACTTTATTCTAAAGGGTATAATAATGAGGAGATAGGCACAAAGTAGGATGTTTTTTATCCTCCTTTACATTCTGACACGAAAGCCAGCCAAGGTATTATTCTGCTTTTCCTTTGCTATTATCTCTTCTTCTTTCCTGTGGAAAGCAACATCTTTTAAGAAAATAATTTTCTCTGTACTTATATCCGTGTTCCCTCATACATTTTATGTGATTTTCCTTAATTTCCCTTCTGCCCAACTATGTTAGAGACAGCCTGTATCCTGAGGGCATGTTAGTTGAGCAGGGAATCTGCCTGTGAAATTACTCCCAGAATGAGTTTTCCCAGTGATTATGGAAAATGACAGCAATGCGCTGTGAGTGCACTGTTTACCTGTTAATTTGCATGATGCATGCAGGAAGGGCTTGCTGGCTGGGGAGGCATTGCCTGCCTTAGTTTCTAGCTTGTAATTGATATCCAAGGTGTTGGTTTAAATCTGTAGTCCTGAATAATTTGGGATTCAGTTACCAAAAGTATTATGTTTTTCCATAGTTGAGATGAGAAGGAATTATAGGGGCAGGAAATTCTCAGTAAGGACTTCATGTTCCTAAGCCTAAATTATTATTTTTTAAATCCCTTTCATTGGTTTCACAGACTTCCACAACATGGAGTGGGTGTCCACAATTGTGTTTTAAAACTTTCAGGGTAGCATTTTTCTCTTCTATATGCTTTGTTAGCAGTGCTGTGAATTCAGCAGTTGGAAGTGTTGTCCTTAGGCTCTTCCCGTTTCACCCTTAAAAGTTCACAGATATGGTTCCTGTACTGGTCCATGGAAATGCATTTTCCGGGGCTCTCTGAACACCCAGAGCTCAGTTCAAATCCCTACCGTGGTTTAAGTAGAGTGTGGATATAAAATGGGATTTCTTCTGTTTGGGATATCCTCATCATAGCATTAAAGGGTGCTGTCACATCCATCTCCCTCCATCTCCCTCCATCCCCTCTGTAGGTGTGAGTCCATTTTGAAGTATAACATTTATTCATAGAGTGAAAAAGATCAATGTTGAAACACAGAGAGAGTACGGCACATCCACGCAAATCCTTGCTACAGTGAATGTCTAATTATTTATGTAAAACATGATATTGCCAAAAGGAGCCGTTAAAAACTACTGAGCCATGGGCACAGGGGAAGGCACACAAAGCTGGAAAGAAGAACCTTGGCTTTTCTTACTTCCTGCAGTATCTATTGGGAGCAGGACTGTTCTGGAAACTTGGTTCAAATCTAATAATTAGGGATAGCTGAAAGCTGCATTTCTTTCACTGAAAAAAGAATACCATGAAATCATTGTGCCTAAATTAAAAAAAATAAGTGTCCGGTTTGAAGTGATTTCCACCAAGAAATAAAAATATCAGCAGTATTCCCATCACCAGTATCACATTGTCTTGTTCTCTGCTTTGCAGAGTTCCAACATCCTCTCCTTATGGCTTATCTTGTTTGATTTTGATTTCCGAGGATGGCAGTATGCTTTTATTTTTAGGTAAATATCTTGCATTGAATTGTTGTGCTTCAAAGCCAGTTCTTTTGTGATTCTACAGGAGTGACCCCACAGCTTGCAATAGCAAATATGCTGCTTGTCCCTCTGTAAAGGGGTCTAAGCTTTTAGGCTGAGACCAGTGCCCATTTCCAGCCCCAGCATGAGGAACAGAAGCCATAAATTAAATTAATTTTACTTATTTAGATGTAAGTTCATGTGCAGACCTTTCCTCTGGTTAATAGCTAAACAAAAGTATGACTCAGATGAAAAAGTATATTTTGTAGCTAAATGTTAAATATTTATCTTCTGAAATGGCATTTCATATTTTCTTTATGTTCTGTGGCAAGAATTCCAGGGGCAAAAAAAATATTTTCTAGATTAGTGAGGGAAGTTGCCCAAATGTAGTTACAAAGATGCTTGATTCAAACTGGGGATTTAGTTACTGTTTTAAAACTCTTTTTTCCTCCCATTTAGTAACTCTGACCTGGCAGAGATGTGGGGTTTTGTTGCAGATGGTTACTATACATACTAAAAGGACTGTATACTTGCAATATGCTCCATAAGCTCTTAAATGCTGTAAAAGCCTGGCTGACTTTATAGTTTGCATCCTGCCATTAGAATTCTCTCTGAAGTCTGTCAGAGGAATATAATTCCACTCTAATTAAAGCTATCCCTCTTTTCCAAATGTGAAACTGGCCTAATTAATAAGTAATTGTTTCACAGATATAAAGAAAGCCTAATTGTTCCTTACCCCCTGGCTACAGTGTCCTGCTTGCTTCCACCTAAGCAGAAGCCCTGTGAAGGGTTTTTTGCTTCTGTAACGCCATCAGGACTATGATCTGTAGCCAGTGGAAAAGGGAAGATATTTGGAGCATGTTATTTTTCCACTGCTGGTGAAAACAGTCTCCCTGAGATAGTAGTATGTGAGTCCACAGATGCCTTACAGACCTCAGAGGTGAGAGGAAAATTTTCAGCTTGCTGCACTTCATGCACTTCTGAAAACACTGGCTCTTGACTCCTTGCCTTTCTGCAAGGAGAGGAGGAAAAGGATGTTGGGACCAGTTACTTGAGGCAAGATGAAATTAATACGATTGGTGGTGTTGTGACATTGTCTGAGGGAAATCCTGAGTCATAGCTGTTCAAAAACCACTTTGTTACACCTAGTTCATGTGTACCACTGAATACGTAGGAAATATACACAACTTCTGCATATCATAAAGGAAGACGATCATACCCTTTACTAATATCATCCTAGGTAACTTTCCCCATCCTTTAAGCCAATGGAATTTGATGCATGGTGTTGTGACATTGTCTGAGGGAAATCCTGAGTCATAGCTGTTCAAAAACCACTTTGTTACACCTAGTTCATGTGTACCACTGAATACGTAGGAAATATACACAACTTCTGCATATCATAAAGGAAGACGATCATACCCTTTACTAATATCATCCTAGGTAACTTTCCCCATCCTTTAAGCCAATGGAATTTGATGCATTTTTTTTTTTGCTTTCCTCATTTTGGTATA
>NW_009953719.1:2124808-2150484 GCF_000747805.2 Chaetura pelagica | reverse complement strand
AGCATGGATTGGATCCAAAGGCCACTGGTAAGAGTGGGATCTGAGCAGGATCTGGGCCTTCAATCTTTGTAGTTCAAATCTGAGACTGAGTCCATGAGCTGCCCGAACATGAAGCACACAGAGGATATACAACTAGTCCTGCAAACACTCTAAAAACAAACTTCCAAGTTGCTGTGATTAAAATTATGCCATACTCCAACTGCAAGCATCAAAAAGAGTGGAAGAGGCAGTTCTGAGTTCTTTCTTTTTCATCCCAACTGTTTCGTTAGCAGTTGCGCCGAGATGAATCAGAGCTTGGGACAGAAAGGATAATGGTTTACTTTCTCATTTCCACTGAAAAAGCAGAGTCATTGCTGTTATAGATCTAGTATTCGACATTTATACACACCTGGCACATAAAAAAGTGGAAGAAATTTGATCTACATTTAAAGGAAATATTTTGCATCATAAATTCTTTGAACTTGCAGCTTGCACTTTTTTTTTTTCTCCTTTTCTTTAGGAGTGTATTTGTTTAAAAAAAAGGCAAGATTGATGTTACAGAAAACATAAATCTTAAACTACATGCTAACATGTAAAAAAGATCTTTAATACTTCTATATGTATCACTTTTTCTACTGGTTAATAATTTTAGACAACACAAAATGAATTTTAGAACTGCAGCAAGGCTTTGAATACTTACCAAATCTATGATAATATATGTGACAGGGCCAACCAGTGGCTTGGAGAACCGATGAGGAGGCCACAATAGCCATGTGCCTGTTCTTTTTCCTTCACTGGTGGATGGCAAAAAGGTGTTTTAATGTGTAGCCAATATGAGATACCCACAATGCCTTTTTGGCCTTCCTAGATGAAGCATATCCTGATTCACTATTTTAAGGGGTTGTACGCTCTTGAAATAATGCCTTCAGTTGTAAAACTAGAAACAGGTATAGATGCAGTCACAGAGATAGACGCTTAAACTGCCTTTCTTAGCTGAACTGAATTGCATTAGTACCTGGCTCTTGTAGCAAGCAAAAGTAATGTTGAGCAAAAGATCAGAAGCATGAATGACAACGGTCCAAAGTTTGAAAAATGGATAAAAAAATATTACTGCGGTCTTCATCTACCTGGTGGGAAGGTGTAGAGCAAGACAGAGCTATGTTCTTCTCAGATGCATGCAGCAAAAGTCCAAGAGATTACAGTTGCAAATTGCAGTAGTGGAAAGTGTGGCTAGAAACAAGGAGTGTAAAGGTATATAAAAATTTATTCTAAGCTTGGACTCTACAATGGGATTTTGAATCACCACAAAATCTCAGAATTGTAATGTGTCTATGTCTCCTCATTTTTTAGCAGAAGAACTTGAGATGGGATCTGTGGCTTTGGAGGGAGAGCAGAGGAAAAAAAATTGATTATAAAATATTGGAAGAACTCTTTCTTGAGAGCTAAACAATCTCAGGTTAGGTCCATTGTGACAAGGTCTGCTATGTGTGGCTGAACGAAAAAAACCCAAAAGGTGGCCAGCCTGAGCCTTGCCAGGCAACGTGTGTTAAGTTCCTGTGACAAGATCCCGTGCAAAGGCACCCACCCTCAAATACTATCCAGAATGTACCAGTTTCATAGGGGCAAGGCATTATTTTACAGAATCATAGAATGTTAGGGATTGGAAGGGACTTCAAACGATCATCTAGTCCAACCACCCTTCCAGAGAAGGATCCCCTAGAGTAGGTCACATGGGAACATGTCCAGGTGGGTTTTGAATGTCTCAACCTCCCTGGGCAGCCTGTTCTAGTGCTCTGTCATCCTCACAGTGAAAAACGTTTTTCCTTAAGTTTACGTGGAACCTCTTATGCTCCAGCTTGCACCCATTGCCCCCTGTCCTATCATTGGACATCACGGAGAAAATCCTGGTGCAATCCTCTTGACACTCGGCCTTTGTGTATTTTTAATGTTAATGAGGTCACCCCTCAGTCTCCTCCAGGCTAAAGAGACCCAGCTCCCTCAGCCTTTCCTCATCAGGGAGATGTTCCACTCCCTTCATCATCTTTGTGGCTCTGTGCTGGTCTCTTTCAAGCAGTTCCCTGTCCTTCTGGAACTGAAGGGCCCAGAACTGACACAATATTCCAGATATGGCCTCACCAAGGCAGAATAGAGGGGGAGGAGAACCTCTCTTGATCTACTAACCACACCCTTTCTAATACATCCTTAGATGCCACTGGCCTTCTCAGCCACAAGGGCACATTGCTGGCTCATGGTCATCCTCCTGTCCACCAGGACCCCCAGGTCCCTTTCCTCTACTCTGCTTTCCAGCAGGTCAGCCCCCAACCTGTACTGGTACCTGGAGTTGTTCTTCCCCAGATTCAAGACTCTGCACTTGCCCTTGTATTTCATGAAGTTCGTCCCCACCCAACTCTCCAGCCTGTCCAGGTCTTGCTGAATGGCATCACAGCCTTCTGGTGTGTCAGCCACTCCTCCCAGTTTAGCATCATCAGCAAAGTTGCTAGCAATGCCCTCTGTTCCCTTATCCAGGTCACTGAATATATTGAATAGCACTGGTCCCAGTACTGAGGGACTTCACAAGATACAGGCCTCCAACTAGACTGTCCCATTGACCACAGCTCTCTGACTTTTTCCTTCAACCAGTTCACAATCCACCTCACTACCCAATCATCCAGACCACACTTCCTCAGTTTAGCTGCAAGGACACTGTGGGAGATGGTGTCAAATGCTTTACTGAAATAAAGATAAACCATATCCACTGCTCTACCATCATTTATCCACCTGGTTATGTCCTCATAAAAGGCTATCAGGTTGGTTAAACATTGCTTCTCTATGGTAAAACCATGTTGACTGCTCCTGATGACCCTCTTATCCTTGATATGCCTAGAGATATCTATTAAGGCCAATTATTTGGCCTTCCCTTGCTAAAGAGACTATCTGAATTATTCCTATCTCTGCACATGCCATGTATTTTTGCCAGTTCGGGGAAACAGCTAGTTTCTTTAACAGCATTCTCCATTGGAAGAGTTACTGCTTCCTTCCAGGCACAGATCCTTTAAGAAGTGGGTGAAACACGTGTGCCCATATAGTGGCTGGAGTCTGCTCTTGCCTGGCCGAAATCTGTTATAGTTTTTGCTATTTACTCTAACGCAAGTGGAACTGGGTCCTAGTTATGGGCTTTTGTGAACTATCATGATGGAAGGCATGGCAATAAATGTAGTAAGATAATAAACCTTGGCTGTATTTCTATAGTAATGTATAAGCCCATCTGTATGCCGTATGTTAATAAAAACAACTAATTACAGAATAACTAAATATAAAGGGCCCCACTGCTTAAGAAAACCCTCCTGTATCCCATTCCCAAACTTCTTATTACATCTATGTAAAGTCTGGACCATAGGCTGGTTTTGTTGCATTAAGTCCTGATTTGGAATTAAAGCTAAGCAAGAAGATAACTGCAGCCTTATCTTTGCAAAGGCCTATTCATGTCTTTATGCATTAGAACTAGTCCCATTTGCTTTGGGGGAACTACTTCTAAAGTATAGATGTGGTTGCATCTGTAACTCTTTGCCATGCCAGAGCTTTCCAGAGTACTGCTGGAAAAGCACATGGGATAAGTGAAACCTGTCTTAACCCTGTAATTGCTTTCCTTATCCAGCTGTAAGTACAGTCTGCTGTGATTGTTATTGCTGCTTTTTCACTTATCCACACGCAAAATGCCATGTGCTGCTTTTACTGCACTTTTTGTCTGCTGCGAAATCAGGCTCAGTGACCTAAATGCATTCCTCTTCACTCTGTTTTTAAATACCGTACGAGGTGGAATACCAATATTTCCCTCACAATATGTAGAGAAATAAACATACTAGGAGTTTTTAGTTGAGCTTCACGAGTGTCTTTTCTGTGTGAAATTTGTTTCTTCACATTTCTAATCAAACTTGTGTTTTGCGTAGCACAGGTTCAAAAACCTGCTATAAATTTTATGTTACATCTTTCCACTCACTATTAGGAGATACATTTAGATCTGCACAGCATTATTTTTCTAAACCCTTAACTTTAGACTTTATAGTTTTACAAGTGACAGCTCCGTGTTTCATCTAGCAAACTACTCCACATGCTGAAAAAATGAGCCTAGGATTATACATTGAGTCAGTATTAGCTATTTACAGACATTCTTCAGATGCATTTGAAATAAAAATGAAAAAAAAGCTGTGAGGATCACAAATCAAAGCATTATTGAAGATGACTTATATCCTTCAAATGTACTTACTTGCTAAGGATATGTAATATTTTTATAATGCATTACCATTTTTTATTTATAAAATGAGATTCAAGGTGCAATGGAAGTGCCAGTCATCCTAATGTGTACTTTTGAAGCACATTTTGCAGTGCAAGTCAACACTTAATGGAAGTCACTGTTTTTCTTAAATATCTTGTGTTCATACAGTTGTTCTGATTTTTTAATTTATTTTGTTGTGTTTTACTTTCTATCATCTGAAATGGAAGTGCCACAAGTGAGAAGAGAAATTAAACCAATAGAAAAAATGTATGCCAAGGACATACAAGAGGAGTGAAAAACACTTATTAACAGAAAGGGAAATTGGTCTGAAGAACTTCAAAGACTTTGCTTAGTTTTGTTCTGTAGTCACATGATCCTTTCCACTGGAAGCTGCCTTAACTTACTGATATGCTGAAGGAGGAACATTACATGGATTTACACTTTGTCTTAAGACTATTTTAAGAAAAAAGTGGTGTTACCAGTCATGTTGGCTGAGTCAGTGTTGTTCCCCATGAAGTCCCTTTCCTCAGGCTGAAGCTTCAAAACAACAGAAATCCTGCAGGGGATTTTTAAGAGTCATCCACACTTCTCCATCATCCTCTCTGTTGTGCTTTGCTTATACCTTCATGGAGGTCTTATACACTCCTCCTGTTTCTGACATCCCATACGTTGATCTCCCCTCTTCAGCTGATGCAGGAGACGCCCATACACGGCTGTAGAAGGGAAGCAGGCACCACAACTGTCTTTGAAAACAAAGATGTGCCAGAGAAACATTCTTCAGACACCTCAGCTGACTACTTGGTCAAGCGTAATTTCACTTTCAGTGAATATCCATGGCAAGGACACGCTTCCTGGAAAGTTTCCACATATGGGACCATTTTTCACAGTCCCTGGTATACCTTTGTCCATAAATGTAATTGCTTGGATGTGCCCAAGCCTCTGTGGGAATTTTCTCTGCAGTAAGGATTGTCAGTATAGAATCCTAATGTATGCCTCAGTGAGTGGCTATGGGATGTAATTTAAATTCACACAGTCTGCTCTTGATTTAACTTGCTTTCCAAAAGTTCTTGTTGAGTCCAATTTGAGTCCAATTGATATGATCTTTGCTCTCCCTCCAGGCCCAGCTCTCACCAGAGGAACCCCTCAGGGAGGTGCATTTACTATTCCTCCCCATGAAGGGGACCCCGAAGTAAATTTGACACAGGAAGCCCAACAGTGAGGTGCCACAGCAGAAAGAAAGGGTTGGCAGGTCATGACTGGGGTGTATCTGTAGCTGCTGGGCAACTGCTGCAGTTGCTTCCCACGCATGCTCTGGGATTGCTTCAAAGGCAGTGTTCAATGATGATACTGTCTGGTGAGTGAGTTCCCCAGGACACATCGCTGCCCCTCCTCTTCGCAGCACCCTGGACCAACAAGAGCAAGTCCATCCATAAAGGAAAAAAGAAAAAAGAAAAAAAGCACCAAACATTATCTTGTTCATTAAAACAATGATTTTCCTCCTCAGAGCAAGAAGCATCCCCCAGAAGCCTAGACAGATCAAAAAGGAGGACAGCTTTCCAGTGCAGATTACTGAAACATTTGTTGCATCCCCGAAGTGAGCGCTTGCATGCAACAGATTCAGTGCCAGTACATTCTGTTCCTGAACAGCATATATGTTTCTTGAATATGACAACCAAGGAAATTTATTGAAAGCAGAGAAAATATTAACTTTTTTTTTTTTTTTTTAATTTCTTGGTCATGTATATCTAAGCTAAGTGGCATTACACTTTAATTCTCCCATAAATGAAATTTGAGATTGTTCAGAATTTAGATATTGTTTTTAAATTTAACAATTCAGGACTTTTCTAGGTTTGGCAGAACTATGCAGCTAATCTGCAGTAAATAACATACTAGTCTAATGCA
The DNA here is from genome assembly GCF_000747805.2 of Chaetura pelagica. NCBI lineage: Eukaryota > Metazoa > Chordata > Aves > Apodiformes > Apodidae > Chaetura > Chaetura pelagica. Next base: position 2,144,330 of record NW_009953719.1, on the reverse strand, counting down.
CTCAGGAATTAGTGGAAGTGCATGGTGGATATAATTTTGGATTATGCAAATTAATGAAGTGGTTATCCTCAAAAAGTCTCTGAGGTGTTCACATATTTCTGACCTTTAAAAAATTCTGCCATTTTTTGCTTAATATGCACATGCCATCGGTATGTACTAGATGCTTGAGTATGGTTGAAAATACTAATGTATCATCCAAATGCTTTGTGGTGTTAAACTCATATTGATTCTTGCCCAGTTCTTTCCATGGGTTTGTTAGAAACAGATCTCTTGAGAACAAAATTAAATATAAAGGCACAGGCATCTGACAGCTAGAGGGCAGCTAGAGCATCTAGTCTAATCTCCTGTGCATCGTCTGTCCTTCAGCTTCACAAAGCTACCTCTGATCTGGAAAATTCAGGTAACAAGACTGTGTGCAAAAGGCCTGCAGCAGCTAATCCACAAATCTTTCCCAAACAAAGGGCCTTAAATTCCAAGAGGCACTAGCCAAGGAAGGCATGAAGGAGCTGATAACATGCGCTGCGGGACATTGATGTGTGATTTGTTATTATTGAATTGGAACTTGTTGTTCTACATTCAAAAACACTTTCATTTGCTTTTGTCTTTCCAAAATAAACTATTTTTCCTTAGCTTGTGACTTCAGCCTCAAAATAATTTGTTGCTAATTTTTTTAATAACAGTGAATGTATCTTCCTGCAGATGTAATTTTAAGTGAAGCATCAGTTAAAAATGTTTGAAACAGGCTTGGGTTGGAACAGTGGAATGAATGCAAATTCGAAACTACTATTTGTCACTATATATCCCTCCTGATGTCATCCTGCTTTTGTACAATACACTGTTTTTCTTTGGAAAGTCATATTTCTTTAGAGCAATAAGGTCCATAGTTATGACATGCAGACAGAAATTATGTGGTGATTACTTTGTGGCCAAGTGTTGTGCTCTTGTGGAGCTGACCAGCAGACACCTTCAACTAACAGTGGAGTTGAGTTTGAATAGTTAAACACAGAAATCTGACAAGGCAGCTCTAGCATGAAACAGAAAGGAAGCAAAGTGTACTAAGTAGGAATTTGGCTTGATTTGGGAACTTTTCTGGTGACTTCTGTGTTTTTTTACTTGGAGAGCACGAAGTCTTGGATTCATGTGTTGCTTCCCCATGGTATCTCATGTATGTATGTAGGTATCCTGTAACAGGATAAGCATCAGGGAGTAACAATTATCAAACACCCATGTATGGTATTAAGACAGATAGTCAAAAGCTTGAGCTTTGGAAAGTGGTTGATGTAGTTCAATGTGTCAGATGTGACTCAAAAGTCTCCTTCCTCTCTGAAGATATTACTTCATTCATGGTAACAACATTTGTAAGTGGCCTGGACTGAAGAGATAGTGTTTGGGGAATTCCAAACTCGTTTATATGCAGCTGGGAGTTTCAGGAATAGCTGCTCTACATTCCACATTGATATATAATCCTCATTATGGCTTTGAATAAGAACATGGTAATTTGCCAAAAAATAAATAAAAGAAGTTGTTGGTCAGAGGCATACTATATAGGGAGTAGTAATAAAAGCAAATATGTTTGGCTGTAGTCTAAAGTTCCTACTGTAAATGAGCTAATTTAGGGCTGTATCCTCCCCTGAGGTCATAGGCTGGAACGTGAGATAAGCGGTAGCTGCACAGACACATTTGGGTGGTAGTGTAGAAATGTGCCTTCTCCATTGGCTCCACGTACAAAGAGAAGGAGAAAGGGAACATTTGCCATCTTTTCCCTGTAGATGGGTTGACCCTTCCAAGAAGGGGAGCATTCTTCATCCATTAAGAAATATTTAACTCCTTGTACCACCAAGTCCTGTTCTAACGCCCTGGAAATGCAGGCAGATCGGCTCTGTATTCTGTAAGAAAGTCCTTCTTCCATCTTCAGTTTCAATGAACTCCAGGAGAGGCAGACATAGACACATCTTCAGATTGATCTGTAGAGTATTTCTGTTAGTACGGACCTAACTGTAAACCCTGGCCATCTGTGCCTTCACAAACAGGTGGTGACACACAGCTTATTCTTCAGTTACTGACTTGGTTACAATAATATTCAAGTTGTGGTTTCACAGTCAACTTAAAGCCACGCAAGCCCAAGTCCACTGCCAACAGGGACAGGTCTTACAGACCCATCCCCCCGACCTGGCATATGCTCCCTCCTGCCATGTGTTACCCTGGGAGCTGTGGGGGTACCACCACTCACTGCATCAGGGAACCAGTGCTGGCAAAGGCACTAGCCAGGTCAGTACTCATAAGTACAGAAGAGACATGTACTAGGTTACAAACCTCTCTTAACCCAGTTCTGTTGATCCTGATTTACTTCTGTAACAACCAGTGCCACTTAGCATTACTTCTCTCCAGCAGCTGAGCACACCAGAAACGTCCATTGTGTTCTGTCCTGTGAAGGCAGGATGAGTACCAAAAGTTTTCATTGGGAATGGAAAGTTGTTGAAATGTGGGTTTACACACCTTTTCCTTTTTTTTTTTTTTTTTTTTTTTTTTTTTGTTGGTTTTTTTTGTTTTGTTTTGGTTTTTTTTTGTTGTTGTTATTTTAATCATGTTATGCAGTTCTGATATGTAATAGCTTAGTGTCAATATCGGTCTTGCATTGGAATAGTTGTACTTAACAGTCTGCCCACCAGACCCTTAGTTTTTAAATGCTGAATTATAAACCTATGACTTCAGTTCTGAGCCTTTCTTCGCTAAATACTGCTGGGTTTTGTTCTTTGTCCTGTTCCTCCCCAGAAATACAGGTCCATTGTACAGAGTGGGCCATGGTCTTCCTCACCCCCTGGGAGGGCTCTGCTAAGGTTTTTGGCAAACCTTGGAAGTGGGGAGGAGCAGACCCCTGCTGCTCACCTGCCTCTAAAGTACCTTATTCCAAACCTGAAACTATTAGAAAAGGCTGGGAGCATAAGCTTGCAGTACCATGCTGTGCAATAAGCTTACGGGTTTGTTTCTTTGTTTAGAAATTTCCAAATTGCATGCTTACAGCAGTCTTAGGTGCAATGAGTTTGGCACTTACCAACTAAGGCAGAGTGGGTGAATTTCTGGCAGGCCTCAGACAGTGGCAAAAGTCCAGTTTATTTCAATGCATGAGGATTTCACCTCTTCTCTTCTTAGTCCTGTTAAAGGACTCAATTTAAATAACTTAGTAATCTAATTTAGTAACTTTATATCAGAAAAGCCCTATGATATGAATAAAACTGCACCAGCAGCAGGGGAATGCACACGGTTTCTCAGTTAGTGGTCCTTGCAACTCCTAGGATCTGTAGACTACTCCCAAAGTGCAGCAAGCCTAACCTTGGTTAAAATTTGGTATAAAAGGCTTCCCACCATGACTGGAACAATTTTGGGGTCCACAAGTTACAGAAAGGCTGAAAACCACATGAAGGTGATTAATCTACCAAAGAAGTGCAGCTCTATGTAACAGAAGCAGGAGCTTTCACTGTTTCTACACACCATTGAGAGCAGGTTTATAATCCTTCTGATTTTTTAATATCCCAACATTTCTCTCTTCTATACACTGTCTCACTGGTGCTGGTAGGATACAGATGCACAAAAAGAGATTTCCTGAAAAAATAATACAGAAGTGAAGGTATCAAAAGTTCTCTAGCAGCTGAAAAGCATCAGTTCTTATAAAATATATGACAAGTACAGTTGCATGACAGTGTGAGGGGGTCTGAAAGTCCGGCTGGCACTCATTTGGGATTGTCTGCATAACTGTTCAGGGATTCACCTCCTGTGAGTAATGATAAACATCCTAAAGATATGCTGGTAGAAATTCAATGCAATGCCACTCCATATTACTCATCATAGCAGAGTGTGTGTCTGTGTGTGTGCAAATCTCCAATGCTGTGTGCCATCCTTAGCTTTTCATGCTGCCTGATATTCAGATATTTGTGAAGTGTAGGCTCTGATTGTCACAGCAGCAGTGATACAGGGCACTTCGGAGAGAGCTGCCATCCTGCAGGCAGAGTTTAGGGGCTGCTCTCTTTCCCGTGCAGCCTGTGCTTGGGTAATCATTTAATATCGTTATTGCTTTCACTGCACCAGGAATCTGGCCCAGAAATTCTGGCATCTCGTTTTTCATTGATTAAGCAGCCCTTCATTATCCAGTATTGGGTACACACTGTGGCTATATTTTGTATAGTATTCCCTTTGCAGATAAGTACTTTGGTCCACATTCATCCCCAGCAGGACACCAGCACGGACAGTGTTTCTTTATTTCCTGCAGCCAAGCTCTGCTGTGCGTGGGCGTCGCTTTGCCGGGAGTTTGGCCCAGAGCCTTTTTCCATCAGTTTTCTTGCAGAGCCTTAGTCTGGGGTATTGGACACATCAAGAGGAATGCATTTTTTTTTTTAGGCTGAGCATAGCATGTGAAGTTATGGAAAGGGGACCTATGTTCCTGTCTGCAAGGTAACAAGAGCATGAAAATTTATGAGAAGGGTGCACACCGCCCCCCATATAGTGGGGATGTCAAGCCTCAGTAATTTGGCAGTATATGTGTACATTAAAAAGTTTAATCCTTTTGATACGACTATAAAAAGGAAAAACAATGTAATCACATCTGGTGAACTCTAGAGCTGTACATAATTCTGCAACCCTTTGATGTATTTACATAACTCAAAAAATGCGGGTTGCATGCAGGCGTGCACAGAAAGGCAACAGACTCCAGAGCTTATCTGTCTCCTCCGGTGTGGGGTAGCACAGGCATACCCAAGTCTGGCTGGTTTCATGCAATAACATGGTTTATCTTGATATTTTAATCTGCCCTGGGCATCAGAGGGAAATTTATGTCACCCGTTTCATAAGCCGTGTTGCTACTTTTCGCTATTGCCATTGTTCTTGTATTATGCTTTGGATGCATTGGGAAAGGAAACCAATATCAAAAGCCAGATCCTGTAATGAGTTTGCAATGCTTGGTGCCACCTCTCCTCTTTCCTCAGGGATGTGGGCAGGGCATGTGAGCCTGGTCTACTGTCCTAGCAGTCTCCTGCCTTTCCTCTCGTGCATTCTCTCCAACACCCTTGGGACATGCGCAGTGTGTGCTCTGTCCCCCATATATAACTAAAATACAGCTTTTCATGTGGTGGATGTGTGTTGGTTATGAGGTGGGAGTGCGAGTTTGCTCCATCTCCACCAAGAAGCTATTGCTTCCCCGTCTGTGCTGCACTGTGGCCCCATAGCAGCTCTGTATCTCCAGTTGGGTGACCAGACACGCACAGTCCCACTGGTTAAACTGACAAGATGAATGGTTATTTGTTTCAAGTGGCAGGAAGGCTTCCTGTTACGGGACAGGGCCTCTTTCCATTCCAATTATCTGATGGACTCGTGTCTGGCCATGCAGGGTCCCACCCTGAGGTGCTGCCAGGACTGCTGCCACCTCTCTGCCCTCCGATCCCCTGTGAGGTGGGGTGCCACTGTACCTACCTCTAAATCAGGGCTAATGAAAGCTGGTCTTGACTCAGGATGCTGAGAACTATAAGGAAACCTGCTCTGTGACTATGAATATATCCTTCCAGGGTTAAATCCTGAACCAGGAAGGCACTTGAGCAAGTGCTAAACTTTCAGCTTGTGTTACGATTTCTTTGTTTCAGTTTTCTGAAGAGAGATGTCTCCCTAAACAAGGATTTAGTGTAATTTTGGCTCTAACATTAGAGTCATGCTAGCTAGGGGATGAAGAGCAAAATCTACAGCCACGTGCAGACCCTGTCACAGACTGTCAGGCACAAACATGACCAGCATGAAATTTGGGCTGAGACTGGAGGAGGTTCTGGCAATAAATACCATCTGGTTCATCAAGTTAGCACCAGATGTCTGGAAGCTTCCAATTCCAGCCAGTAAAGGTGGAGCCGTAATAATTAAAATTATATTTCTGTTTGAAAAACAAGGAAGACTGTCACAGATTTTTTTAACAATGACTTCCAGAAGTGAAAAGACAGAAGTTCTGCCTTTTGCAAAGCAGGACATGTTCCACTTTAGAGTAGATATAAATGAATATTCAGGTGAGAAGGAAGAATACACTGCCAAAGATTGAGTTTAGAGCAGAATTCTGCTTTTTAGCATCACTGTTGCACAGTGCTGCACAGCAGTATGAGGGGAAAAGTCAAATGGCCACGAGAGTTGCATATGCATCTTTCCAACTCATATTGGTTAACGGTTGCTTGTCTTTGATTCCCAGACCCATGTTGTAGAGTTGGCAACTGGTTTGCAAATGTTCTCCATCCTCTACTCTTCTATAAAGGAGAAGTTGTGATATGAATGGGCCTGGCAGAGTTTGAACAACTTCTCTTAAACCCCAATAGCTCTAAGCAAGTTTGATCTCTGAAAGAAAAGTCTGTTTCCCACCCCAGAGTGACATGGGGCATTTCTGGAATGGATTCCATATTATCTGAGCTCAACATGTGCTCCCTAAGCACAAAATCCTGTTTTTGTTGTGCAAACCACCCAGGCAGTGAGAACTCGGGAGAGGCAGAAAACCCTGCACCACAGTCAGGCATTCCCAGTTCAGCATCATTCTGAGCTGTAGCAGGCTGAGAGAGCTGGGGGTCCTGCATACTCCATCTCCACCACAATGTGAGGTGGCACACAGTTGGTCTTGGACCAGGGACAGCTTCCAGGGCAGGAGACAAGCAGCTTTTCAGGGGGACAAAGAGGGGCAGAGGTACGCAACTCTGTAAGGAGTATCCTAGCCCCTTCTCTTTGTCTAGGTGTTGTTAAATGTTGCTTCCCAAATTGTGTATAAACCCACTTTTTTTCTGAAATCTGGGTCAACCAAATAAAGTATGTGGGTAGGGAGGAGAGATGCATACTTGCATGCTTAGCAAAGATGTTAGAGAGACAGAAATAAATACTGATGTGGCACAAGTCCCCTTTCCTGGGTAGGCTTCTTTGCTGGGTCTGAGGTACTGTAATGGCAACACAGTGATAAATTATGCAAACTGTGAAAACATGATCTAACACTGAGTTAAAAATATTTTTCTAATAAGTTTCAGTAAGTCTTAGGAGTTCCCAGATTCTATGTATGATGTTTTAAAAGCTTAAAATAAATGCAATTAATAATGTGGCGGGTGTGGATTTACTAGGGAAGGGAGGAAGCGAACTGAAAGGCTTGTCAGTGCTCTTAGTGTTTCTATATGACTTAAATCTGAATAAGATTGCTATTGAAACAAGTGTCTGTTGCTTTTGAAGATGTGTAATTATTGAAAACCATGACATCTCTAGCCAATTGATCATCCATAGATGGCTCAGGCGAGTGTACAAAATGAGAATTTGGCTTGTTTTGGAGTTTCTCTAGTAGGCCATCAAATTAAGTACATCATTTTCATGTATTTCAAAAGGGACAAAGGTCGTTCCTTTAAATAGTTGGGGGGAAAGGTACCAGGATCAAATTGGTGATACCTTTAAATACCACAGTTTATAAACTTACATCATGAGGACTGCTTGTAGGGCAAGCTGCAACTCAGTGTTAGCCAGTCTGTCAGTATTTTTCCTGAGTAAATAGGTAAAAGATACCTGCAGTTTGGTTTACAAGTTAGTGTAGATGTGAGAACAGATAATGAAATTTAAAAAAGCCAATACTGAGAAAAAATATTTTCTGTTTCTGATAGTGCCTTGCTGCTTTGAAAGATGAAAGAAGTTCAAGGTCATGGGTAAAAGGAAACCTCTTGTGTGAGAAATGGGAGTTTCCAGTCTTTCAGGAAGAATGGAGAAAAAGCCAGATTACTTTAAATGACATTCATGTTCCTACATTTTTCCATATTTTTTAGTTTCCTGACTGATCGATACCAATTTATTAGCAGTTATTTGATGTTCTTGTTACTGAGTAGTATTGCACATTATTTACATCATATATTATTAAGTTGTTTTAATGATCCCCCACACCTTGCACATGCAGACAAACACACCCCTCCTGCCCCAACTCCTCTGTACTTTATTACTGGACATGGACAATGGATCCCAGAGGATCCATGCTCTGAAGTGCTCTTAACTGAGTGGCTGGACTAGATTTGCAGCTCTTGTAAGCAGGCACAACTTCAGTGAAATGATCCTTACTTGTATCAGCTCCAGTTATGTCCCAGTCCTGCTGTATGTTTCTAAACTGGGAAGAAGAAACTGTGGAAATCCCTGATATCTCAGGCATGGGCAAATAAGAGGGCTGTGCAGGGCAGAGCACATCCCAGAGTTCTTATTTCGAGTGAGTAGTCCATTACAAAGATCAATTTTCCATGAGAATTTCAGGGCTGACTGTTTTTTGCTGTATGAAATACATCTTAGACTGTATGGAAACAAAAAAGTCTTAACGTGTCAGCTGTACTGGCTCTTGAGGAGGTCTGGGGAAGGAAAGATGCTTATCAGTTTGTAAAAATATAAGAGGTTTCTTTTGAAAATAAACTTTAAAAATATAATCATATGACTTTTTTTTTCTTTGGTTATGCAGCTGCCTTGGGATCCGAGCTCCTGGTAAACACGTTGGCCTGCTAAAGGACATGATTCAGACTGTCCCAGATCCAGCAGCTCACATCAAGGTTAGTTTCCTGTTTACTGTGAGTCCTCAGATATTTTGAGAGTCTTAAAATTAAAGAATATGTACACATACTGCAGGTTCTCTAGCATGTTTATAGGTTGTGCTACTACACAAAACTGGCTTTTTGATTTCTTGATATTTATATGCTATTGTCTGAGTCAGTTCTGGAAGTCTTTCCTGATGACAACAGTTCTGCATGTGCTCTGAAGTATGTGGATATTTTGAGGATAACTTTTTTTAAGACTAAACCCCTTGATTGTCCTTTAATATTTGGTATGCTTCATGAAATACACCAACTTGAAAAAAACTGAATTCATATGTCTCCAGTTCTGCTCCATGAAAGCCAGTGGCAACCATTAAGCTCAACTGGAGAAGGAAAATTACTGTAATGCAGAAATTCAAAGCCAAAGAAATATCCCATTGAAAAGATTCAGTGCATAGTTGTATGTAAGTCATAGGAGTGTAGGCATTGAACTGTGCTTTAAAACCAACATTGTTTTGCTACATTTCAGAAGCTGTGGTACTGTTTTTACTTTATTGCCACTATTACTATTGTGTCTTTCTTATCCTTTTTCACTGAAGAATAGGATCCTGCTAGACTTAGCAGGTGTAGCGGATGATGTGTTGCTAAGAACAAGATATTTGGGGACAGTATTCATAAACAACAGCATCTGAGCTCCAAAAGCTGACTGGTTTGGGGCTATACTGTATTTCTGCATCAGTATTTCATCATCTGGAGGTTTGGAAAATGGTTGCTTGACTGCTTCTAGAGAAGAACACTAATTCTCCTTTGCAAATTAAAGAGACACTTGTATAGCAGTGTCTTTGGTGAGAAAAACCTGCTACTTCTTACACAGGAATAAGATGAAATGGCGTACTTACAGTTCACAGGGATTTTGCTGTCTGAAAATACTGCTGGTGTGATAAGATTGCTGTAATCAAAGAAATAGATCAGTCATGCTAAGTAGGCTGTAAGTGAAAAGTTTTCTTTTTTTCTTGCCATCTGTCTTTATGTCTTTCCTCGAAGTTACATTTTCTAGAGATTTTTTCATTGAGTTTCTTCTCAGTTGACTGCTATGTACCAGTGAGAAGCTCTCTATAGAAAACCAGTATTTTTCAACTTATTTTTAACAGAATAAAAATCAAATACTGTTTTAAACAACTTGCTTTTCCCCTTAAAAGGCAGGGAATGTAAGAAGCTCTCTATATAGCTCCCTACAGCATTTTTGGATTGTGTTTAGGTACTAGAATGTTGGGCAGTAGTGTGAGAGCTTGTCCCTTCCCTCTCTCCAAGTATTCCAAAGATTTTCAGTCATCTTGTCCTCAGCTGTTTTCATGAAAAGAGCAGAAAACCACCCTCTCTATAATCAGCTTTGCCTCAATGTCTTGTCACCTGGATTTCAACCAGTAAGACTTCAAAAATTTTAAGAGGATTTAGTACCTCTTCACACTGTTTAACTGTCTGCAGCATCAGAAATAACTTTAAGAAGAATTCAGTTTCACGCTTTCTCCCAAAACTGGGATCTGAAGCAGTTTGTTTTTTTAACTATGGGAGTTAAGTGTTTGAGATGGCAATGCTAGGTATACATGCATCTTATTACAGCAAATAAAAGAGAGCTGCCTAAAAATCTCTATAATTACATGTTCAAATGACCCTGTAGGAGCCTATTTTCAGCACGACAGCATGCAGAAGATGCTGTTACATTGAGTAAAGGTGTGAGAAGGCAATTATTCTAATACTGTGTTTGGGATAAGAAAGCTGGCCAAGTAGATCTCAAATCCTCCACATTTCTGTTTATGTCATTAGGGTCTGCTTTGGTCTAAACACGTTCTTCAGAAAGCTGCCAGGGATGTTATTTTTATTTAGAATTTAAAAGTGAATTTAACTACATTCTTAAAAATAAACCATAAGAAAGTATAGCACATGTGACATGGGAAAGACTTCTTGGTGTGATGGTCTTTTGTATCTCTCATTGCTGTGTTGAGGTAGAAGGGCAAACAGGACATTGCAGTCAACTTTCGTATGGTTTTGTTTCAACTGTACTCTGTCAAGCAGGTCACAAAATATCATTTCTTTTAATTTTTTGAGTAAGCAGACACAGCCTCATTCATGCACATATAGAGCTGTAATGTTGAAGATCACTTTCTGGAAAGTGACTGAATTATTAAGATTTGACAGATATTAAGATTTTTCTGCTTGAACGTGTGCAGAAAATTAATGCAAAAGATAAATGGATATGGCAACATGAATATTCAGGGAGAATTTTTGCAGAAAGGGTAATTCAATTTGCATTATGTGACTTGTTATGTGTGCTATTTTAGAGTCTTCCTTTCCTGCTACCAGGAGAAACTGTAACCAACCTCACAACTCTTGTGCTCCATTTCAGAATGAGAAATGGTAAGAGCCAGATTAGTTTCTAGCACCCAGGCAGATATTGTCAAATTTTGGGAATGTTTGGAAAGTCTTAGTGTGTCCTCATTTTGTTTTGGCAGCTTCATCCCAGAGCTACTGAAGATTAGCCTTTACATTTTTTACCTTGAATGAAGCATCCATAGTTGATATGGTGAACCTGTGTTCTTGTTTCTTCCTAACGTGGGTCACAGCCTTGTGTTTTGGCCAGGCATAAAGGAAAGAAGCATCTAGTGTTCACAAGAAAAAGGATGTGTATGTTTGGACTTTTAAAACTAGTTCAGCACAATAAGGGGAATTCTGATCCTTTAAGCACTTCCATTTAGTGCCTGTCAGAGGGGTGAAATAAGTAAGGCTACTCAGATCAGTAAAGTTGGTTGTACCCTCAACGGTTTGTGGGATCAGCACCTTAGTTTAATAAGGTTTGCTACTGCTGAAAGTTTAAAATAGTACCATTAGTTTTTATTAGTGGCAAACTCTTAAGAAAAAACCAAAAATGGTTATTTGATTTTAAGCAAGACAAATTATTTCTTCATATCCAGTATCCCTAATTAGAATGAAGACATTGGTATTGGACAGTCATTTGGGCAGTTTTTGATAGTTGAAAGGGCTTGGGTATAAACTCACATTCATGCTAAGGTTTGTGTATTCTCTTGCTCTTCCAGAATATGTTTTCTCTGATGAGTCTGCACGTTGGAAAAGAGTTTGTAGACAGGACTCTGCAACCAGCTTTATCCTCACCGTTCACCCTGCCCACAACACTGGAAAGGGCTGTCATTTTAATCGAAAGCTATACAATTTTCAATGTTAAAAATAGTATTAAGGAAGATTTTTGTCTTTGGTGTCAGAGGATCAAGGTCCTTTTATCACCAATTGCTGCCAACAGCCAGATGGAAAAGAGTTTTCGAACTCAGCAGAAGTGGTACGCTAAGGATCACTTCAGGAAAACACACCATTTTTGCTGTCTTTCCAAACAGGGTGTTGCATGAAGGTGCTGAATTCTGTTTTCACCAGCAAGCTGAGCCTTTGCTTGTCAGTCTGAGTAAGTTTGCTTCAGGTAGTTAACAATTTGGAAGCTATGTAGCTGCTTCAACTGGTGTTAAATAAAACATCCTAGCAAGAGTTACATCTCATCAGACTTGAAAGAAAGGTTAGAGATGATTTCAAGAAGTCACTGGCTAGGTTGTCTCTTAATATGGGCAAGAGTAGCTGTCATTTACATGCATTTTTTTATGTCCTTTTCTCCAAAGTATTCTTTAAACTCTAGTTCTTATAACAATAGTCACAGACTGTGCAAATGCTGAGTTTTTTGTTTTTAATGATGTATGCTTTGTGCATACTGACCATTCAATAAAACTTAATTTTTTAAGGGTTAAATTCTGCTTTCGGCAGCCTCATTTGCAAAGATCAAATGCTTATTTGGCTTTAGTTAGCATGTGCCATCACTGTGAGGGGATTTTGTGGAACCAATTCAAAGGTAAAATGAGTTACAGCTGTTTCTTTGGCTCTCACTGGGAGGGAAAGAGTTCAGGCTACAACTTGTAGGTAAAGAAATTCCTGCATTTATCAAGAATGGAGTCTAACCTGAGGTGAATGGGTATAGTTTTCATTCAGTCTAGGCTGATTTATGCTGGTGGAAGATTTGGTTTGTGTGTATTTAGATGTAAGAATTTTTCTGTTCCTTGGTGGGGATTTTGAGATCTGGGATGACTGAAGAGACAAGCAGATGAACAGAGGTGCTTGTGGATGGCGTAACTGCCTTTTACCTTGTAGAATTTGAAAAATGGGGACACTTCATCTTCCAGATAGGACATTTGTCCAAGAGGACATTTGTTACTAAAGAATCTCAAAGGGCGTCAGCCAAATTTAGCTGGTCTCATTTGTTCTGTCAACATCACTAGAGATTGTTGCTCCTGAATCTATCAGATTGAGATTAGGAAATCTGAAAAGTGTACCAAATATTACAATGAAGGAATACCTGCTTGTTTGGGTTTTTTTCAGGAGAAATCAAAGAATTACTCCAGAGACGTTTCTGAAAATTACTCCTGAATTTAGCACTTATGAGCGTGGGCTGTGGATCAGGTGGCACGTGCACATTTCCATGCACAGCAATCCCATATTGCCATTGGAAGTACTGCTAGACCTGATCCCAGAGCTCCTTTGTTGGCCAAAGAATATGTTGGATTTCAAATGGTGGCAGTGCAAAGAAGCTGCTGGATGTACCTAGTCTACTGTGTTATGGTTAAATTGGATTTTTTAAAACTAGTATTATCCATTAAGGAACATATTCTGAGTCTGATATAATCTGTTATTTTTCCTGGAATTGCAGAGTCTCTAAATAGGATCCAAGAGTTTGTTATGTTGGGAGTTTTGTATGCATAATGCTGTCTCTGCCTGAATAGACAAGGAGGACAAGAAGGGAAGAACGACAGAATTCCTATTATCCTCCAGGATAAGGAGGATAAAGCCAGGCTTTTCCTCCAACCTCTTTTTAGGGTCTTAAATAAGCTAGGAGCCTAGTCTTTGTGGATTCTTTGCATTGCAGAAGCACTGCTTTCATTGCTTATAAAATGATACTTGGGCAGCTCAGCTAAGAGTGAGAGCATGGAAATCTGAGCCAAAGATACAAAGAGCTTTGCCCAAGTCACATGTGAAGCAAGCTAATGGCAGACACATTGCAGCCTAGCTGAGCAGGCAGTCCACATGGAGTATGTAATACTACTGTATCACAGTATGTCACCACTGGAGTCAATTTGATAACACACTCCCAGCCCCTCCAGAAAATGCAGAATGACTGCTCCTGAAAGCTGTTGGCTAATGAGCCAAACCTCCCACAGGTATGAATCAGTGATGACCCCATGGACGTATTGCCTGCAATGGCCTCTAACTGTTGGGTGGTGCCTTTAGCCCCAGCACACAGAGATGAACAAGCTGCTGTGGGTTATCTGGGCTGCAAACTTGCTGCATGACAGCTGCTCCAGGATAACTGCTGCATGCAGGCTCTCATCTTATGGGTTGCAAACGACCCTTGGTGACAGATGTGCAAAAGCATCGGTATCAGCAGTCCCCAAAGCTGAGTAGCTCTACGTCCCATCCCCTCTGCTTACCCCTCAGTGTGTACTTCTGGCAAAACTTCAAAAGTTCTTCCCCTGATTTTGTACTAACAGGATAATACCACTGTTTCAGTTTCACTGTGTTTCTTCCAAATTATGCTGGCTGGGTCACAGTTGGTAAATCTTGTTTGAACGATAACCGTGGTTTACTCTGGGTTCTCATAAAATAAAGGAACTGAGTTTATCACCAATGTGGATGACACTCCTCCACACCAGCACTCATTCACTAAGCCCCTAAATGGCCAGGCTTAAAATCTCTAGTGTTATTTCTGTCCTCTGTCAGCGTACACCAGTTACCTGTAATAATGCCATAATCACTGCTGTATTTGAACATCAGAATCTCCATATATGCAGAAATAGTGATCTGCTTCTCAAAAATTTAGAATTCTGGATTGTAACCAAATGATTGCCATAGAGTTTACATGAGTAAATTCTTTTTTTTTCTTTTTTATGTTTTTTTCTTGAACTCTACCTCTTGTCTCTGCCTGAGCAAATGCCTCCTTGCTGAAGGAAAAGAGAGATAATGGCTTCTGTGTACTATAATTGATGAATTTTCAGCAATTCAGAGCAAATCCAAGATTGCTGCCAACGGCCAGATGGAAAACAGTGTTAATGACATGTTCAAAGAAAAGTATGTTATTTTGATAGGGGATGGTCTAGAGACTTTAATCTCTATTGTTCTGGGGACTAATGGCATGGCTAATTCCTTAAGTGAGGCCATTTTTAAACAAAAATTATCTTTTTCATAAGCAGGAAAGAGCAAACAAAAGAGTACAAATGCATTTTCTATCCTCTGGCTGATATATATGCTTTACACTAACCCTTTCTTATGCAGACTCAGATGTGTTCAAATCTCATTTCTGCAGTCTGCCAGATGGTTAAAAGTCTGGACATTTCTACTGCTGATGGGTAGAAATCATGAAATGGATGGTCATGGAAATTAGAGCTAGGGTGGCAAGTTGAGGGTCGGAAGAAGTTATGAGAAGAAATTGGGAAGGTCAAACAAGACAGACTGGAACAAGGACAAAGATGGGGCAGAAAGGCTTTAAAAAACTAGGAAAAAATATTTTTCCCCTTCCTGTTCCTCCCTTCTAGAGCCTGGAGTGGAGTGGAACATCCTGAATTACAGGCTTGTTGTGCTGCCTATAAATCTTTCAAAAGCCCAGTGGCAAAGTAAGTGTCTCCTCCTTCTTAGGTCTTGGCCATCCCAAGAGATAGGACCAGTGACTCCAGTAGCCCAAATGTCCTGTGCTGTGTTTTATGCCTGTGCCTTTCAAAAAGCTATGCCTTTTGCATGTGGCTGCAGTGAGAGCACTGAATAGAAGGAGTGCAAGAAAGTCTCCCTCAGGGGGCTCCACCAGCATGGTGCTTGGGGAGCCTTGGGGCTCTAAAAGCTGTAATGACAGTCTCCTCTTTACTTGACAAATGGTTACAGAAACCACCTGCCCAAGACTGTCCTTGTGTAAATATGCAGTGCATATGCTAAAGATGTGCAGAGATTATCTCCCATTGAGTAAGAGATTACTTTTTAATGTATAATGGATTTGCATTTTGCCTTGATCCAGCCACAAATATCCCAAGCAACAGGTCATCTTTAACCTTTCTTAAGAGATCATTCCCCATGACTCATTATTGTGAAGCATTTCCTCATATTCATCCACCCTGCTCGCCTCTTTGACTAGCCTTTATGTATCTGCCCTGTACAGATCCAAACTCCTTAATTTCACACTGCTTTTGCTCCTCCTCACCTTCTTAAAGCAGGAGATTGTTGCCAAACATCCCACAGCCTGTCCGTGTTAGTTCTGGTCACAGTCTGTTTCAGGTGATGGGGGCCAGGCAGCCTTCCCCCCCTCACCTCTGCAGCTGCATACAGCTCTTTCAGCTGTACTTGTTGCTTGGTCAGGAATCACCATGTTGTTATCCTTCAACTCTAGGAGGTCACACCATCCTAGAGCTGGAAGGCATACTCCAAGGGTTGTTAATCTTGCAGCCCACAGACAAGATGAGATTCTTCCATTAGGCTTGCTGTTGTGTTTGCTCTGCACATGATGCTCGAAAATCAATCTCTTCTCTCTGTCACTCTCCCTCCTCTCTCTTTCTCTCTTCCTCTTCCCCCTTCATTTTGATCTCATATTGCTTATTCATACAGACAACCATCCTTCTTAAATCTAAAATCTTACTTCATTATTTCCTACCCATGTTCTAATGTCCTCAAGATTCTTTTGGACTATTTCAGCAGTCCTGTTGGTGTCCCAGAATTGACTTTAGAATGTAATATATGTTGCTGATGTGCTGTATAATCCCCTTCTTTAAATTATTAGTATAGACATTACCTCATAAACAGTTATGAGCATTTGATTAGGTACCTTCCACTAACTTGCTATTTTATCATTTGCCATACATCTTTGCCCATTATTCTGTAGGACATTTTGAGACTCACGGTGTTCTTTCCCAAGCCAATTCAAATTCCTTCTGTGAAAAATATTTCTCCTTTGGCTCAAGCCAGTAGCCGGTATTTGGATATTTCCATGTATGTTTTATTAGAAAGAGAAACTGATATACACTGTAGCTGTATTCTTGGTGCAGTTTAGGGTTGTTGTTTGTTGTTTTGTTTTGTTTTTTCTGAAAATGTGCATCCTGTCCTTTTTGCCACAGAACAGAAAGAATGAAAGGACCTCTGCTGTCCCACCCTAAATTCCCATATCTGTCTTGCCAGTGAGCCCTGTACCCAACAGGCTTTAGAGTGGACTCCCATTGCTACCAGGTCCTGCTCCAGCATTTTGCTGCCTAATAATGTAAAAACCCAAATGTTACCCTCCAGATTACCACATGGTTAAACTCAACTAATGTGGGTGGGTTTTACTGTACTACATCTTCTACATCCCTAGGCTAGTACTTCTGTTGCTTCCAGTGTTTGTTGGTTTTATTGTGACACGAAAGAGATCGATTTCTTCTGTGTTTGGCATGTTCATTATGCATTTCATCTTGTCTGTGATTACCTTGGATCAAAGATGAACTTGCTGGGAGTCATTATCACCTCCTTGCGAGCAGTACAGATTTGGTAGGACACTGTAGCCTACTATTTCATATTCAGCAAAGTAGCACTCAGAAGGATGTGGATAAATCCACCATGTGTTGCGAGTCTTCTAGGATGAGCTGACATGATTATTTGTCCGTACTGCTCTGGTCATATACTGAGATTTTCCAGGGACCCAGAAACCTGGCACATGTCAGGGCTGTGAATAATGTGGGAGAAATCCTGCAAACGTGAGAAATCCTGCATCCAGCATGGCCAGACTGCAGTGAGCCCTGCCTGCGCTTCTCAGGTGGATGTTGGGAGGAGCACAGCGCTGCACGTTGGCCTAAATCGGTGGTAGTATCACTGCAGCAGAAACCTGGATACGCACCAACCCTGTTGCTACCAGCCCTAGGGGAACAGCCAGGGCTATGAGGGGGGGCTTTGCTCCCAAATATGTAATCCTTTTTGCCTCTGTGTTTTACGTTTTCTGCTCTGATGGGGCCTGGTGTTGCGAATGGTAGTGCTCAATTTGTACCCTTGGGGGAGGAAAAGTAGAATAAGATAGGGTAGCTTTAAAAAGGGAAATGATCAGGGAGAACCTGAGGATGTGCTGGACAAGATGCTGACCTACCTGAAACTGCTTATTCTTTGTGTTTAGTTTAAGCAGTTTATGAGTCCTGTTTTTAGAGAATGGGGAGAGACCTATATTAGGAAGGGGCAATTTGTCCTTAGAAAACACTGCTGTCCTTCCACTGCTTGCACAGACTCTAGAATAGTTAGATTAAGCACAGGAGGACTCGTGGGTTGCTTTTCATTAGATGGAACAAATCCCATGACGTGGGATGAATACGTAACACAGGACTAGGGATACACCCAAGCCTTTTCCAAACAAGGTAGTTCCAAATCTAAAAGCAATATAATCACGTCAAGATGCTATTTTACACAAGTAAACTTTGGAAAGTAGGGAGTAGATGGCAGGTTGTGTGAGGGCAGCCATGTCCCAGACCTGAGTTTGGATGGCAGGGTAGAGATTTGCACAGCAGAAGGGGAGGTGTGGTCTGAAGACACCTGGGACACAGTCCTTGCTGCCTTGTCAGCACGAGACAGACTAAGCCACTTGCCTCCCAGCCTCCAAGCTTCCTTGCAAAGGAACCTATGTTGATGAGCAGGCAGGGACATGCAGGGCCCTCCTGTAGGACTTCTCCACAGAGAAGATTTGGGGACAAGGCTGCAGAGCACTGTGTGCTGCATGGCATGGACCCAGCTGGCACATGTCTCCAAGTCTGGGACAGTAGAACTTCCCTGGCCAACATTTACACTAAGAGGCCCTCAAAATGAACAAAAAATGTTTAAAACTTGAAGTGAAGGCCAACTGAGAATTCAGATTCATTCAGTTAGAGAAACTAAAGAAATCTACCTACTCCTTGGTTACAACTTCAGAAAATCTTTCCAGTTGTCTCCAAACTGCAGCCAGTTGGCTAATGGTGCATGAGCCATCACAGAGACATTATTAGGTCAGACAGATGAAAATATACTTTCAGTTATTACACGCTAATAAAGCACAAACTAAACAAATTTAGGTAACAGAAGCAATTATATCATTAAACATTTAACTGCAAGATTGATTTTTAAATTGCTAATAATTCAAACCAAAGCATGCACACGAAGAGGAAGGGAGGAGGAAGGTAATTTTAACAATTTAATCTAATCAGTGCCTTAGTTCAAATGTGTGGCTGTAAATGTCAAAATACATAAGATATGATGCAAGAACAGAAGTGGAACCAAAATGGATGAGCACTCCTCACTTGACCAGATTCCTCTAATTGGGAGGAAGTCAAACACATGGAGCGAGGGAACTTTGTGAGATGGGTTATCTCCAGCACTTGCTTTAGATACTAGTCTATGTTCCTGAAAAGCCTTTCAAAATCATAAGAGAACAGTGAGCTGAGGCAAAAATTGATGGCTTGGCCTCATGCTTGCGTGAGTCTTTCCATATTCTGCTGCCATCACCTGCAAAGTAGGAAAAGCTGGATCCTTACTGAATTAAGAGAAGGCTACTGTGAGGGATGGCTCCCTGTGAAAAGAATGGAGAAAAATAATCTGAAAAAAAACCCAACCTGTTTTCTGTTGCTCTTCAAATTGCATTGTAAGGGAGGGAGATACTGTCCTGGGCTGCTTGCGTGAGTCTTTCCATATTCTGCTGCCATCACCTGCAAAGTAGGAAAAGCTGGATCCTTACTGAATTAAGAGAAGGCTACTGTGAGGGATGGCTCCCTGTGAAAAGAATGGAGAAAAATAATCTGAAAAAAAACCCAACCTGTTTTCTGTTGCTCTTCAAATTGCATTGTAAGGGAGGGAGATACTGTCCTGGGCTGCAGCAGAAGGTAGGTTTGATGAAGATCAGTGCTGTTGGAGTTCAGCAG
>NW_009953719.1:2073320-2124321 GCF_000747805.2 Chaetura pelagica | reverse complement strand
TAGTTCATGGCAGGGCTGCTCACTTTGAAAAAGTATAAATCTTAATCAAATAAAACTGATGTGCTGTCATATTTACCCATCTCACTGGTTGTCCTACATCATGTTTTAGCATATAAGTTACATGACAGAGTTATCCAGGGGTTGCCAGCTGACACAGAAACAAACCCTCATGTTAAATTGCCTGCAGATGTCCTCTTCCAACTCCTGTAAGGAACTTCTACCAGTTCTCTCTCTCTCTCTTTTTTTTTTTTTTTTTTTTTTTGTGTGTGTGTGTGTGTTTCAAATAAAAGCAGCAGAAGAGGGGGAAAACAATCTCAGTTGTATCTCTGTGCTAGTGCCTCTGTTTGCAGGACAGGAAGCCTTAAGAAGACAATGCGATTTATAGGCAAGCACAACAAAAAACCCTGCAAGGTTTTCCATGAAGTTCAGTGGATGAAATGAGTTCTGGTTATTTTTAAGATTGGAGCTGACTGAATAATGCCAAGTCTAATGCTGCCAAGGTGAGCGTCTCAGAAGATTCAGACCTGAGGAGGTGAGAAGATCTTTATGTTTTGTTGGCTTTAATTTATTTTATACTAGAATTTATGGGTTAGAGTTTTGACTGGACATCCGTTCAGTTCTGATATTGATCTACAGAAATCAGGATTTTATCTGATGGACTTAGCTTCTTGTTCTGTTTGGCAGAAAGCTCTGGGTAAGATTGTGACATTCTTGAAAGCATTCACTATTTTCATTTACATAATTAGGAATTTTTGGGTTTTGTTTTTTTTGTGGTTTTTTTTCATTGTATGAATTTACTGAAGTTTGTGAACTTTTTGCCTGGCTGTCTTCCCTGGTTGGGGAAGTCACAGAATGTTGTTTCTTTTTCCTGGCGGGAGGAGTATGAGCTATTTATGCATAGTTTTAAAATACACTTTCTGTGAGTGCTTACATGTTCCTCATTGTGATGTGATATTTCTGGATGATCAGTCTAGCCAAAAGCAATTGCAAAAGGTTAGTGGAGAGCAGAGATCCCTTTTAGACACCTACATGAAATACCGTCCCTTCAAAATCTGTGAGAGCCAAAGAACTCCCACTTGGAGCAATGGAAGCTGGTGAATGCTGACAGCTTCTGAAAATCCAGCCTCACATGGAATCAAAAGGGACTGATTAAGAAGTCCAGCAAACTGTTGCGTTTTTGTTTGTTTGTTTGGGTTTTTTTTTTGTTGTGTTTTGGTGGGGTTGTTTTGGGGTTTTTTTTTGTATTGTGGTTGTTTTCTTTTTCTGTACTTGTTTAGCACTACATGGAGAATTTTATCTGTGTACTCAGCTGTTGTGGATGATGCACTAAGAGGAAGGTTCCCCCTGGGAAGGTGGAGTTACAGCTGAATCAGTACGTAGGTAGGCAGGCAGGTAGCTAGGTGGGCAGGGAACTTTTCCCAGGTTTGCTTCAGGAGAGCTTCGGCTAGGAGTGTTGAACTTTACTAGTCAGGTAGAAGGAAAGCCCAGGAGAGAGTTATCTCTGTAACTCCCCCACGTGGATCTTTTTTCAATAAGAAAACAAAGGTAGTTTTCCCAGTGTTCTTAAACTGCTTCGGAAGTGACATAAACAAAACCAGAAAAGGCCACTCTGACATTACAGAAATAGGGATGTCCAGATGGGAAATTATAGTAATATAACTCTTGCATTTGAATTTCATGTCCTGTGTAACTTCCGTGTGTGGGCAAAAGAGATGAATTTGCTCTCTGGGGCTACACGTGCACTTCTTTGTTTTGATGAAGCCTGAAGCACTTTTGTCTTCCCTCCTGTGATGATGGAATGAGGCCCGCAGGAAAAGTAGGATTAGAAATTAATGTTTTGGGAGCTTTATTTCTAAACTAAGTTGTCTTTGTGGCTTTCTGAAATTTTCTTAATTCTACCTATCAGAAATCACCAGCCATTTTTTCGGTAAAGAGGATCTTTCAAATACAAGAACAATAGAACTGTGCTAAAATGAGGAAAGATTTATTCTGAAAGTCAAATAATGAGTTTTGGTTATTGTTGCTTTTTAAACATGGTAAACAGGTTGGGGACCAATATGCTTGCAGATGACCTAAGTCTTCCTTTCCAGTGGTAATCCGTATTCTTTTGAAAAGCTAATAAAAGTGGTGTATGAAAGAAATTCCTGGGGCACTGCAGAACTCACCCTCCTAGGGAGAGAGCCAGATGTGCTGGTTAATAACCTAGCAAGCATTCAAAGCCAGGGCAGTAACCACTTGGTATCACCTAAGCCAGACATTCTGTGTCGATGCAAGGCAATATTGCATCCTGGTCACATTCGCAGCAGAGAGCTGGAAGACATGTGCAATGTTATTAAAGGAAGAAAAAAAAAAAAAAGGAAAAGAAAAGGAGGGGACAGGGAGAAGGAGAGGGAGACAATGTGTCTGTCCTGAGAAGCAGCAAAGTAGCAGACACACTCCTCCACATGTGCATTAGTCTGTCAGCCTGGATTCTGTTATCCAGATGTTGGGGTGGATGCTATGGCAGGGACCATGAAGGAAAAAGGCTTTTAAAAGAAATCATATTTCAGTGGTGAAATTAACGTTACCAGATTTTTCAAATGCAGTCACTAGTGTCATTTTTCATAGTGCTTTAGTAAAATAACAAATTTTGGATTTAATGCTTTTTACAGGCTTATTTGGCAGTGCCTTTTCCAAACACAAGTATATGTGTGTGAAACTTGTCAACCACTTTTGGAACCAAGATGCCTTAGAGTAAACAGCATGTTAAAGTGGTTCTTAAACCAGTCCTACTGAACTGAAAATTGTTTGTGGAAGGGGTCCTGAAGTCTCATGTGCCCCACCCCTTAGCATCAAACCCATTGAGAGCTTTGGCCATCAAAACTATGCTTATGCACAATAAAATCATATATATTTGCAGTGGCAATCAGAATACATCAGCATCAAATAAGGGTTTTTTTAAAAAAAAAAATAAAAAAATCCCAGGCACAGCAGAAAAATAAATTACTTACGGCATTTGTGGCATATTTATAACTTGAAACTGATGGCTTCATGTTACTGGGCGTAACGTGTGCAGTGTATAAACAAACTGCACAAAAAGACAAGTCCCAGCTTTATCTCTCTGACACTTTGCCTCTGTGACCAGGATCCCACAAGGAACGAATGCCACATGTGTGTTCCTGCTGAGCTCGTGTTTATGTTGAGGTCGGCTCAGATCTGAGATCTGTGCTGATCTGGGCCACTTGTGGCAGGATCAGGGCATCTGAGGGAAAGCCAGGGTGTGGGGACAGGAGATGATGTGCACGCCTGGCCAGCCATGGCCATCACAAGGGGAGAGGGAGAGCATCTGTGAATAAACATTTATTTCAATGTGTTAAACAATGCGGTTGTTGTTCCTGCCTGTAAATTTTTCATGAGGCCTCAGGAATGCAACATTTACGTAAAAAGATGGTGATATGCAAATGTCATAAACTTCATATTCATGACTGATAAGGAGTCACTGCTCTCTCAGCTATTGCAGAAAGCAGAAAGTGGATATGTGAAAACTGGAAGGCTGGATTTTTTATTATGTTGCAAATAGAAACAAGGCAATTTTATATTAATATTAGTACAGTGCACTTTGGAAGCTGGCTGGATGTTTTCATGCATAATTATGGCTTCAATAAAATTGCAAATTTATAGAGACAGCTGATGTATCTTTTCCCAAGTTGGAATGGTATCAGCTGAGTAGATCTTGTGGGAAATCTCAGTTTGTAGTTTGGGGAAAGCCAGACTCACAGACGTAAATTTCTATGTGGCATTTCACCACTGGATATGATCTTGAATCTGCTGTGCATTGCAAAAGGTAGTGGACCTCTGCAGTTCATTCTTGCATCTGTAACACGAAGTACATGGGAAAGTGCAGCATCACTAGACCAGGGTGAAAAAAAAAAAATTCCTTTCTGATGCAGCCAGGGTGTAGCTCTGAGTGCCCAGCAAAGATAACCAGGCTATTCTAAATCTGCTGGGATGCAGTCCTGAGTAATGTGCTCTAGGGCATCCTGCTTTAGCAGGGGAGCTGGACTAGATGATCTCTAGAGGTTCCTTCCAACTCTGACAAATCTGTGATTCTGTGAGGATGGACCACCTCTGGTGCTGCCTGCAGCAGAGGCACGCTGCTGTGATGCTTGTTTCTTGCTAGCCCACCCTGCTTGGCAGCCTCATTGTGTGGCTTCAGCACCCCTTTTGCCACAGCAGAGGGAGGATGGGCTCTGTGGCCATCTGCCCCTGCCCTCTGGGGCCCTGAGGAGCCACATATTATCTCAGACACCCATCAACCCTGCAGCCTGCCCCAGTGATGAGCACACGCCTCAGACAGGGCTGGGCTGAGAGCTGCTGGGGCTCTGTGGGCGAGAGCTTTCCAGGAGAAGCAGCCCGTCACCCCGCACTGCAGTTTGTCAGAGTGAGAGCCTTGGAGCCAGCAGGGTGTGATTCATCCATCCCGGCAAGGTCTCTGAGGCAATCTGACATTATTTGGACTGATATCATTAATTAATGAGGGCTGAATGTTATTCTTAGATGCTGGATTGAGTATTGGGTAGAGAAGTCTATGAAAGGACCCTTTGATTTTGGAAAATTCCTATGGCACTTTCAAATTTGCTAACAAAATTAAATAATCTGACAACTTTCCAAGTTAAGGAGCACATCTTTTCTGGAGGCTTGACTAAGTCTCCTCAGTACCTTCTTGGGATCAAGGGATTATTTGATTTATATGAATGCCAAACTAAGATGATAGATAGCCACAAAAAAAAAGTGTCATACTAAATCTATCAGGCAGGCTTTGGAGAAAGCATTATTGTTTGTTTTCTTCAGCATGGATTTGATCTTCCCCCACTTTTGTTTGGCTGTGTTTGGTTTTATACGCTCAAGGTGGAAGGGAGCCAAAACCCAGAGTTTTGGTGCAGAACTGGTAACCAAGTTTTGCTGGGGCTTTGCCCCTCCCCTGGGGTGACCTGCAGCCCCCCACAGTGGGAGCAAGAACCCGTTCATGCAGCCGTGGCTAACTCAAACCCCAAATGTAATGAGGTTTGAGTCTGGTCTTGAAAAACGTCAAGGATTACTCCAACACAAAAGAAGAGAGCGATTCCCCTTGCTCCAGGCCTTTGGACTTCCAGTGGGACTTTTACACTGCTTTTCCCTCCTCCAGACCTTTCTCCTCCCCAGAGCTGCCTTGTGCCCTGGTGCCTGCTGGCTGCCTGCTGCACAGACCTCACAGGTGTCCAGAATTAGCAAAGCCTTTGCGGGCCTCTGGTGGCAGATACATAAATATAACACGGTCATTCCTTTAAAACCCCATCCCCGGCAGGGCTGGGAGTGGGGAAAGCACAGTGGACATGTGGGCTGGCTGGCCAGCCATCACACATGGATCCCATTGCAGCCCTAATAACTCCTGGGCAAGGGGAGAAGGGCAAGGGGGCTGCTGGCAGGTCAGCGTTCCCCTGCCCCCAGTGTGTCTGTCTCCAGGCTGCTCTTGGTCTCATGTAAACAAAGAGGTTCCCAAGCACTGCTGGTTCCTTGGTTTGCTCTTGCTGCTGTGTTTTTGGGGCATGTTGTAGATTGTGCTAATTTAAAATAGTTTTGACTTCTACTGTCTGTTCAGCAGCAGAAAGACCTGAGTTACCTGAAACCCCCTTTTCATTTGGTGTGGCTTGTGTCCATGAAAAAGACTGTAATCTGTAATTCTGTCTGCTGGAGTGGGGATTTTTCTAGGGATGTGTGTGTGACTTGCTTTAGCTATCTGCTCTAGGGGCACCCTTAAAGCATTTTGCTTCTATTGCCAGGATCAACAGACGAGGTACTGGAACAAGCTGATAAATTAAATAGCAACAAGTTACCCAGACCTCATGGTATTACTCCAGGAGTTGTGAAAGGTCTGAAGAGTGAATTGCCTGAGTTGCTCACAATAGAACTTTAGGGACTCGAGGAAAGGGGAGAACTCGGGAGTGACAGACTTTGTACTTGCTTTTAAAAACTAACATGGGAGTGGGGCTGGGAAACACCTTCGAGCCTTACTGCAGGGCAAAAATAACACCTAACTAGTGACAATTATAAACAATAGCAAAGTTATAAATACACCTCCTGTATCAGCAATATGGAAGAGGTGAAATGGGATGTATTTTCCAAAGGAAAATTGGAAGTCTTTGCTGTACCATGATTTTTATAATGCACAAAAAATCAGATTTGGAAGAACAGGTTGATTTTTATAAAATAGCTCAAGGAGCTTTCTTGTCAAGGGAAAAAGTGACATTCAGTCACCCATTAAAAATGGATAAGAAAGAGAAAGCAAGAAAAATTACAGTAAACATTCAGTTTTCAGCCTGGCACCCAAGATCAGCAGCGGGGTGTCTCAAATTGCATCCTAAATCTGGTGTTGTTTAATACATTTAGCAATGAGCTGGAAAACAGGAAGTGAGGTCCCAATCAGACTGGAGATGATATGCATGTGCATGTATTTTTTAGGTTATTCAAGACAAGCTGAAGGAAATACAGAATGTTTCACCAAGCCTAGTAGAAAGCACTGTGCTATGAGAGATCAATATGAAAATGCTTATGAAAAATAATGTAGGTAGGGAAAAATATGTGCCATTCAATAACTATCACTGCAATTAAATATTCTGAATGCCACAGTTGAGACACTGTATTAATCTTCTTGCCTGTTAAAAACTGGTCTCCTACCCTTTGCTTATCACATTCTAATTTCTTATGAAAAATGAAACTGCACACTATGCCAACATTTCCTCTTTAATAACTTCCTTAAAGTTATTCTGCAGAAAGTCCTGAGCTTCTGGTATGCTTGTATACTGCCCGACCAATGATCCATGAGGTGCAGTGGCTGACAAATGGCAATGATGGTACTTAACACCATAATGAGCTGTTGTAGCTGCTATGGTGGGCCTCTACTTGTGACTGAGTGTGTTGACTGGGGTGGATACAGGATTAATGAGTGTCCTGGAACTGCTTCTACACAGAATCATTCTTAGTGCTGCTGCTGTTGGTTTTGGTGCACAGTTTGGTATCAGTGTATTTTTTTGAGATACCTGTATAAAATTTTGTTAGCTGGCTTACATTTGCTATGTCTTGTGGTATAAAAATGTTCATTTTTCAACTGGTATTAAGAGAAGTGAGAGAAGTTCAGCAATTTCAGAACAGAGAAATGGAATATGGAAGTGAAGGACAGAAAATTTGGTGTTCAGTGACATGTTAGAATCCCTCTCTCTGGCTCTCCCCTGGCCAAAGAAATCTCAGTCATTCTGAGACTGTACATCAAAGGGCCCCTGGCCATATTGTCAAGTGCTGTCCTTGAAAAAATGCTTTTAGTGAGTCTCAGGGTTATCTGTCACCCTTGCAAAATACTGTATTATTCTGTGAAGTTTCTACTCGGGCATCATGTTTATGTTCACATGAGGGAAGACCACTAGGAAGGGACTGTGGGTCCTGATGACTGGCAACTGCTTTTGCCCAGGAGAATGATAAAGAGAAGGAGGAAGCTGGGTGAGCTTCCTTCCCATCATGTCAGTGCCTTCAGACATGGCTTCAAACATCCACTTGCAAGATGAGGGAACAGTTTGATCTCCATCCCTCAAGGAAGCCTCCTTTCCAGAGGAGACTGCCAAGGTTAATAGTCATATGTGGGTGTAACCCGAGGTGTGTTCAACGTCTTGATTTTTGGAACCACCACTGAGTAACCACCTATATGCTGGTGATGACTTCTGGCTGTGACCAAGCTGAGCTGGATTTAAAACGGTAATGTGGATGACCCAATTCCTATTTACAGTTTCCTCAGCTCTCCAGTGCTCCCAGATACATCTTTACTTGGGAAACTACATTCAGCAGCTGCCACATATTTCTTTCAGAGTTTCCATTAGTATCAGTTCATGGGGAGGTGCCAAGTCCAGTTGTCACTTGTGTCCGTGGGATCTCAGAGCTCTTTGAGTTCCCTCAGATCAGGGAGCTGGTGTGGCTGGCACTGCCTGCCCAGTGCCACTCATTTTGTAGGAAGTGTTTTTTCCTTACCACCTCCCATTATTTCTGTCTTCTTGATGTCCTGTAAGTAAGGCCTATGAAACCCTCCTCTGACTTACATGCCATTTCTTCACTACTTTATGTCACTAGGTGTGAGATTTGTCTCACCTGACTTGACCTGTCAGAAAGCTAAACCTCTCTCCAGAGCTAAGGGAAGTGGGGGCATATCCAGAGGATATTTAATCCCATTTAAAAAATATATTTCAAGGGAGCCTAGGCCACTCTTTCAGCCTAGATGTCAAGCACTGGGCAGCAAAGGTAAGGGAAAGATAATCTAACTAGAGGATTTGCATATATTGCTGCTCTTCGATTCTGTAGTGGAAAGATACATTCACAGGCTTGAAAAGTCTGCCTAAAATTGTAAAAGAAAAATCTCATGCCAACTTTATAACAACAGATCAATGAAAAAAAAGGTGCTAACAAATAAAGTTCAAACTGCTATCTTGGGTAGTTTTAACACTCAGTTAATGGTATTAGAAGTATGCAGATTAGTAATTTGGATTTACAAATTGCCAAATTAATGTTTTTATCATTTCTGTGGAGAGTAGGAGGGCAAAAGTAATTCATGGCCTCATGGGATTGTGACTTTTTAAAGTTTTTAACTTGGTTTTATGTGTTAATTTTCCTTTCACCAACACTTGTAGGATTACCCATAATTTTAAAAGCATATTTATTCCTGTCTCTTCATGAATTGGGTGAAATATTTTGCTTTGATGCTTTGTGTTTGCTTAACCCTGCCTAAAAATAAAATACACACTAATATTTATTCTTTCCCTGCTCCAGAATAAGGTTCTTTTAAAATTAGTTCAAACATACAACCTTATTGCCCAGGTTGATGGTATCACTCCTAGCTAGGGTCCTCATGCTTCTTGCAGATCTTAGCTTTTGCTGACAAGGAGGCCCAGCTTTCCCAGCTATTTGCACCATATGGTGAATAACTGCAGCTTTTATCATGAAGGAATCCCCAAGTGCTTTTCAAACTATTTTTATAGGAGTCACTTCACTCATCACTGAAACGTGGCAACCATTCAGTGGTAATGGGAGCCTACGGTGCTTCTGAAAAATGGGAAACATTTTGCCAAGTGTCAATATTTTTGATGATGTTAATCGTGGGAGGCCAGCTCCTTAATAAGTTAACATTTTGTCTTCACTGGTGTCTGCAGAGTTGCTGGGATTTCTACTCATGGCAAAGCTGTTCCTGTCTGAGTACTTTTCTCTCTCTGATTATAAAAAAGCCACTTCAATCTGATTTTGTACTTTGTAAATCTTGAAGCAGCCATCAGAGGAACCATATAGTGTTGACCTGAGTGGACACCAACACTGCCCTTTCCCAGTCCTCACCCCTGCTGCTCACTGATCTCTTCAAGTCTTTCCCAGAGCCATGAGCTGCGTTTGGTGCCAGCCCTGCACCCTTCTCACTTCAGGATGACAGGAAGGAAAAACAGCCTTACCCTTGGCTGATTCTTATAGCCAACACCAGGTGGATGTAACAAGTCAGGTTGCCTCTGTTTGTTGATCAGGCAGACTGGGCAGCTCTACCAGTTGCCTGCTCTGTCCTGAGCATGGCATGAGGTCTTCTCCTTCTTCAGTCTCCTGGTGTGCAGTGGGGAGATAGCATCTTGCCAGCATCAAAGGAGGCAGCAGTATTTTTCCCACTTCATGCATCTGTTATGAGGGTGAATAATCATGAAACATAGACAAAGAACTGCAAGGTGGGTGCATAAGTTAAAAATAAACACCAGGTAGAATTCCTGAGGTAAACAACACAAGGTCATCTCAGATTCCTGAAGCTAGAAATCATAGCTTTCTGCCATCACTTAAGACAAATAAAATTAGATATTATCCCTGTGAAAGTTTTTGAAAGGAAACTCTCTTCTCGTGAAGTCCAAAGCCCCTCTAAATATCTATGCAATGTTTGCTTGAGTTGGAGCCATAGGGTCTGGCCTGGCACACATCACGCCTGCAAACGCAGTACTCTTTGTCACAGGGAAATCTCATGCTGAAGAAATGAAACAGCAGCTCCAAATTCATGCTTTTTCTCTTTAATTCTCATGATCTTGGAAGCACATTCTTTAACTAGAGGCTCTCCAAGACATGTTGATGGGAACCCTGGGATCTGGTAATGCAGGACTTCCCATGGCATCACTTAGGCTTTTCCCTGCCAACCCAAACCATTCTGTGAATCCATGATTCTGAGAGTGTGTCCTAAAAAATATGATAAAAATCAAGTCCATGACGTTATGGGTGGAGTTGTGTGGAAGAAAGTGTGTGGCTGACGACATTTTTTCCAGGAAACTGGGCAGTGGGCTTGTGATTTCAGAAGCTTTACTAGATACTGCTGGTGATCTTGATGAGCAAACCAGGCTGCCTTTCTGCTGGCTGAGGTTTGGATAATGCCTAGCCCCACTGTTACATACTTTCATGTGGTTTACATATAGATTATTTATATTGTTTTGAACGAGATAGACTTTAATGAGAAGACAGTTTTGGAAGTGCTTCCTCTAAGAGCAGCACTGATAATATTACTGTTTTTGGCACGACAGGCACAGGAAAAGTCTTTCTAATGCCAGAAATCAGACAGGCTTGACAGGGGGTAGCATCTTCTATCTGTCTTGCTCTGCATGTGGTTATAACTAAAGACTATAATTTCCTCTGTGGCAGGCAAATAATTTTGGCTCAAAATTGACTTGAATGAGGGATACAAAGATCAGCTTCACACATGTAGACATAAACTATTGCACATCGGCTTCCCCCCTCCTCCAGAGAAAAATTGGGAGGGAGTTTCCGGAAATATTTCACTCACATGAGCATGAGAAACAGAGTGGGTCTTTGTAAATAGAGGTGCTTAAAAGAAAGAAAGGAGTCTGTAATTACATAACCTTCATTTATGCCAACACCCATTTTTAATGATTTTTGGGTTTAGGTAGCAAATCAGCATTCCATTTTCAAACAGACTGTTGGCTGCATTGCTCTGGAGCATTAAAATGTTTCTGTATCCAACCCATATATTTGCATTTGAAAACAAAACTCTTTATTTTTAGATTAGGTTTTCTTTTTAAAAGAAGCAAAAAAATAATAATTTGAAAGGGACTGAGTATATGAATATTGCAATTTTTAAATCTATATATCACTGAACACATTGTCAGGAAAACAATACAAAATGTTATATTTCTTTGCTTTGAGGAGTTGTGCTCTCTGAATGAAATAAAACTGAAGCAATACAGGAGAATTACCTTTGAAACTTATCAAGAAAATAAAAAAGATGTAAATACCTTCACAGTTCTTAATTTAAGTAAAGTGATGTTTCACAAGGAAAGACAGTCACATACAGTTAACTGTAATGTTTCTGGTCTGCTTTCTTGCACACTGGCTTATCTTCCTACTTTTGGGGTGCAGCCACAAAATTACCAAAACCAGAGGTCCATGGAGCCTGCACCTGCCCTAGGTAAGGAGCAGGGGAGCTGGTCAGGTTGTGACCCACCTTCCATGCACCTGCAGAGGAGCTCAGCACTGGCACATCACCAGGTCCGTTGTGTGGCCACAGCACAGGGGAACCCTCCCAAGGTTGCCTCCAACCCAACACTTTTAACTCTGAAGGTCACCTTCTTGGGCACAGAGAGCTGGCACAAAGATGTGGAACTGTACATGCAGTGGTCCCATTGTGGGAGAGTAGGGAATCAGTGGTGAGGGCTGACTGCCCTGCTCCAGGCAGAGGACCCTGTGCCCGGGCTGGTCTAAAGCAAAAACATTTTTTCTGGGAGAAGCTGACTAACTTTAAACAGCTCCTCTTCTGTTATTATTTAAGGGTGGGGAAAATAGTCTCCTGGCAAGCCTGGATTGCTCATCTTTCTTAACATGAGGATGTTTAAACATGTATCTTACCCTTCCTAGGACATTGTTCAAAGCACATGGTCACAGGAAAGTGTAGGATACGGTAGAGAGCAAAGCAGGGTGGCAGGGAAAAAGCTTTCCCTCCCAGTGAGATTGATCCACCCTCTCATGCAGGGTTTATGGAGCCAGAAGGTCAGCTTTAACCATTCTCAGTGCACTTTGCATCAGTGGTCAGCATCAATGGGCACTGAGTCTCAAGGGTGAAATTCTGCTGCCAGTTCTCTGGACAGAGATACAGCCATTGTGAATGTGACTCCAGGATCAAGACTTCACAGTAAAGCTTCTACCATTAGGAAATGAGGAAAAAGCTCATATTTCATGGTGTAAATTTTTCTTCAGGGAAGTGTGAGCCATTTTTCTTTTTCGTACTGGAAACTAGATCTTAAACCAATATATAGACACATAAAGAGAAATACCTTCATTTTCTAAGTGAAGGTTGGTTATGTGGGTTGGTGGCCCTTGTAATTATTTAAAATTTGGGCAGCCCAGACTTAACCTCTTAGAGGATTCTCTGATTCTAAGATGAAGCCAGAAGAACTCCAATGTCTTCAGAGGGAGACAGTCTGACTAGCCTAGAGGTTTCATATAGCTAGTATAATCAGAAATGTATCCCCTGCTTAAACTTAGATTTAGCTTGGTAGGCCAAAAATTTCAAAACTGCCAGAAGTTTACTTTCAACACTGAGGCTGTTTTTAAACCTTCCCCCCTCACATACACATGCATTTTGGCTATTATTTATCACATTACATTGTTCTCTATCAAATATGAGAAGTGTTAGGAGTAGCTAGGATGAAGTGCAGGCTCTAAGGAAGACAGTGACAAAACTCCTCTGGCTTCAACAGAGACAGGATTTAACCCTCACCATCACTTTTTGCCACTTTGGCAGAGTTTAATGCTAGATAATAATATTTATTTTTTTTAAGTAAAGTTGCTAGCTTGGTAAAAGGAAATTAAATACTCACTTTTAAGCATAATTAATCTCTTGAAAAAAATGGCTGTATTAAGGTGTTAAAAAAAAAATGAAGCAGTAGAGGCATCTAGAGGGAGATGAACTGGTGAGTAGGGATCTTCATAAGGTAAAATGTTTGAACATTTTTTAATCAAACTAGGCAAGTTCTAAATACTGTCCTCTTTTTCTGTGCTTGTCCATAAGCATAGAATTATTTTCTATACATTGTATGTCCTTTGAAGTAATTCACACATTGCATCAATGCATTCAGACTGTGGGGCTAGCTCACAAGCTATTAAATCAGTACCTTGATTTAACAAGTTATCATCAAACTATATGACCAGTTGGCTCCCTGCTTTTCCTGCAGTACATTTTCTGAATGGATGATCAAAACTGTCTAAGCTACAGGGCCAGAAACAAGCCTGGCAGTGCTCAATTGTCTTTTACTGAAGTCATCCTTCAGTACAGAACTTCCATAGATACAGGCACAGTGGAAAGACATTTGTATCCTTACCTTCCAAAACACCATGGTCTTGTCATAATTTTGTGTCAGGGACTTCAGAATGGGCCACTTGGAAAACTAAGGTATGTGGATTTTTACAACTGTAGAATATATGGATTAGCAGCAGTTTTTTTTCAGAAGGCTGATGTAGCACACAGCCTGGTAAATCCCTTTGTGTCTTGAATTACAATTATAATAACAAATGGTGCTACATTTTAAGGGAATTTGTAGAATATTCTGCTGAATTTTTACTAGCAGTGGTTAATAAATCTCAAAAATAAGCGATTAAAAAAGAGCTTATGAAGCATCAAAAATGCCAAACAGTGAACATTTTTTAAAGCATGCAAATATTTGCATTCATGCCTGCAGTAATCTATGGATTTTGACACATAATGAAAAAGCATTAGCATGAGGAATACATTATACAAAACCACGATAATCACTGAGATTCTATAACATCTTGATGACCTTCCAAATTCTAGCCGATGTAAACTTTGTTAAGCTAGTAGTAGCGATGATGTAATTTGCCTTGTAAACAGCTTGAGGGATTTGGATGAAAAACATCAACCTTGGAACTTGAATTTTTTTAAACAAGCCACCTAAAATGTATACACTGAAAAGTCACATATCTCAGCTTTTCTTTTCTTTTCTTTTCTTTTCTTTTCTTTTCTTTTCTTTTCTTTTCTTTTCTTTTCTTTTCTTTTCTTTTCTTTTCTTTTCTTTTCTTTTCTTTTCTTTTCTTTTCTCTTCTTTTCTTTTCTTTTCTTTTCTTTTCTTGTTATGCTTCATTTCACCTCACTTCAGATGTCTGTAACATCTGCATTTAAGCTAGTTATCCAAAGCTCCCTTTACATGAGTGCTCCTGGGAGGGAAACAGCCATCTTTACAGGCAGAAGTAATGTCAGCTGAAAGCAGTCACTGAAAATCTAACAGGGAAAAAAAAAAAAAAAGAAAGAAAAAAAAAGATAATGCAGAGTGTAGTCCTCATGCTTGTCCCTGAAGATGCTTTGGGCATGGTGTCTCCCAAAAGAAGAGGAGGCCTCTGCTGGAGGAGTAGGCCCTGGGCAGGGCTCTCCCTGGGGGTAGTGAATGGGTGTCCTGGAGAAGCGGAGCTGTCCAGCAGGGACCAGCCCACCCTGGTGGTTCTGGGGTCTGGCAGCTGCTCTCCCTGGCTGTGGGGTAAGACATGCTGGTGGGGAGAACATCCTACCCATCCCTTCCACCAGCAAGCCAGCACTGCACTTGCATGCTCTGCAGCTGCAGCTAGCGCCGCTTTTGAAGCCCCCCTGTTTGTTTGCAGAAGCGAAGAAAGTACCGAGTGTGCCTGACATCATCCACAACTGTTACACACAAGTGGAGCTGGGTCGACGGAAGTTCTCCTTTGAAACATGCTTTTGAAACACTGCTGTCTTCAAAGCTGGCTTGCATACCCTGCGCTGTGATACGCAGCCTTTTGTTTTGCATAAGTGTTTGTTTTAATGAGGTAGTGCAATGCAGCTCATCAAAATCAAAAACATATGATGCACCCTAGGCAAGAGAAAGGCAATAACTATACAGATTTTTGAAGAGGGCTAGTCATACCACAGGCTACCACTATAACAGAAAAAACAACAAGAATTTTAATATAGCTGTCTGGCCAAATATATTAATTTAAATTGAATGGCTTTTTCTGATATTATAGCTGTGAGGCACAATGTTCTACTGGCAAGAATCTTCAAAACCTTTTTTAGAAGATTTGCTTCAAATTATTTCTGTGCACCAGATCTTGATGGTATGTACATTTGGGAGTCTAACCAAAGGAAAAAAGCTTTTGATTAATTCAATGACCTTTCCTGGAGGTTGGATGAAATGGAGATTTTCTTCAAAATATTTACTCTAAGCTCTCCTCCATTAAGTTTGCTCTGACTTTTTCACAAATGTTCAGATCCTTCTGTCAGCACAGAAATATACTTTCTCATTAGCAAATCCTTTTAAATAAATTTTAGTCATTTTCATTATTACATCGCAAATGGTTTGCTAACCACCAGTTTCCATTCTTTGCCAGAGTAGACTGCTGGGTGCTGTTTACTCATGGCAATTTGGTCTTTATTGAGCTAGTGCTTTGTTGTGCTTCTTCAGAACCTGGTATTACTTCTTTCCCTCAGCTAATTGCTGACAACATCTCCTCCTCTATCCACAGAATGTATGAAAACTGCTAATGGAGATACCAACTAGTAGTCTTTCTGTTATAATAGCTGTGTTGTTCTAGAACACAAAGTAGAGACCAGTCCTACTACTGCATGTGCTCTTTTCCCACCCTTGCTGGTGGTAGTTTCTCTGAAATGCCCATGTAATCATCCTCTGCAGTTAATAGGAGTACAGCAGTGGGGCAGAACCAAGGGGCAACATTCTTCTTCAGTGAGCTTCAGCTACATAGTTTTGGCCAGAGAGTTTTGTTGTTCTATCTTGGTTTCCAGGTTGCATCAGTTGTCCAGGAATGTCTGGATGGAAATCTCGTTTGAGGAGCACCACTCCTGACAGCAACATGCGACCTCAAGGTGTAGCACAGTAATACTGGGCTGAGCACACGCTGCCACCCCAGGAATATAGTTTCACACTGCTTAATAACACTTCAGATTCACGCTGCTTTGTTTTGGTTTTAGTTGCTTTCTTTGCCTGAGAGCAGGTTGCTGTCATGTTTATTTATGCTATGCCCATAAATTACAACCAGGTTTTGCCACCCATGAGATTGAATGCAGAATTATGGTCAGTCCCCACAAAGACAGTCATGCCCACTCTAACTTAGTGGACAGAAAAGTCTGAATCTAAACAGTGATGCTCGGGAGTGGTTCTGTCAGCTGCTCTCACACATGGACAGCACAGAGCCCCAAATCAGTTACAGACAGTCAGCTAAAAACCTTTCAAATAGGAACTTTTCTTCTTAAGAAGTAGTGCTGTTCTTTACTTAGCATGATCAGCATTGTTTCTTTAGCATGATCAGATAAACAATGATTTCCTAACATTATAACTTTACTTATTTTTTATGCCAAAACATCCATATGATATTCATATGGTATATCCAATTACTATCTTCATATCCAGACAGTTTTGGGTGAATTTGTCAATTTAACCTGAATACTTCTCTGAGTTTCTGACTCTACCATTGGTCACCAGATCTGGTATGGTTGGAGTTTGGCAGAGCTGTTTTTCTTCTGTCTTACATGCATCTCATTACCCGATTTGCTCTTCTGTTAAGTGTTGGAAGATGTCCAAGCCTGTGTCAGATTTGAGTATTTTCCAGCAAAGTGTTCTCTAGCTTTTATGAAGCAGAGATATATTTTTCTTTCATCAAGGCCCCTAGCTGAAGTTCTGCCATGGCCAGACCTGGAGAGGTGCTGGTGCCTCAAGACACACGCCAATTTCAGATATGCCAGTCTCAGCACATCTTGGGATTTAGCCCGTGGTGTGATGGACCTTTTATCTCTGCTCAGAGGTGAAAGGGGCAACAGGCAACAGCTGATTGATGGGTGTGATCAGGTATCTCCCACAAATCACCTTGTGGCAGCACAGTGTGTCTCTGTTCTGCTGCACACAGGGATGGTGTTTGTGACTTTGGGTAAGAGACTCCTTTCCTTCTAGTCCCATTTACCTAGGTTTTCTTCCTAATTTTCTAGAAAATTTCTTAATAATAATTGACATTTTATTACAACCTAATTTGGGTTTTTTTTTCTTCCATTAGTTTCTTCATTTACCAGTAGCAACCTGTATTTCTATCTGTATTTGCCTAAGTACATGCTTAACTTTGAGGATAAGCTTAAATTTCACCAGTTTTAATGGGATTTAGGCATGTGTTTAAAGTGAAACCCAAAATTAAATGTCCTTCCTGAATAAGGATGTTCTCCTGAGTCAGACTCTGCATGCATTGTCTTAGAATAGATCCTTACTGTCCCTCGAGGATGTTAGACATGCCAGATGCTTTCAGAAGTGGTTAATCTGATGAAATAATTCATCTCCGAGTCATAAAGAAGCCACAAGTTTCCTTCACTTTCGGTCTGCTGCTTTGATATCGTTGGTCAGCAGCCCTAGCTGCAAGAGCCTTTGTGTGGGAAGTTTCATAGGCTTATTTATGGTTGTGTAGGTAAGAGATCTACCCAGCTGCTGAGACATAGGAAGTTGGTGTGACTTTTATTTCTGAAGTCAGTGGAGGTAACCCCCTTTGTGAATACAGACTGGGCTCATGTACTAACATTTTGAAAGTGGAAATTGTCAGATGAAGACAAAAGCCTCCAGGACTCATGAAATAGCATGAAATGATAAACCCCAAATACTATAGAACAAAGAGAGGGTAAGGAGTGCAAGGGGCATGTACATGTCTCTTCTCCCTTGCACGGGCAATATACAGTGAAAACTTTGAAAAGAGAAAAAGTACAGTCTGAATACACGACACACTACCATATTAATTACCACACTACCATTAGTATGAGAGATACATATCATTATTCCTGCTTGTGGTGTGTTGTAAATGGGGTGTGGCTCTCTGATTGTATAGAAAGATTTTGGTTTAGAAATGTTGTTGTAGAATGTTTTGTCATTTCCTGATTTCCCCCTTTATTTTTTTTAATAACCCAAAGCGACTAATTAAATTAAATTCAAACTTGCATATATTTCAGATGGCTCAGAATTGTATTTTATAAGGGATATATTATTAATTGGTCACCAAAATGTGGGACCAATATCTCCATTATGATACATTTGCAGTTCTTTCTCCCAATAAAGTCCTACTTCCTAGTGATCCGCTTTACTTAGCCTAATTTATCCAGTGCATAAGGATGTTTGTCACTCTACTGTATCTTTTGTATTTCCTTAGTACATTCTAAATATTTGAGGGAGGGGTTTCCTTCCATGTCTTGACCAGGGAATCACAATGTAATGAATGAGATGGAAACCCAGAATAGCATGGTAATTAGACCATGGGTTTATTCATATAAATTCCCCAAAGTATTTTAGTGCATGAGTTTTATTTTAATCAGTAGGTATTTCAGCTTGAAAATGGCAGAGCAACTTAAAATAAATAAATAAGTAAAAAACTATTGGAGAAAACCACCACCATGAGAAAGTTAGCTGGAGGGGGAAAGTTGTTTAAATTAAAATTCACCCATAGCAGCTAAATATTTTGTTAAGAGCTGTACAAGCTAAAATCATCCTTGTAATTGAAGAGTCAACTGCTTGGACTTCTTTTGTGCAGTCTTTAAAATTAATAGCATAAATTACCCTGTATGAATCTGGCTATTCA
Source organism: Chaetura pelagica (assembly GCF_000747805.2). Lineage (NCBI taxonomy): Eukaryota > Metazoa > Chordata > Aves > Apodiformes > Apodidae > Chaetura > Chaetura pelagica. The sequence continues at coordinate 2,105,667 of NW_009953719.1, read as the reverse complement.
GAGAGCACAAAGTTCTGTTGTTTGGTGTAGGAAGCTTGCAAAAGCAATCTACTTGTTCCAGCCTTGCTTTAACTAACATATAATTTTATTTGTTATCTAGTTCAATTTGTTTCAAGGCACCATTTCTAGAATGACAGCTCAGTAACAGCAAACTTCTTGTAACTTTTTTTGAGGGTTCTTTTTCTATTAGAAGCTCAAGCCAGAAAAATATCCCACTTCTTGGCAGTTGATTAGAACCATTTACTATGATTTTTGACACAGCAATTATATGATTCTCTGTCAAATAATTAATCCCAAATTCTTTCCTCATGGAGAGAGCTGTGTGGCTGGCAATATCTTGATGGACTTGCTTGGATCATACATGTGAATTGGCAGATACACAGCTTTGGTTCTGCATATGCTTGGCTTGAACAAAGCCTACACAAGCATAACTTTGAGAGAAATGCATTCTTTTATAACATTAGTCTTGTGTTTTATTTGTTCTCCAATGGCAAATAAAGCTTTCCCAGCCCCCAGATCTGGGGCTGCTGTTTTGCAGAACCCAGAGGATGGAAGGTTGTGATCCAGGATAGCATCTCACCACATACTGTATTGTAGTTCAGTTGCTTGTAATTCCTTCTTTGCACAGGGCAAATAAAGAGCGAGCATGAGGCTGAGCTGGGGGGTGAGTGCTGAAGCTGCTGTCTTGGCTGGTGGCAAGTTCTGCTGGCCAGGGATGGTGGTGATCTGAGTGCTGTGCCTGGGCACGTGCTGGACTACTGTGGAAAAAGGAGGGGCAGCTTTCCCTCCTTGAAAAATATTGAGAATCATGTGCTTTCCTTCCTTTGCTTTCATGACAAGTACCCTGAAAAGAAAGCATTGAAACCACTTAAAATATCTGCTCAAGGGAACGTCCAATGTTTTTCAAAGCCTGCTATTTTTGTTCAGGCCAAAACTACTCAGCAAGTTTGTCCTCAACTAGCAAATGGCTTTATCTGTCCCTAAGCCGCATTCTTTTGCAAATAACTGCATTGCCCATAAATAAATACAGTGATGGAAACATTGCATATGGTAAGGGGTCATTTGCAAAACTGGAACTACAGCTTGGCCTTGGAGGGGAGCAAGTGCTGTGCCTGAGTGCAAGAGTATTAAATACCTGTGGGTACCTGGCAAAGTAGATTGATATAGTGAGTAACTCCTGTGAAGTACTGGCACTAACAGTACTGTCAGTTCCTCAAGGTAGGAAGGTCAGTCTATCTACACAGGATTGTTTTTCAAATGGCATTTTTCTATATTTTTTGTAAGCCTATTATCAATATAATGTCTAAGAAAACTCTATTGAAATAATTTATTTTCCACATAAGATCAGAAAGTTCTGGTTTTCTGAAAATTGCCAACAGTTTTTTTCACCTGCAGTTTAGGTCTCCTAAAACTGAATATCTGGTATTACACTACAATATCTTGCAGCTGGCTGACCTGCACTGGATATACAAACCAGTGGCTTTAAGTTTTTGTGCCTATGGTATGTGAAGGCAGAAGTACAGGTTCAGTTACAGCTAGAATGGAAGTTGTCAGAAAAAGTAAGGATTAAAATAATAAAGCCCCAAGCCTGCAAATCCACATCCATAAATTCCTTTCTTACATTTTATGTAGTCTTCACTGAAGTCACTAAGAATATAGTGTTCAATTGTGTGAAGGTAAGCCCATATACAAGTCTTTGCAGGACTGAAGTTCACATCTGTGGTATTATTTTCAAATCCAAAATGAGATTATTAAAAAGAAATCAAACAGTTACAGTTGCTAAGTGACAGCAGTGCAGGTACCAGTAGTGTCCTTTGTTGAACCTAAGAAAGGAAAAGCTATAAAATATTAACACTTAAAGAAAACATATATCTCAGCTACTTTATAGTCTAAGAGGAATTTCCTACTTTCACTTCTCCATTCCCATTTCTTTTCCCATTCTCTTTTCTTTTCCCTTTTCCTTTTTTTTTTGTTAAACATCAGGTCATTTTTAAAAAATGATGCTGACATGAATAACATGCTCCCTTCTCCTCATAGTAATATGCCATTTAGAAGCTAAACAAAATTTTCACCTTGGTTCTCTTGGTTGTCATAATAAAATTGTGTATGGGATCCTGGTTGCAACTTTATAGGTGAGAAGAGAATTAGCCATTCAATGTAGAGATAGATTTGATTGGGAGAGTGTCTGGAACAGGTTTGTCCTCAAGTCTCAAGGACTTGTCTGTCTCGAGTGTATTGTGTCCAGATTTCATAAGGAGACAGAGATTTCTGCCTCTTCAGTGGAGGGGTCGAGGGCTCAAGGATAATCAGCTGAAGGATAATTAGCTTGCTATGAGGTTGTGTAGATCAGCAGGGAGGTGAGAGAGACAAACTGTGTGCCCACCAAGGGAAGGTGGGAGGAGCGCTTTGCACTGCACTGGAGGCATTTTGCATCTGGGCACAGCTGCCTGGCATTCAGGCATCTGCACAGACCCAGACTGGGTCCTGACAGTGCTCTGACTCTTGCATAGCATCCGTGGGTGATGGGAGGAGGTGGAGGAGCTCTTGGAAGTGGGGTGGAAGCATTTGAGAGCAAAGATGCAAAGGAAACCAAACTGCCTCTTTATGAGAAATGCATTTTGTAGATAAGTGTTTTAACAGGAAACTTCTTCTGCAGACCAGTCACAGGACATTATGAGAAATACTGAGCTAATTCTAGAACTAGTAAGGTCAAGTGATTCAAAGTCATATCCAGCCCAACAGAAGAAGGGATAGTTTAAGCAGTTATATTTCAGCTGATAGTCTTTTGAGAAGATGGAGATGTAGACGTCCTTTGAAGTTGTGTACCATGAAGTGGAAAAGTTTGGCATCTTTTAGGGCAAGGCCCAAAACACAGGCCTTTTTAGAATAAATGTCCTGTTCTGCAGGACTAATGCTGCATACAAAACTTCATTTCTCTTTTACTGGATCCTGGATAATTGCAAATGGTTGTTGGGAAAGTCACAGGCCACCAAGTTAATTCAACACACATGTTTTAGCAAGTTTTTCACACATGTCTGGCAAGCCTTTCATAGTAGAAGAAGGCTTTAGGGATTCTTCCCTGGGCCTTAAATCATGCATTAAATCCTATCAATTATTGGTTCCCTCCCTGTTTCCATTACTGCTCATTTTTTTTGTTATTAGACAGTACTTCTTGTGTCTTGTAAGTTGACTTACTTAGAGCTCTTTGAAACTCAGATTTTCCAGTTTGCAGGAATCTGTGATAATGTACAATTTTCTTTCATTCTCAGTAGGTTGAAACCTTAGTCCCATTGAAGCAAAAGGAGTTTTGACATCCGTGTCTGTGGAAGCAGCACATTGTCTTAAAACAATGTGTAACTTACAAAGTGCCTTAGATATGAGTCAAAAGATTGTGATGATGATGACAAATCTCAGGTCTGTAAAAACTGAGTTAGAATTATATTGGCAATTGACTATATTAAATGGGTTTGTTTCTGAAGTGATAAGCATTTTATGCCCACAGTTTTTATCCATTAAAGTAACTGAGAACTCCTTTGCTGTCTTTCTTGCTGGTGTATTTAGTCCCCAAGAGAAAATAGTTTGGCTTATCGTTGCCAAGTCCTTTGATTTCACTGTAGTACTTTTAAGATAATAAAGGAATTTTCTTGTATGTTGTTGGAAATGTCTTTCTGTAAAAGTACTGAGCTTTAGAAATGTGGTCATACAGAAATCAGATCAAGTAGGACTTCATCAACATGGCATTTCTTGGGTGTTGGAAATACTTGGTATTTGTCATCAGGCATTACAGATCCAAGGTATACTCTTACTCTTCAGAAGATTTCACAGGCACACTTTGTTCTGATAGTAAAAAAATATTTTATAAACGCTTTAATAATGCCAAAGGTAGAAAGTTGCCATCCTGGGATCACCCTGTTTCCAAACAAAAGTCCTTTCTCCTACCCAGGTATCCTGCAGATACAGGGCAAAGCTCCCTGACACGGGATCTAGCAGAAGAGAGGAGTGAGGGGTTTCATTGCTAGAGAAGTGAGAGAGCTATTTGTAGCACATCGTCATGCTGTGATTTGAAACCTATCCTCTCTGCTCTTCAGAAAGCCACATGAAAACTGCAGTCTCTACAGGCATTTTTGGCTATTATTTCCTCAACATATTTGCTCTGCTCTTTGACAAGGTGATAAATATTTCTGGTTTAACTGTATAGCTGAGCATCAAGATAGACCACAGTTAGTTAACAGTGCTTTTTTAATTTTTTTATTTTCTTTTTTCACAAGACATATGGTATTACTGGGTCTTAGAAAGAAACAGAAATATCAGACAGTTACAGAAATGTGTGAGTCTTACCCTTTTTGGACCACACAGCCTTTCCTAGATGTGTTATCACATTTTCCAAGTGTTTAATTTCTAATTATTTTTTGAACCTTCTTTCAAAATAATTGTTCCGTGATTATTGTTACCATTATTTAAGTATTTAAGAAGGCCAGCTAAATACATTCTTCTGTCCCAGACATAAAAAATAAAATAAGAGTAAAGAAAATAAGGGAAGGGGAGGAAAGAGAAAGGAAAAGAAAGGAAAAGAAAAGAAAAGAAAAGAAAAGAAAAGAAAAGAAAGAAAGAAAAGAAAAGAAAAGAAAAGAAAGAAAGAAAAGAAAAGAAAAGAAAAGAAAGAAAGAAAAGAAAAGAAAAGAAAAGAAAGAAAGAAAAGAAAAAAAGAAAAGAAAAGAAAAGAGAAAAGAAAAGAAAAGAAAAGAAAAGAAAAGAAAAGAAAAGAAAAGAAAAGAAAAGAAAAGAAAAGAAAAGAAAAGAAAAGAAAAGAAAAGAAAAGAAAAGAGGCTACCAGTGCAGTGGAAGTAGTTTACTTTTACTGTATATGTATGCAACATGCATTTAGTATTTGGAAACAGGAATAGGAATGGCATCTCTTGCAACCTGAATTTCTTCTTCATAATTCTGACAAAAGAAGTGTTCATGGAGGAGTCAAATTAGTACATTACTCCATCAGCTCCCACCCCATTGCTCTTCTAACAGTGCCCTGTCACCCACAGCCAACAGAGGCTCCAGGGAAGGTGTCCCAACTACAGACAGGGCAGTTATTTCAGCATTAACATAAGATACTGTGAGATACCTGGCATGGATTGAAACAAACTAAGTAGATCATCTATTGTTTCTTTTACATTTTCTCTCTTCCCTGCTGCTGAATAATTCGGCTTTGGTGGACAACTGCTGGCTAAATGGAAGGACAATTATGGTTACTGGGGAAAAAGTTAAATGGGGAGTAATTTTTTTTTTGCTGATGTTCAAATCTTGAACTACATCTGAGTTCATAATCAGCATAAAGATGTATAAAAGTCCTGAAGGCTTTTATTTCTGTCTGTCTGCCTGCTGGGGTTGGGATATTCCTGGGTATGTGTACACATCTCATGGTGGTCAAAAGGTGGCAGATTTCAGTTATTAAGAATGATCTGGATTAGCCCTGGTCTTTCTGGGTCACTAAGTTTCAAGCACAGATATTTCACATCTGTTTCTTGTTCACAGCCACTAACAAAGAAGTACAATACCAACAGAGTCCCAGTTTTAGATGCATGTCTGGTCCCTTAAGGAATTCAGCTAGTTACTCAGAGAGAGAAATAAAAAAAGCACTGCTATACCTCCTATTTGAATTTGCAGATTAGGCAAAAGCCCAGAGGTGAAAGGCCAAATCAAACACTTGAAAGCATTTTCTATAGACTTCCTGGTTGCGGAGAGGAAAAAAGAGCACACAGTCCTCCAAAGCAAGCTATAAAAGCCAGAAGAGTGTGAGAGACACTTTAATAGGTTCCATTCTTGATGAAAATCTTGAAACAGCCCCACTAATACAGTGTAGAAATCCAATATGCCAGACATATTTGCTGTGTGCAATGCCCATCAATCTAGGGATGGTAAGACCTTGGAGGATAGGAGTCTGTAATAACCAGTTCCAACTATTGTGTATTTGAATTAAAATTATCTAAAACATTTGGAAGAAAATGATTAAAAATGTTGGCCTTTGCCCTCACAGTTATTTCTTTTTTCCTTGCAGAGAATTTGGGTTTTTTTAATTGTTTTGGTCTGGAGGGTTTTTTTGTGTCCTGTAGTATCATTGTCACTTAAACACCTTTAAATTATCATAAAACACAAAACAAACAGCTTTCATATGAGTGACAACTTTCAGATGAAATTTCAGCACTCTTTAACTCTTAATCCATACAGCACTCCTTTGGCATTTGGTGGTACAATTGCTAATGTTTTGGAGATGGGAAAATTAGGAAAAGATTGAAAGGAAAGTTGGGTGAGATTGATCTCATATAAGCAGAGTTATCCAAAATCTGGATGTCTTAGGTGATCATACAGGTTCTCTGTGTCAGTAATGAAGGGAGAGAGGGCTTTAAAGGTGCTATTTATCTCACCTCTTCTAAGTAGCTGTTGTAGATGAGACTGAAGACAGGACAGTTGTGTTGGGGACTGCAGAAGTGGTCTCAGAGAACTAGCTTAGTCTGAACACCTACATTTAAAAAAAAATTGAAACCTGATGAAGTGAATCCCATGTAAGCAATAGTGGTTCAATTCCCTGTCTGTAAATGAGTGTGTCAGCACTTCTCTATTATGAAGTTCCTGCATTAACTATTGCAAATAAGTCCAGTGTCAATGTAATAGTGACTGTGCTAATGTAATTAATGTAGAGAGAGCTCCCATTTAATTTCCCATTTCTGTGGTGGGGTTTTGGTTTGGTTGGTTGGGGTTTTTTTGTAGAGAACATAGCTGTTCTCCAAAGATGACCAGAACTGAAAAGGTGGGCCAGCAGTGGTGTAGTCACCAAAAATCATAGAATGGTTCAGGTTAGAAGGGAACTGAAAGATGATCTAGTTCCAACCCCCTTGCGTGGGCAAGGACACCTCCCATTAGACCAAGTTGCTCAAAACCCATCCAACCTTCCCCTAAACACCTCGGGGCTGGGGGAAGGAAGGTGAGGGAGCATCCACAGATTCTCTGGGCAACCTGTTCCAGTGTCTTGCCACCCTCACAAGAAATAATTTCTTCCCAATACCTGATCTAAATTTACCATTTTTCTGTTTTAAACCATCACTCCTTGTACTATTATTACATGCCCTGGTAAGAAGTCCCTCTCTTAAATATCCTGAGTCATAATTAGGGAGTTATACTTGGTAAATGAAATGCTTTTGACTTTCACTTAGAAAACTTCACTTCATTTATGTAAAACCTTGTCTATTGGAAAACAATCCATTCTTGACTCCTATTGTTCCATGGAGTAAAGTTAAAAAAAATAAAATTAAAAAAAAAATAAAATCGTATTTCCTCCAAATCAGCTGCTCTTCCAACTTTTCAGTTCTGCCACCAAGTGAAGCGAGTTCATTGCTGTGACGGGAAGGAAGGTGAGGATGGGGGGAAAGCTGCGAAGGGTCTAATTGGCTGAGCCGGTTGGAGCACCTGGAGTGTGTGGGGTGATTGAAAGGAAGCAAAGACGGGAGAGTGGGAAGATGTTAAGTCGTAACCAGCCCTGAGGGCAAAACTAGCGGTGGGTGCCGCCGCAGTAGGAAGGAATCTCTTTTATCGGCTTCTGTTAAAGTGCTCCTGCTGAGACAAGAAGTAATTTCTGCCTTTGGAAAGCGCTGTTGTAGGAAGCCGTGCAGGAACCGGCCGCGGTCCTTTAGAGGGGCCGGGAGCACCCTCTAGTGCCCGCCGCCGGGCCGGGAGCATCCTGAGGATGGGGACGTGGTCCTCCCCGCTCCGCCCTGCCGGGAGCTCTGGCACCCGCGAAGCGAGAAGCTTGGAAGCTTGGAAACAGTACTGGAAGGAAGGGTGCTTCTCATGGGATGCGTGCCATGTTGCCCTGGTAGTGATGATTAGTATGGACGGCTTGGTTTTACATGGGATCCTTGCTTTGACAACTGGCGTCTGGTGAAAGGAAATTACCCACTTCACTCAGTAGCGTTTTCCTCCCTGAGTTAACCCCACGCTCCCAGCCGCGGGTCAGTGGGCACGAGCCCATCACAGAACTGGACCCCATTTTTCCCTGGACAGAGCTCGTCCCGTGTCTCCAGACCTGCTGCATCAAGCCCGCTCAGGCATGGGAGGAGGAGGTTCCCCTGGGCAGTCCTGAAAGCCCAGGAGGCCTGGGGTCGGGCGGACAGAGTCGCGCATCCCAGAGAGCAGCGCCCAATCTGCTCACCCTGCAGCCCCTTGGAGCAGGTGCCCCTTCTCCTGGGCACCCCTCCTTGTTCCCCTGCTGAAAGCCTAGTTGTGAGAGCTTTCTTTGTGGTCAGAGGAGAGTTTCCCTTCAGTTAGCAGATTTACTGGCTTGTTTCTTCTGAGCCAACTGAAAGTGAATTCATGGGACCTGCTGAAGGGCTGGCTGAAAACTTGGTAAGAGGGTATTTGGCCCTCACACAATGATCTGGGTATGGCCAAACTGATGCTTAGAGCTACATTTAAGCAAAATGCTGTATCTTTTTGAGAGGATTAAGATCTTTACAGATGTCTCTTCATGTGCCATGACATAACATTAATTCACCTGAATTTCTTAACACCTGCTTCCAAAAACAATGCCAGGTCTTTTACTGTACTCAAGTTGTTGTTTTTTGTTTGTAGCCTGGTTCTACCTAGAGGAGAGCCTCCTTTTTGCATGTAATGTTGGCAAGAGGAACAGAGCTCACCTTTTCTCTACTATCTTCTTTTCTTTTAATACCCACATTTGCAGACACTGTATGAATGTACAGTAAGCATAGCATAGAAGGGTAATGTGTCTCTAGATCATCCAATTATTTACCCAGAGTTATTTATAATGTAAAAAACCCTCTACAAATAAAGGGAGGAAGACCATATTATTAGCAGTACTAAAAACACTTCAGAAAAGGAAATAATCTGTCCAGGAACACTTGCAAAAGTTAAAGACAGAGCAGCACTGGTGAAGGTAGCTGAGCAGGCCTCCAGTCCCTTGGCCAGTCCTGGCTGAGCACAACATTCTTGGTTTACCTCCCAGGCAGCAAGCTGGACTGCAGATCTGTTTACACAGGGAATGTTGCAATATATTTCTTACATCCTAACACTGTAGCAGGTATGATAGGAAAAAAACTGAGGACAGGATTGTTTTTTAGAGTTATTAGTGGTGTTTCCTATAGCATGAGAAATGGTCTCTTTGGAAATATTTTACATGTGTTTAGGTGAGTACATGCATATTGAACATATTTTTAGTACATCTTAGAAAGGATGCAGTAAGCAAAAAAATTTTTTTCTTTGGATTAGAATTTAGTCTAATAGCTTGCTTTGCATGGTCAGAAAATGTTTTTAGGTCTGTACAGAGCCCTTTTGGTTTAAGTAATACTAAGATAATTAGATCAGCACAGATCAGATCCTCTGTCTGCAGTTTAGAAAGCACTTATCTAAAGGAAAGCTCTTTAGTCCTAAAGGTAGAAGGCACTTAAAGTAGTAGTGTTCAAGCCTGTCTGTATTCAGGAAAGAACTTAAGCACAGCTTAAGTAATTCTAAAGCATGTGCAAAACCTGGTTTTGATCAAGACACTTAAGCACGTGTAATGCTGAGCACATGAGGTAGGGTTTTGTTGCTCTGTAGATTCTAGATGCAGGCTTGAATATAGAAAAAAAATTCTACCAGCAATGAGCCCAAACAAATTAGGGTGACAAGCTTGAGGGAGAGATTAAGGGGGGGAGGAAGTGTTAGGTGACTTGTGTGGTTTTTTAATACTTTTTTTGTGTTTTTCTTCTGTTTGTTGACCGAGCTGCATTTTTTTCAAACTCATGCAGAATGAAATCAGACATTAGCACATAGTTGCCTAACATAACAAAAACATATTTTCTTTCTATTTAACCTTAACAAAATGCAGAAGAGAGAAAAATAGTAGAAGTGTTTGTACTGGTTTTCTTTTGCAACTAGATGATGGTGATTTGATAACCCAGTATTTTCCTTTCCTTACAATACCAAGGCTGTGTCTTGCAATTGGATCGACATAAGCGTAAGCACTCAGAAATCTTGCCTGTGGGTATTAGCTTGAAAGTCAAATAAACTTCATGGAATTCTTTGGAACAGAATGTGTGCCAGTTTAAAATAGCAAAATCCTTACCAGGCCGTGGGCTCTGTAAAACTTATATAATAATAATAATAATAATAATAGAGCTCAGCAGAGTCTGACATTGCCTGCCTTATGCTTCCAAAAGCCCAATAAAAACTCAAGAGGAAGTTTGTCTATATGGGGATAAACTGGGGAAGATTCGTTACTAAAACCTGCTTGTGAATGAATTTGTTAGACCCCATCTTCTGGAGAGATGGAGATGATACTTTAAGCATCTCAATATATTTTACAAAAAAAACTCCAACAAAATATCATGGACTCAACTGGAGTGGAAGTCACCCAACTGAAATGTTATACAATGCTTTGAAATTTCAAGAAAAAGTTCTAATCTTTTGGCTGTCTTGCTCATTGTTTGGAGATGAAAAGGGAGGAAATCCACATCCCCATGAAGTACAATTACTGTAAATTGCTTTCTTTTCATACCATTTGTAATGAAAATAGGAACCTTACCAGAAGTTAGCTACCCTGCAGAAGCACAGTGATTTGGGGGATGCAGACTGCAAGAAGACATTCATTAGTGCAACACCCGATTTCTATATGAATCAACTAATAGAGAATATAAACTACTGCACAGTACTGCTGACTCTGGGTTACTCTGGATGAGGAAACCAGAGCTCCTTAAAGAAAAATGCTATTTTAACAATTGGACTTATGATTTTAAAGGTCTTTTCCAACAAAAACAATTCTATGGTTCAATAAGGTCAAGCTAAACTTGTACAGGGGTTTGAACCTGTGGTGCCTGAGGATCCAGAGCTGGGAGGAAGAGCTCTCCCCAGTTTGTCCCTCAGGATCTGGATTCTGCTGGAGGCTTGCTCAGCCCCTGCAGCTGATTAAGGAAGCCCTGAGGCTGTGAGGCAGCTGGGGATGAGTTGGGATACAGGTCCAAGGAGGAGACACACTGCTAAGCTTGAAGCAGAGACTCTTCACGTGGTCCTGAAAGTGGGCTCCACCATCAGGTGTACAATAAGCCGATACACACAGTTGAGGTATTTCCTTTACTATCCAGTTCTGCACTGAAAAAGGAACAAGCTTGTATTCCACAAAGCAATTTCAGCTTCCCAAAACATAAGGGCTACTTTAATACACTGAATCATATACAATTAATCTAAGTTGTGTTCTATCACTCATGTACATGATCAGTTAAGTAGTTCTTTGCTTCCATTTAAAGTGACAGTGCTTAAAAATTTCACTATGCATGCTGAAAGAGTGGGAGCTTTTTGTTAGTAGGGGTCCCTCTAGCCTATGGGTGGGTATTTTCTTATGGTAATAGTACTTTAATATACCGATGAGATGTTAATGTGGCGAGTCCAAATAGTCAGGGTTTCATACCTAGTGCTCAGGGCTCTGACCAAGATGAGATGTGGGAAGCACTCCTTTCTATCCCTTGCATTTGTCTTGCAGGCATATGTCTCAAGGATAGGCTGTTGACTACCTGGGACATGTTTTTTGCTAATTCTTGCTTTTCCAGTATTACACAAGCTGTTGTTTTTTTTTTTATTCTACATGTCTCTTTGTTCACTTTTATGTGATTTTTCACCAAAGTTTTACTTATTTCAATTAATAACTGACATCACTCAGGGGCAGCTCTGACAAATGCCAGTCCTGTGCTGTTCCTGTATCACTCCATCATGTTCAGGGATTTCCAGCACTGTGGTCCCCATGGGACACCTGGAAACCAGGATTTCCCAAGACCTAGTGGGTGGCAGAACCATTCCTGTTAGCAGGGGCAGCTGGACAAGCCTTTCCTCTGCCCTGCCTTGTGTGAGATGGAGCAGTGCTTTGCAGGGAGAATTCCCAAGGGATAAGCAGGCAGCACTTCATGTCTCTGGGAAAGTGCAAGACCACATTTCACCTTCTTTGGTTCAGGATAGCAGGGGAAGAGTGAAGTGGGCCTTACTGCTGTCATGTGTATGATTTAGAAAAAATGCACACCAAATGCCAGCCATCCTCACCACTTACAGAACAACACTCTGATTTCCTTTTATTTTCTTAAGGAGCAGGAGAGGAAGGCATTGAGAGAACGTGAGGTCATCTGCCTTCACTGCATGATGCTATGACAATCCATTGCTATTTCTTGTTCTTTTTTATCATACCAGAGGCAGAGGGCAGGACCTCATTACAGTCCATGGTTTGATGTTATTAGAAGAAGCACTGAGAAATTATGAACTGATTCTAGCAGGACTAGCTTTTTAAAGTTACAGGGTTATTAAATGATTACTACACACTGACTTATTTTAATTTTTCCTTTAATTTTTGAGGGTCCTATCTTCAAGATTTTATCTTCTAGCTGAAAATTCAGAATCTCTCTATTCCAAGAGCTATGTCTTTAAAAAAAACCCACAAAGTGTTGCAAAACTCATAACAGCAAGAGGGTTGTGTCAGCACTGGATCCTGACTGGTTCTTTACAGGTGGACTTTTATGCTGGCTGGTACTGTAGAAACACTTTGCCTTTCTTATTGTCATACTTCTGAGTTGTGTTTTTCTTTCAGTACAGCACTCCTAAACAAGGTTCTGGAACAGTATTTTGTTTGTACAGCTGGTAGTTTTGGGGTGCCCAGTGACTGCCAAGTGCTACAGAAGGACAAATAAAAATATAACACTGCAGAAAAAATTACTGTCACACTCCAACTGGAAAGAGAATTGCCAGTGAAATCTTATTTTCATGCATGGATAGAACTGTGAAGTAAAGGAAGAGTATGAAAAACTTAAGACTCTGAAATAGATGTATTTTTGTGACTTCCTTTCCTTGGTAAGAAAGAGGCGTCAAAAAGAAATTATTGTCTCCAGTTGTACTTTTTCTCTGAGAAAAAAGAAAAAAGGAAAAAAAAAAAAAAGTGGTAGATCAGATGGGCTAGAAAGTGTCAATAGCTCAAGAATCCAGGAATTAAGCTAATGGACAAATATAGATGCGGTGTAAGCTGGGCTAGACTTCATTAACATATGTGAAGTTACACCCGCTTATACCAAGTCTGGCTTTGGCTCGGAATCAGCAATTCCCAAGTGAATACATTGCATGAAACTAGTCCTGAATTTGGCCCATTTCATCTGACATCTGCATCCTGCCTCAAAGTGGCATGTCACACTTACTGCACATCAGATCACACCTGCCCAAGCAGTCAGAAGCAATTGACTTTTTTGTTTAAAAAAATAAATAAATAAAAAATTAAAAAAAATCAGTCACATATCATCAAGAAAAACAACATTGTTTTAGGACTCTTATCTCTTCACTCCCAAATATCCTGTTTCTTCGAGCTGCAGTGGCCAGGACCAATAGAAACCTCTTCCTGCCATTGGCTGACTTCATTTCCCAGAGTTAGCACAATCTCATCCGCTCTAAACAACCTCATCAAAACTTCTTTCTGGTCAGAGCGAAGCAATAATTATTATTAGCAATTATTAGCAATCAATAATCTTGATCACATTATGGCAAGCACTATTAAGGTAAGAAAGGGGTACCTTTTTTGTTGGCATTATTTTCAGTGGCGTGTTCTTTGGTTTCCTTTATCAACCTAGATAAGTTAGAATTGGGCAACACCCCCACTGCCACAATAGAGGACAACAAGATTTCCTTTGTACTGCCTAGTAAATTTCCTTTTTCCTACTCCAACCATCCGCAAGGCTTAAAAACTTCAAACTCGGAAAAAAAATTGGTTTTTTTAAATTCACTGTTCAGTGCTGTGGATTGCATAGGCAAAGCCCTTTTATGAGAGCTTCTGAGATTTCTTGTAGGTATCATTCTGACAACTTGGATGTGTTCGCGGACTGCTCTAAGGCGAGAGGGTGTGCACTGGAAGGAAAGAAAGGGTTCCTAAGAGCACTAACCTTTTGGATACTTTTAAAGGTTTCTCTTGTTGATGGGGACGCAAGGATTAGCAAGTGGGAATGAGAGACACCAGCTCTTGCTTCTGTCTCATGCAGGTGTTAATTATGTGCTTTTCTCAAAACTCTATCCTAATACTCAGGACCTTTCTGAATGTTATTTTAATGGTGGCGGCAAGATCTCATGGGTGTGTTCTTTTTGGTTTTATTATTTGTACAATAAAATTAATGTATTGGCTTATAAATTGATTTTGGTGCATGGTTTGTTTTTTTTTAAGAATGGCTTTGCTGAGTTTTTCAGGTTGTATCACTTAGAAAGATGAATAATTCTATATGTCTATCTATCTAGTTTTTGCTTCTCCGTATGTTGCAGTAGGTAGCAGTTACAGATATAGCAATAGCTGTGATTAATTGCAGAAATATAACTGTAACTAAACACTTTGTGATAGTGAAACTAATTTTACGTAAAGAGCAAATCAGTATGTACAGTGAGGACTCTGTTGTGTTGTATTATCAGATTTGGGATCAAGGTATTTGTTTTCTTCATGGTATTGTGTATTTCTGTACTTTACTAATTATGCCAGAGATTTAGCGAAAGATACAGAATAGCAGTGGCAGCTAGCCATTAGCTAAGTGGAGCTGCAGTTTGATTTCTCAGTAACTTCTGCTTAGTTGTTTACATTTAGAGAGAATTTGTTGCTTTTTGTTATAGTCTTTGAAATCTGAAAGTCTTGCCTGGAGACAATGTGGCTAAAAAATCTAATGAACCATCTCTCTTTGCAATCACTGATGCTTTCAGGAGGCTATCTGTAGAGATAAAGATCTGAATCTCTTCTGCATTGCTGGCCAGTATTTATTATATGCTAAGCAGTTCCTGAAACAGCTGAATTCCTTTAGGTTTTGCTGAGCATTTCAGAGCACACGGGACATGACAGGTGCTGTAGGAAAATCTTGATGTTCAGGGACTCACGTTTTGCATTGCTAAAAGAAAAGCTATGAGCTGAAATGCTGGGTTTCGCATCTATTAATCAGAACATTATTGATGTTTATGGGAATTTTTTTTCCAAAATGATGGTACAGTGAGTTTAGATATTGTATGCATTTTGAGGAGCTGTTATTGGGGGTTTCTTATGTTTTGTGCTGGCTGAATTGTAATAGGGTACATAATTGTAAACTGTATCTTATTGTTACTATTTGACCTCTACCTTAGGCTTACTGAAGTGAGAAGGCTGTGTGCAGCTGTGGATTACGCAGCCTGTTAATGTAATGCAGACAGCAAAGCCTTCTGAATTGAAAAACTTCCATTTTTATCTCCTTATCTGGATGTGTGAAACTTGAAGGGGAAAATAGGCACCCCAAAACATTGAGGCTTTTTGTGCCCAAGGTGCTCGGAAGGCCTTATATTCTGAAGCAAGGATTTTATTTATGCAACGGCAAAATGCAGAGGGACTGAAAAGAAATTACAGGTGCTTTGTACTCTAGGTGGAGGAAATGTACTCTGACATGAAGCTAAGCCAGTCCAAAGAGATTCAATTCCTCTTCTATACTGAGTACATAAAGAAGTCATTTAACTGAGAGGTTTCCAAAATAAAGAAATTCCATTTGAATGCCAAACGGGTGTTTATGCTGTTGTTAAACAGTTATGTTTAGCAAATCCTTTTTGCAATTTCAATATCATGACCTGTGTTGTCTGCTGGAAATGACTAGCTGAGCTACCTCAGTGTAGGTGACAAGAGGCTGTGGCCTCTGTCATTAAATGCCAAAATTCTGCTGCAACTCCATGTTTGTTCATAACCCTGTAGAAATTGCTCTAAATGTATATGCATGTGAAGGTGGCCTTCCAGTAAGACTCTTCGATTCATCCTTTTCCTATCATAACCTGCAAACAGATTCATGGGACGCTTAGGGCTCCAGAGAAATGAGGCTGGCTTGGCTGGGGCTAATGGGTATCTATGAAGGCAAGCATTTGTGTAAGTTTTCTGGCACTGGGGTTGTCATCGTGAGCATAGCTTTACAGGAAGATATGTTTCTTCTCACCCCCTGCCCTTTTGCTGCTGCCCCCTTCCCCGTCTCCCCATGCCAAGGAAAGCAGGGCAGCAGAGCAGCTTCCCACACACTGCCTTGACCTCTCAGGGCAGCTGCTGCATTGCTAGTGTCCTCGGTGGAAGATTTCTCCTAAGAAGGAGGACACAACAGTGCCTTCTTCCTAGGCTACGGCATAAATGGCTAACTTCAGTTCTGACCTCTAAGCTGTAAGAGTGTCCATCCTTACTCAGGCCAGGGACCTCTCCCTCTGCCCAGGAACAGGGCTGGCTCCCGTGGAGGGCGGCGTGAGAAACTGAGGAGAGGAAGGTGGTGGAAGAAGGTGTGTGGCTCCACAGCAGGGCTTTTAGTTTCACTATGCAGTCAGGGGGCTGATATTACTAATGCATTCACTTCCCTGTACCTGGTGTGCACATAGCTAATCACGCTGTTATGCTTTTTTTTAGCATTTGAAGAATAAAAAGGGGTTTTTTTCAAGTTTTTGAACGGCCAAGATTTCAGCAATAAGGTGACATATTTCCTTCTGGCACAAGTAATACCTGACAGATGTGAGCAGTAGCACAACAGTGTCGGGGACCAGAGCTGAAGACTGTCAAATCAATACAGCAGTGCTAATTATAGGTGTCCCACTAGTTACAGTAAATGTAATTTTAGAAAATATCAAAGGCTCCTGAATTAGGCATCTGTCTTTTTTCATGTTCTTGGGGTTTGTTTGTTTGCTTTTTGGTTTTTTACTACTTTGAGATGAAGTAAAAATACTTATCCTGAAAGTAATTTTGTTTTTTTCCCCATTATCCTATGGTAAAGAACATTATATAGGAAAAATACAACTAGACTTTTACTTCCCTGCCTTGTAATATGCCTTGTTATTTTTTCTCCCTGACTTCCAATGCAATCATTCTTAGAAAAGCTGCTCAGTAAGTTATCTTGACTTTACAATTACTTATTGGTTACACTTGTGGATGTTTATTCTACACTAATTTACTTATAAATATGCACTTTTCTTCTTTTTATTGATTTCTAATGTGCTGGTCATGTGGAAGCTATGATTTGTGGGAGAAAAAGTCTGTGATAAGGGACAGGAGAATCTTTGTGGTTTCTAAGGCTTGAAAGAGTACAAATATACAGATTAAAGAAGTGGCAATCTTTTTCTTTTTTTTTCTTTTTCTTTTGGTGAGGAATCTTAGTCTTTGCTTCTCTGTGTAGCATTACTTTTCTCTTACTTTCTTTTAGAAAATGTAATTACTTAAATACTTATAAATCCAAGAAAAGCTGGAGACAGTTTAAAAAAAAATCTGTTCTTGACGTATGGAAATGTTTAAGTCTTTAAGTGTTTGTTTAGAGGACTGCATCTGCTCTGAATCCAATAGAACTAATACAGTAATTTGTACTTCTGTTCCCTGAATTAAAAATTATAAGGATTATTCCCTTTTTCCACTCATCTCAGTTAGCAAATGTTCCAATGGTATTTTTAACTTTAAGCTTCTAAATAACTTCCATTGTGTCGGTGATATGACACAACCATCTTAAATCTAAGCACACACCTGCATACTCTGATAAGTAAGAAGCAAGAACATGAAGACTGCATTAAACCACTTAGCCTGATCTTGCACTCCTTAATTCAGAGTTTCCACCAATTTCATTAAGATTTTGTTCCAATAAAGGCAGAATAGAATCAGACCTATAATTATTTACAGGAAAAATAGTATTTCCAACTCAAACACAAATGTACAATTTCAAGAAAGAAATAGTAATATAAGAACAGAATAAGATATTTAGGGGATTTTTATGTTGTTCTTTTGCTTTCAGTCAGCAGTCATTTAACTCAATCTGGTTTGTGGCTACATATGCCAAAACAGAGTCAAATATGAGGATTTTGCTTTCCAGAATTAAGTCCCCAGGCAAGGAACAACAGCTGGAAAATGCGTGTTTGACTGTCTGAGTCAGTATGTTTGTTTGTTTGTTTTCTCTTAACAAAGTGTTTTTCAGCAAGTTTTATGAGTTACAAAAGGTCTTTCAAAAAACAATGCAATAAGAATCAAGTGCTCTTGGATAATGAGTTGCTGAAGGATAAATACAGAAGTAGTTTTGAGAAATTTGAATGCCAAAAGAAGATATTTATTTTCCAAGTGACAGTTGATAATGCAGTAAAAATATATAATGCTGTTCACTCAAAAAGACATAGACTTCATTATACAAGTTTCTAAATCAAGCCAATGGAATTATTTTGAAAAACAGCAAAGTGGAAAAAAGAAAAAGAAAAATTGTGCTTGCATCACTTGTATCTCCAATTTTAACAAAGTAAAAGTGATACAGCAGAAAATATCACATGCAGTGCCAAATCTTGTGAAGTTAAAAACCTTTTCATTGACTCCAATGTGGTTTCTATCAGATTCATCACTGTTAAAAAAATAATTTATTTTAATAGATTATTATACAGTAGATAAATACTAGCAGTTTTTCACGTTGTCGGTAACGAAAAGCCAATGGTCTTACAAAATTGCGTGTGTTCTGCTAGTCATCCGGCTGTCCTGTATTTGTGTATTAAAGAAGAAATGTTGACTGTATTCAAAACACTGACAACAGCACAGAAGATTCAACATTCCTGTGTGAAAAAGGTATCAATCCTTTCCTTAAAAGATGAATGTGTCTTTATGGGTTTATTTTAAATGTTGTAACCGAGCATGCCTGAGGTTGGATCGGGCTGTGTCCCTCAATATATTCTGTGGCCCCTCTTAAAAGAAGGAATGGAAACAGCTCATCACAGTGAACAGAGGAGGAAGAAGATTCAGGAAATCTGATGAGGTTCAGGTTGCAAAAGTGTCACGTGGAAGTTACCTGTCCTTGGCATGCATCCTTAGGCACCAAGCTGCTGATTTTTACTATGCATATAGTCATCCTATTACGAACATTAAGCATTGCTCTCAAGAAAGGAGTATTAGTTGGTAATAAACAAATAATATTAGTGATGGCTTTTCATAAGTACTGTGTACAAAGCAGTATTAGCACATCTGGTAACTATAATGTCATAAATCTAACTTGTTTCAAAGTAAAATTAATGAAATTACTATCATTGTTATAAAAATGTCATTGAACATCAGAAGGCAAAAAAGAATAATCAGTAATAGCGATTTTTTAAGGCTAGGCTGAAGGACATGCCCCATCGTCCTCATGGTCTTTTGGCATGGGAGATTTTGGAAATTAGTGAGTGGAAGGAATGTATATGGTGTGATGCTTCCTTTGTTTTGCAGTGTCTGTTTATTTTTATTGAGGGTATATCTCAGCTGGTGGGTGGGAACTTCTGTCACTAGGCTGGCATAACCTATTCACACTAGGAAAAAATCTGACTTGTATGATTAAATATATGTGTTGCCACATTAACCAGCGCCTGATAGATAGGAAGGAAATACAACAACAAATTACAAGGACTGGGTCTATGCAAATACCTGCAGGAGGGGGTGGTGAATAACTATTTATGGGAAGTGGCAGAACTCTTTAAAATTACCTACCTGACTTAAGAGAGATGGAAGAGTCAGATACAGAGAAATAGTGCTGTAACTGGGGAAAAAGGCCACAGGAGACTGGAAATGTTTTGTTTGACAAATCCCTAATTACAGATGTACTTAGAGAAACAAGTAGCAACACATTAATTCTCTATGGAATATTTTGCATAATTGCAATGCTAGCCTGTAAGATTTTTTTTAACCTTCATTCTTCAGAGTTGAAAAACATCTTTTTTTAGACTACATGTTTATTAACTTGATAAACAGCAAAATGCTGCCACAGCAATTACCTTGATGATAAAGAGACTGTAGACAGATACTTCCTGCATTCATTTCCTACTCAGATAAGTTGCCAAAATCAGGGACTACCAATACAGGAAATGCTTTCAATAGGAACTTCCTATCTGTTAATATCTAGTTCACTGAAAAGATCTAAGCCCTTCTTGCTTGATAAAAAGGTAGTGTTCTGCCTGCTACTATTTAAATATTTAAGCCACCATATAGCACATCATTTCTGTAACAATTGAAGACCAGTGCTGTTTTGTTGGACTATGAAATACCAGGGTTTTTCTCTGTAGTGACAGGAAAAGTGGTCCTGCATTTTAAAATACTGTCAACCAGGATGCTTCAAAATGCATAGTCATTCTGTCAGATGGAGAACAACCAACCTCCTTCCAACTCTTTGTTACCTGCATCCTTTCCTTAATTGTGTCCATCACCAAATAAAAGAAACATTTCACTAGCCATTGACGTGGACTTCTCCAACAAGTAGTAGCATATTTGGGATATAGTAAAGAGTCATGGCTATCTCTGGTAAGCCACAGTGATATATGTATTGAACAAAGGTTACTGAAATGGAAATTTTTCCTCACTGTTCAGAGAAGTAACACCATGACTAACCTGTATGTTTGAACTTCTGCTAAGAAAAAGAGAAACCTAGAGCAAAAGAAAAGTAAATACAGAAAACCTCCTTTGCTAATCCTAACTTCAGGGTAATTGCTTTCCGTCACACGTATGGAATGAATAAGGATTAACAAAACCTGAAGTGAAACTGCCCTAAATTAAGTGAAAAATATTTGGCCAGTGGTTTCACTGGGGACAGGCATTTTACCCAAGTTATTCGGAGGCTCAGCCCAAATTTTGTGTATTGTTTTGCCAATGATTCCCCTGCAGTAATTCCAGGTTTCTGCCACTGTGACTGAGATTGGTATCTTGGCCTTTCCAGATATATTTGAGTAATCTTTTGCTGGTTTTGCTTCGCATGTATCGTGCCTTTTCATCTTTGAAGAACAGACCCATGTTCAGCTGTCTCCTCAGACTACTTTGGGAAGGGCAGCTGTTTGAGTTTATGTTGTGGTCTAACAGGCTGGAAATCTGAGGTTGGATTTACAGACCCCTTGAGACACTGAATCACTTGGAGCCATCCAATGAGAGAGCTGGTCTGGTGGGGACCTGACCCAAAAGCCTAGTTATTGCAGATGGGTTCTGCAACTTAGAAGTTAGTTTTGACAAGTTTTTTTCCACTAGGCTACAGGTGAAGAAGTTCTAGAAAGTTGCCCCTTGGTTTTGGGTTCACAGGAGTATTGGGGAAACAGGCACTCTGTGCTGAAAGCAGTGTTCTTGGGATGTGTTTAGCCAGCTCTTATCTACTTGCATACATTTTTATTATTGTTAGTCACTGGTGTATTCACATCAGCTTCCCTCATGCGTAAGGTATTCCCTTGGAAGTGATCAAAATTGTTGTGTTTTACTAATCAGAGCAACTCACTAAAGTGGTGGCCAGAGACATATTTCACATTATTTCCATACAGCCATTACCTTTAAAAAAATTTTCCTGCGATTTGTCATCAAGGCACTTTACATGTGCCGTGCTCACGGAATTCAGAATCTGATTGTTTAGTCTACGTAAAGGGGGGAAGAAAGAAGGGGATCCTGTGCCTTTAATGTTGTTTATAACGGTTGGACAGAGCTTGTCAGGTGAAGGTTAATTGCTCTCCAGTTAAAGCAGTTCTCTGCACAGATGGGTTATCAGGGCTGAACACTCGTTACAAGATTAATCTCGTTTCCGACAAGACTTCCCTTTCCTTCAACTGATTTTTGCTCAGCCATTGGACCTGTCACCAGCCGTTAAAAGAAGGGTGGGTTACCTCTGGGACACTAGTGCTTGTGTGTAGTGAAACAATACAAAGTGTGTGTCATATCGGTAGGGAACATCTTTAGGAGACAGCACATTTCAGTGCTGTTCTGAAGGTCGAGATTCATAAACAACAGAAACAATCAGGAACGTTTGTGTTAACCCTCTTAATGAACACAAACTCCAGCTGAATCATCTGTAGGCTCCTTTTTCATATCTGTTTCCTTCTAAATATGTTGTTATTTTTTTAGATCTAAAGGTGTATTTTTCTTGAAAATGTTAGTCAACAAAATAGCCATTTGCAAGATGTGGAACCCAGGACCATGTTTCAGTCAATTAACTGATGGATGTGGCCACTTCAGTTAGCTCTTGTTTCAGCAAGAGGAAATCCAGGACAGTGGCCACTCAAAGAATTTCAGACTTTGGGAGTTTTGTCTTGGGCTCTACCATAAACCTGTTGAATTTTCCTCTTTCTCTAAGCTGGTGTAAATCAGAACTGGATCCCCTATATAAAACAGGCTACAAAGGTGGAAATAAAGTGAAAGGAGAATTGGGCATATCATATTCTTAGCATAATTTTGCCTTGCTAGCCAAGACTTCTAGGACACATCTGCCTGAACCCTTGGATGGAGTGAGTTCAAGGAGGCTATGGCGTGAATACAAAAGTGTCACTGAAGTTTTGGGTTTATTTCAGGAGTTCTGATACAACCAAAATAACACAACTTGGCAAAAGTCTCTGGCTGCCAAGTTTCTTCCATGCAGCTTGAGTCATTAAATTCCAAAACACTATACAAATATTCAAGGCAACAAACAGGGTAGCTCTTATGTTTCCTCAGAGTTTCCTGTCCTGGCTTGGGATCAGCACCATCCTGTTGATGGTGCTGAGTCTCTCCATTGACTTCAGTGAATTCTGAACTAGGCTGGATTGTCCCAGCCAAAAAAGCAATCTCTGTGGAGGGTCGCAGGCAGCATAGTATTCATCAAATGGTCTTTGTAGATGTGATCCATCAAACTGTACAGATTTGTGCAGAACTGAAAGCAATTGAGCTATTCCACTGATGTTTTAGATTAAGAGTGTGCAAATGTGCCTCATCATGCTGGGCTCTGCAATGGTGAGGTGACGGCTCCACTTCCTTTTTATTGAACTAAGAAGATAAATCCAGCATATTTAATACACCTGTAAGGATGGACGTATCTGCACATACATAGCATAGACAAGTTAAGTCACGAGGAGATGTACATTAAGGGAGACATCAGAAAATCATTATATTTATTGCAATTTGGAACAAAAATATAGGAAAACATACAGTGAGACAGATCATTGTCCTTGTCTGATAGATACACTGCTAAAAAGGAGTTATTGTTCCCATGCACTGAGCTCCTACATAATGAGAAAAATAAAACTGTATATATTGTTAGTAATATTGGTCAAGAAGCAGTTATTATTCTGAAAATGTTTCAGGGAAGGTCTTTACTGAAACTGTTTATTTTTAATAAATGTTTTAGAAACATTTAGAGAAGTTAATAAATTATCTGGGAAATGTATTTTGTTAAAAAAAACCCTTAAATCTACACTTCTGTCAATGTCTTAATTTTCTTTTTTAATAATCAGAGTAGTCTAATAAGTTTACTGCTGAGTTCCTAGGATTTTTTTAAATACTAGTGAGATTAAAAATAAATTTTCCTTTGATTTAGAATCCACAGGTTTTAAGGAAGTATACTCACTACAGATATAAAGCTGAAATGAAAGGTAGACAGGAATTTAACCTCTGGATGTCTCAATCCTCAGCAGTATGCATTCAGAGCCAAAGAAATTCAAGTAAGTGGATTCCATTACTGGTTCTAATAAGATAGGAAAAGTACATAGTAAATCTTTACAATCCGAACTAAATCATTGGTGCTTTATGCCAAAGGAGGCAAGTTTAGTAGAAAGTCTTTAAATGGACCATGTTGAATGTTTTACAATAATCGTTCCCTCGGTTTAGGTTGTTAAATCTCTGCTTAGATCCCTGAACAAGATCTTGATTTTCCAGGGTGCTGATCAGCTTGCGAGATCCCACTGTTTCTGCTCAGCAAGGCTTCAGATAGATTTTTGAAGATGGATTGCTTACTCACGTTTGAAAAATGTTATGTTACCCACTTTCAGTGATGTGAAAAAAAACCTATTTAGTCAATACCACCTTTCTAGAAAAAGTGAGAAAAGTGAAAAGGGTTAGATCTTTTTAACCTGGGAGAAGTCTTTGTTTAGTAAAATAATATAATTGAAAGTTGAAGAAAGACAGTTACACGGGAGATTAATTTGAGAAAAATTTCTTGTACCCTCCTCCCAACGTGTAGTTTTAACTGGCTGATATGCTAGAAAACTGCAGTTTTGGGAAACTTCTGTATTTCCCCTCCCATCTTTAATATACAGAAACTGGGGCTGGATTTGTTTTCCAAAGTTCCATTTTAAAGTCTTCATTTGATGGTGGTGTTTTAGGTTTTTATTCACAGTGGTGTCAATTACATACTTTAGGACAAAAAATTGCCACTGACTGTTGCTACTCATGCAATGCTTTTGCATTTTGTTTTCTCACTTAGGATGAGAAGTTTTAGCTCCAAACATTCCAAATGCATTAACAATTAACTACAAACTGCAAAACTGCTTGGCAGGCAAGTGTGTTGCAGATCTGACAACTATAACACGTTTTTGTTTTTGTTTTTTTTAAAAAGTACATTTAAATCAATGTTTAAAAATAATTTGAAGTAAATCACAGTCTATAAAATTCATATGTATATTATTGACTTCTAAATAATTTTTAATTAATTCTTTCCCCATAATGGTGCCCAGATCATTTCCAATTAGCATAGATGATATTTCTTATCTGTCTTCAGATTAATTTGTTTTCCCTCACACCTTCATGACATATTTAATCTACCATTTTAAAACCCAGACCAGACCAAACTCAATTCAAAGTGTTTTTCTCTTCTGAGCTTGGGCCTTCACAGTGTTGTTCTCCTCTTTCATAGAGGTTTTGTTTGGCCTTAATCTCTGTCAGTCTCATCTGCTTCTTGAAGGATGCAATTCTTGCCAACTCTCACAATTTTTAACAGGAGTCTTGTGATATTTAGTGATTTTCTTAAAGGACGGTTTCTTAAATTATATGAATACTTGAAAGCTTCAGTTTTCATTGGCAAAAGACTCTTGAGTAGTAAAGAATCTAGACCCAAAGTACCTTGCTTTTAGGTACTCTATTTCTGAGGCCTGACTTTAAAACTTTGAAAACTTCATATATCAGGGCTGAATGCATCACAGGGCAGACACCCTGCAGAAGAACTACACAGTGCCTGAACATTGCTTACCTGCTTATTAGGGGGCTGCATGTGGTGGTAGTACCGCTTAGGTCTTGACCTTTTCTTCTGTGCAGAATTAGACCTGCACAAAATGAGTACCTTGTTTAAGGGTCTGATGTGGATGAACACTCAGTAACATGGAATTTTAGGTTATGCTTTTTAATTAATAAAAATAAAGAGTCAAACATATTTCTAGTCATGTTTCTAGTTTGTAAGCCTGGATTCAGATGGTTTCTTGCCATCAGATGTCCAATATGAAGTCTTACACTTGGAAGCTATAGAGAAATAAAGCTGGCAGTCTAACCTATTGGAGACATGTATTTTCTGTATAGTAACTGATAAAAGCTTCAGCTCATTTTTTAAAATCTGTAAATACCCAATGTTTGTAATATCACAAGTCAAGATAACATACCTCTATATATCTTAGTAGTAATTTTCTTTCCAAATGCTGCAATGTAGGGAGCTTGAAAGCTTTTATGACACTGGAGAGGATCAATTAAGGGGGCTGGTAGGTTGCTAGAGAAAGGTCAGTGTTAAGTGGGGTGTCTGTGAGCCCGAAGGCATTGGTTTTTTTTATTTCCCATCCTCTCTTCTGTTCCTTTCTTTAGTGAAAAGAGAAGGACTCAGAGAAATTCAGAAGGCTGAATAAGCAGATGAGGGAAAATGTTGCTAAAGGGCCTATAATAAAGTTTCGAGGTGGAGGAAGGGAGCACTGGGACCTGATGTTGAAATTAAGGCAACAGTAAGGAATGCTACATTTTTTGTTAGTAAAAATGTTAAGAATTCATGTAGTGATGGCATGAACTTAAAAATAATAAAATTTCAGGGAATAGTGGACGTTATATTGTTAATCTTTTTTTCCTCTTAAATCTTGAAATTTATTTTTTAGCTTTAATGAAAACTAGCAGTCCTAGCTTTTCAGCTGACCCTAGAATTTATGTTCAAAGAAACCTAAGGTTCAGCAAGATTGTGGAAGTTGGCAACTAGAGTTGTTAAAAAGGAAGCTTGATAAATCCTCAGAATCAACTCTTTTAAAATTCTAGATAAGATAAAGCAAATAGGATTGGGATGATGCTGAAATTTAAGCTTCTAAGCTTAATAATGACACTAAAACTGGATGCTGAGAAGAGGCAGCAACAATGTGATTTGTTTCAAAGTAATTTACAAACTACTGCATAAGCAACTGAAGCAATAATAGTCAGTGCCAGTTAGTGCTGACAAAAACAAAGTGAAAGGTGAGAAAACAAAATCTGTCAAGGAAGTTGACAGGAAGATTCAAATACTTTGAATCATGGAGCACCCTAAGGAGGACAAACTTTTGGACTTTTTGAAGCCATCAGCTTCGTATATAAGGGACACAAGGAGAAAAGAAAAATAAAGTAATTATGCTGTGAATATATATGAATATACTCGTAACAGTGAGTATAAACTGTAATCTCCAATACTCCAGAAACCTTTTACAATCACCAGATTTGTGTAGCTAAATGACAGTGTGCCCAGTAGAGGAGAACAGAGGCACGAACTTCCAAAAAAGTCTAGCTTTCCAAGCAAAGAAATCCCACACATATTCTCACCAAAATTTTCAGATTTTTCCTGTGAATTAGGCAAATGCACAGAAAATACAAAGCCCAAAATACAAGCTAAAAATTTACATTTCCTTCTTCAGAACAGTGGGCCTCTTTTTTTTGTGCAGAGACCCTGAGCTTCTTTTCTTGAATGAGACTGGGATCAAGCAGTGAGCTCTATTGCAGCCTTTGGCCACAGCCTGGCAGAGGTGCTGTGCAGAGGCAGTGCCATCCCCTGGGAGATAGATCACCACTGCCAGAGGAGTGAATGTGCTGCTATCTGCCACAGGAACTGCCTTCTTCTCCAGGCAAGCTGTGTCAGGGCAAAGACAAGCACTTCCCTACCTGCCCTGTACTTGGCAAATGGTAGAGCAAGTCATGGCTGTTCTAGGAGTTGTGATGCCCGTGGTGGTCCCAGCACAACTGTGGAAATTGTACACAAGGAGGTGTCCTCAGTTCATACATGTGAATACATTCTCCTTATCACACATATCATTTGTGGGGCTGGTCATTCAGCAAAAGGCTTAGCATAACCTGACAGAGATTTATGTAAGACTGTTTGTAATCTCAGCCGGGCTCAGAAAGAAGCTGCACTGTGATTCCCTTGTGTGTCCTACTGCTAAAAAGCCCCAGCAGAGCTGGCATGAAAAATGTGTTTAAACAGCCACTGTATTTTTCTAAGCTGTATCTTCTGTGTTTGCTGTAGTATGAATGTGTTTGTATCTATCCTTTCTATTTCAGTCTGTTACCCAGTGTGTCCAGTAAATAGCAAATGCTGCTTCTGTCTTCTCTTAGGTTACAGGAAATTTCATGCAGAAGCTCGTGATAGAAACATTCAATTCCCAGACCTTCAATATCTTTTTTCTCCCATTTCTCTTAGTATTCCATTCTGATTTACTTCATAAACTTCTGAGAGCCTGTGAGTTTGCTGATCAAATGTCAAAATATAACTATAAGATTAAATTATTTAATATTTTTTTTAAGTTTTTTTTGTGTACTCCTCCAGAAAAACTCGTCTCCATATAGTGAAGTCTTACCAAACTAAGCATTGCATAGTCTCATATAAATTGGATATCTCCAGCACACCTCATGAATATTACCTCAATTGCCTCAAATTTTCTTAGTTTCTCTGGTTGGCTTTGTTGTATGCAATGCCTTCCCAGTGCTCCAGCCACCAGGAGAATCCTCCGGTCTGAAAGACTTCAGCCTGTTTCTTAATAATCTATATTCATTCCTTCTCTAAATTTCTTTGATCTCCTTTAGGACTATTTAATCTTTTCCTCTGTTTTCTTTTTCCCTCAGATTGCCTGTTCTCTGCTTTATGTAATCCTCAGTTGCCCTAAACTTCTAAACGTATTTCTGAAGGGCAGAGCTGGTTGCACACTGTGTCCTGCATCTTCACACAAACATCTTGTATCCCTCTTCACCACAAACACAGTTCACTTGGCTCTACAAATTTCATTACCATTCTTGTGTGGAAAAATACTTCCCTTTGAATAATGAAAATACAGAAGGAAAAAAAAAATCTAGGACCCTCCTATTTGTATAATCAGTAGCCTACTAATTACTCCTGTTGTTGCTGGCTAAGTACAGGACATTTTGCCTTTTTTTTAATTCTCATGTTGTAACTCCAGGGGAAACGGAGAGTTATGTAGCACCAGTGAGACAGCGAAGGTTCTGTATATGCATGATCTGATGGTTAATGACTAAGGTAGAGGACTGGAGGGGAGACTTTTCAGTTATATCCACAGTGTAGCTTGGAAAAAAATCACTATGTATTTTCAGAAACAGCTGCTTTTTTTCAGCTTCTCATCCTGAGACGTTTTAATTGTGATTTTAATAGCTTTTCTGTTCCTCACAGAACCAGTGTAGTTACTAACTTCTCTGCATTTTTAATCTGCTGTGAAATGGGACATTATACTACTCAGGTGCTAACATTTCATAAGCTGCCACAAAGCTCAGTTAACGCTGAAGCTGTTTTAGTGCTCTGGTAAATATCTATAAATAAGGGCTATTAGCTCTTATTCACAAATACATCTATTTATGTCAATAGAAGTGCTCATATAAAAGATCAGTGTGTGATGCAAATTTTTTAGCCACCAGGTTTTAAAATGAGTACTGTAGTTTTCTTTGCGAGAATTTATTTCTGTGACACCTAAAAATACTGTAAGAATTAGAAAAATATTCTCATGGATTGTACTAGAAATAGAGTCAGGAACTCTAGACTTTGAAAATTGCATATATAAGAAATTAATTTTCAAATAACTGATTAAAAATATTTGTGTATATGACAAATGTAATATTTAGTGTACTAAACATACAATGCCTATTTTTAGAAAAAGTAGAATATAAGAAAGTGTGGCAGGAATTTTAAATGTTTCTAGAAACATTTTCTCCCCAGTCATGACTGAAGTCTGAAGCTTCAGAGGGTAATAAACAGCTTTAAAACATGCCTGGTCAGTGATGAAATATTGAATATGAAGAAGGAAAAATCTTCTTGAAGCCTTAGATCTGTTTTCCATATTCCTACAAGAGAGTTGGTTTCTAAAGATCTGTTTTCGATTTCAGTGTTACTGGAAGTATCTTGTAAGAGAAGAGTTCAGAAACATTTTGTATAATTAAAAGAGTTCAGAAGAGTTGGCCTTCTCTTAGCAAAACCAAGTGTGCATTTCTGTTATCTCTGATGAAATAAAATTAGTTTGCATGGAACAATTTAAAATAATTTGGTTTTGGTCAAAACGCTGTTTGAAATCCTCAGCAATCAGTTTGTATTTGGCTGGCTGCAGAATAAGAGTCTTGAGATATTCGTGCTTTGAACAGATGCCTAGTTCAAACTGGATACCAGTCTGGGCACCTACACGTATGTGTGCATTGTGATTATTTGCCTGACTTGCAAATGTATTGAACACTCACAACTACAAAAGCTTCATTAACTGGATGTGTTCCAGGTGAATTGAAAGATACATTAAGAAAATTCTTTAGACTTTCCTTGGTTAAATTCCAGTCTTCAATCTGTCAGGCCCTCAGAGGGAAAATAAAACATACAAAGCCCACCTTCCTGCTGTCATGTCAAGTGGTCTTGCTGACTTATGGCAGCTGTTGGCAGCTCCTGGCACTATCAAAAGCCAAACCCCAGCATTGCAACAGGGCAGGAGGATTCTGCACAAGAGCAGTGAGAGCCATCTTCCCTTTGATGCAACATGCTACATTAGGGCATTAGCCACAGAAGGAGCCTGCAGGGATATTGTCTTCCACCCTGCACAGGTATTTATAGCAGAGACAATTTGGGATTGATGGGGGAGTATGAGGGCACTTCAGTAACACACATTACATTTGCTCCTACATCTTCTCCCCTCTGTGAGGTACAGTGATGGTCCTAAACAGTCAAAGGGCATCCAAAATTGGAGAGATACTTCCAGTTTCCCCCTTGCCACCATGATGCTAACACACAGAGACCAGCTAGAGCAGAATCAGAGAAGGCAGCTGCAGGAGCCTAGACAGGGATAAGTTGTTTGTGTGGTTTTAGCTGGACTTGCTCCAGACTGTGCTTAATAGCTCTTTGCTCTTCCTTCCCCCTTCCTCAGTCTTTTCTTTTCACCACCACTCCAGCTCTTGCCTGCCTTTCATTTTTTAAAATATCTTTTGCATAGCACATTCCAATTGAATAATAACCTCTGGCACAACTGTGACAGTCGCATTGGTCACACCATACACTTGTGCTTTGTATCTATCTCCCTCCACTTGAGTTCCCTCTGTCAGCCACAAGCATTTTGTGACAAGGTCTGTCTACTGCTTTTAATTTAGCAAAGTCCATTGCTTTCTTGCATTTAGCACTGCATAGTATTCATGGTTAGTAAATACTGTTGAGGCATTTGAAAGGTTCTTTCTGCTGCAGAACCCTGGCGGTTTCAAAGTCCAAAATAGGAAGTCAACATATCCTTATGAGTGTTGCCCCATGTCTCCTTCTCTGTAGAGCACACCTTTCATGGTAATGCCAGCCCTTGCTGACACATTGTGGTGTGTTGAACTGTGGGTTTTAATTGCAAGTGGTTGCAAAGTCTGTGTTTCTGCATTTTTTATCAACAGAAAAAAGAAAAGAACCCTATTTTTTCCACTGCAAAACAATGTCTCCCTACTTAAAGATTTCAAAACTGGTAGGATTCTTGATTTGGGAAAATTCCAATTGCTATGTTGATTATACAAATATTTCCTTCTTAATTGGAAAATTGTCATGGACAGCATGACTAAAATAATTTGGTCCTTATTTACTTATATTCCTTCTTTCGGCTTTTATATCCTTGACAAACCAAATACGAAAACAAGGTTTAAAAATGACACAGTGGCATTTATCATTGACTTCTATCCTAAGTATCTCAATGAGTGATACGCATTATACTTATGGGAGTTTAGTGTATGAGTTTTCTTGGTTTACTGAATACCAGGAAGTTCAGAGATTGCTCAGCTCAGCCAGGAACTAAATCAACATGATCTTCTGCTTTTCCCTCATTACAGAACGACATGTATCATTTTGCTTTATTTAGTCCCTGCTTTCATTTTATGAGATTGCAGAGAAGCTTAAATGGTGTCTGTTTACATTCCTTACTGATTCAACTTAAAATTATGACCAAGTATGGCTTGAGTTTTCTATAAAAAGATATGATAATTTCTGGCTCTCAGACATACAAAGGTGTTCCTGGAAGCTCAAAATACAGAGTGCAAATCAGTTAACCTTCTTGATGATTTTGAAAGCTCAAATCCTTTGAAACAGTTGGAAACTTGCCACTTGCATATTTACAGTTACACAACTCTTCCTCTCTGTGACTTCTAAAAGTTCCTCCTTCCTTTTTTCTTTAAGGCATCAAAACAGGCTTCTGTCCCTCTTTTTCAGTCTTTACCCTCTCCCCAGCCCTCCCCCATTCAGCTCTCTCACTCCTTGGTATGGCACATTGTTCTGTGGAAATGAGTTGTTTTGAGTTCACACTCTGCTTTCCTGCTGTTTTTCTGGGAAGCTGGACATGGCACAAAAGATATGGGAACAGCTTGTAGGAAATGGGTTTGTTTGGGGAAACAATAAAAGAGAAACAGCTCACATACCTCTCCTGTATGTTTGAAGGCATAGTGTAGTATATAAACACATTTGGAGGGGCACTGAAAAATACAGTCAATATCAGAACTACAGGGCATGGTTTTAGAGTTACAATGTTGGCAATCCATGGTTCAGAAGAGATGCTGCTACAGGGGAAAGCTGCAGGATTTCTCTTGTTGCCAGATCAAAGATCGTCATGTGCATTTCACATCTACAATTACAAATGGGCCACAACCTGTTTTTGCTGCATACTGGATTCAGCAGAAAGTGTGATCGCAGAGCCACAAGTTTCACAATAAAGGTAAAGGTGGAATTTGCAAAATAGTTTTCATAGAGATGGGGAAAAGAATTTAAAAGATGAAAATTTTCTACAATAATTTTTCAA
This sequence comes from Chaetura pelagica, assembly GCF_000747805.2. Lineage (NCBI taxonomy): Eukaryota > Metazoa > Chordata > Aves > Apodiformes > Apodidae > Chaetura > Chaetura pelagica. The sequence continues at coordinate 2,073,681 of NW_009953719.1, read as the reverse complement.
ATTCTGTAAGTTTGGATTGGTGACTTTGTTTAAAAAGACATTGCTTAAATAAAGCAATAAGGACTCAATTGAAAAGTAAAACCACAGGTGTAATTTGGATTAATTTACTTTTTAGTGTCACTAAGCACTTTTTTGGTGTATGTGAGCGTTTCTTGTTGTTGTTCTGTTTTGTTTTGTCTGGGGACAAACAAAGAACATTCACTCCAACCTTTGTCTGGCATACATTGAAAACATTCTGATCCATTGGCTGGGCTACCTCTTCAACTGCAATATATTTAAAACCATACCAGTGTCTTTGACTGATCTCATAGTGTATGTTTGAGCTAAAACCAACAATATCCTTACTTTATACTGGTTCAGC
>NW_009953719.1:2055962-2073005 GCF_000747805.2 Chaetura pelagica | reverse complement strand
TTCTTTATGGCTGTTTTGCTAAGCACTCTCCTGTGTTAAACTTTACACACAAAGAAATTGCTTAATCCTGTGACATTCAACCCCATATTAATTTCATTAGTCATGTTTTGTGGCAAATGACTAAAATAACATGTGCTGAAGTCTGAATCAAGATACTAGTTATAAACAATTATAGGAAAGTATGTTAGGCTATACACTGTAAAGGTTATCATGACAGGAAGTCATATTTTACACACACAGTGGGCATTCTTGGAAAGTTCATTCTGAATTTAGAAAGATTACCCATCTGAGCAATTTTCCATATGCTTAAGAAATGGGGAGTAACCATAAGAAGCATATCATACTATGTATGTATATATATAATCAATGTATACATAGAAGATCTAGAATAAAGGGTGGCTGAGGAAAAGGAAAGGAAACTAATGTAAACAAAGGACTTTCTGTTACAATGTTGGAAAAAATGGAGAGAACTCTTAATGTAGTGAATTTTTAGAAAGCAATAGGTATTTGTGTTTTAAATTCCAATTCTCTAATGCAGAGAAGTCAATAAGAAATATAAAGAGAAAAACAATTGGAATTAAATAAAAACATTCTTACAAATAAATATGCCTTAAACACTGTTTGCCAAAACTATCAAGCAAGGAAATTAGTAGTAAATGTTGAATGTGATAAGTGTTCTTTAAACGGGAAGGTGAGAATTTAAAGTGTATATGAAGGTGAACATAGCAGAGCATCTGAGACCTTGTCAGCCTGATGCAGCAAAGAAGAGCTTCTCCAGCTCCAAGGGATCCCTGAGGAGGAAGCTGAGCTGCAGAAAAGTATCTCTATGGATGCCCAAGGATTATTCCCCTTCTCTCTTTTGGCCAGTTGCCATGCCTGGCTGCTGGTTTGAGGGAACCAGCCAGATTTAGTGGGTAACACAGCCAGTGAACACCCTTTTGTTCTCCCATTATTTCTTCAGGGTAACTCCCATTATTTCTTTGGGTTAACTATTACATTTGGAGCTAAGTTACTCCAGATCTTAATCTAACTTTCTAACCAGAAAGTGAGTAACCTGTTCATGGCACACACGTGTGCGCATGTGCACAAGCACCATACACAAAGTCACTACAGGGAAGTGATGGGTCACCCAGAAGTTCAGTTCATGGCTATCATCCAAGTGTTATTTCTGCAATACTGTTAGGCATTCATGAAAACCAAAGGTTCATTGAAAGAGAAACTAATTTTGATGCTATGTTCAATTTTACCCCTTATACTTCATTCTTTCATCAATGTCATGGCTGTAAATATCTCTTCATTCCTTTGTATACATTTCTCATAACTTTGCTGATGAATTTGTCTTTGGCATATAGTTTGACTCAGAGAAAGGTATTATAAATCCTGAATTATTTTTACTTCATTTTTTTTTTCAGAGCTTGGGGATGGAATTCTTTAAAATTGTGTGTATGTGTATATATATAAAATGGGCATATATAATTATATATACAAATGTGTATCTGGTGGTTCAGCCCACCACAGTTTAATATTAAACAATAGGAAAAAGTACTGCAAAGTTACCCCCTTGTGATAACACTGGGCAAATCTTTTGAATAAGGCAGAAAAAATTGTGTGGTATTTTTATGTTAAGAATTTTCTCAATAACATTACCAAAACCAAAATCCTAGGGCAATTACCATGTTCAAGCAAAGCCTTTAGTTCTGCACAGATGACTAACTCCAAGCAACACACAGTAGTTCTTGAAGACATCCCATTCAAACTGCTGAGACTACCCATGATGCCAAAGATTTTGAGAGGAGATGGAGAAGGGATGGGATTGAACGCCTAGAATGGAACTGGTGTCTGGTTTTGGGCAGCTGCTTAGGTCCAAAGATGCTTTCCCCAGTACCGTTTTGATCTACTGGCAGAAGTTCATAGGAGATGTGGCATGCAGCCTCGGTTCACTTCTGATTGGGCTGTGGACCACTTTACAAGCCTGACACCTGTTTGTCCAAACAAGTCTTTGCTTAAAGGATTGCTGAAAAAAAACCCTGTTGTTTATATTTTTATACCAAGTAGAAGGTTGGTTTTTTTATAAAGTTCTGTACTAGAAAATCAGGACAGAAGCAAGAGGCTGGCCCTGGGCTGAGGCAGAAATTAAAAGGAGTTTGATACCCAAGTTCTCTGAGTTTTCTAGGCATTTTGAAGCACTAGAAGTGAACAGCCAGACATGAAGGATAAAAAAGCTTTAAGCTCTCAAAGTTCATAATGGACAATTTTATCAAGATAAAAAGGAAGAAAAGTCTATTGTATTGAAAAAATAGTCATTCAAACATCAGTGTTACAGCTCTTTATATGGATGGAAGTGCTAAAATAAGCATACAAAGCTACAGTTTCTTTAAAATACATATACAATATACAATCTGCAGGATGCAATTGTATTGTTTTTAGCATTGGGGAATTAAGGTTGACATAAACACTCAGGAACATTCTGAGTCAAATGGATCATTGTGCTGCCCCAGACCTGCAGTCACTAACCCTGTTCATACAGCTACTGTTGCAGTGAATAAAGTGAATAAAACCTGGTGTTTCCTCAGCCTTTAAGCACCTTACCAGCACTCCACTCATGCAGAAGGAGAAACAGAGCTGGGCTCATCATTGTATAGCATGAGATTGTCTGCTTTATTCCCTAGGATTTTTTATACAGTGTTCTGAATTTTGAGGTCTGCTTTCATTCAGAAGCCTGGTGCAGTTCTTCAGTGGTTGTGCATGGGCAGAGCTGCATATAGGCATACCCTTCTTGCAGTCACTTGGGCATTGAATGAGCACTGGAATGAGTGCAAGACAGAGGCTTTCATCATTGTGTTTGCACAAGCCTGCTGTGTTGCCTTGATGGTGGCCAAGGCATGTGATGTGTATGAAAGAGTTTCCTATTTCCATTTATTAACTTTTAGTTTGGGGTTAAACTATTCATTTGCATTTTGCTGTCAGATAAAGACTGCGGGTGAAATAATTGATGGTGAAATGGCAGCTCTTTGAATCAGGTGCTTTTGGATGCTTGCTGATCTCTGGAAGTTAGCAATTCATCAACTCTAGTTGGTGAGAGAATTTTAGCATGTGAAATGCAGGGTAGTCCTAAATAGGGCACAGAGCTTGGCATGAAGGAGGTATGTTTTTTCAGCCAAGACCCATGTTTAGTATTCTTAAAAAAGTTTCCCCATCTGCAATAGTGAAACAGTGATTTTTTTCTTATATTTTGAAGCACTTGGAGATCTGGAGATGAATGCCTTGTGCTACAAAAATTGCCTTAGGATGAAAGGGGGGCATAAAAATAGTTTGGGCAAAAATAGGGTTTGCTGACATTTCAGGAAGGACTGTCTGTATATTATAAATGATGGTATAGACAGTCTATATTTGAATTTATAATGTCTCAGAATTTATTCCTGTTATTTATTTATGCCTATCTGTGAGCCTTAAAAATCTGGTGTTGTTTCCCAGAAATGATTCTAGCTTGCAATTTCGTAACACCATTTTGATGGATGCTTGGTTATTCCTTTTTTCAAGTGGGACAGCAGCAGTGGCTCTCCTTTGCTTGCAAACATCCTTTGTAGTTTTCTCAGCAAGAAGTGAAGATATCAGAGAAGTGGCAGCATCAAGCCTGTGTTTGGATTAACATGGACTATTCAAGTGCTCTTTGCAAATTGGTGGAGGATGTTAGCTGAGCTGGCAATAAGATTCTCATGGGTGGAGGTGAGGACAACATCTGTCTTTCCTATCTTGTACTTGCCAAGGCTTTTTGTTGTTCCTGAACTCTCTCATGAATATGATATGTGGATTTTTGTCTGATCTAATGAATCCAAGACTCAGAGATTTAGAAGGAAAACATATTCCAGATGTGTGCTGCAATTCCTGACTCAGGTGACTGCTTTTTAAGTAATAACCTTTTCCAGCATTTTCAACACACTGTATTGAATATCTTACAGAACAGCTTATTTTTGCAAATGGTCAGAAGACAGTTGTAAGAGCATCATGATTAATAAGCTATAGCAAGGCTAAAACATCAATCATTTGTGTTTTGTTTCACTGATTACTGCTGGAGGCAAAGAATCCAAGGCTCAAAGGCTTGGCTTTAAAGCGGGACAGCAAATTTAGGCTAGAAGCTCTTGCAAGCCATTCAGCCACAGCTTGCTTTATCACATGGTGGTGCCTGTTGCAGACGTGAGTGCAGCAGAGTTTCAGACTGGAAGATTGCCTGCTGCTCTGCAAGGTTCTGGTGTCCAGCCCTCTGTGTGCTCTCGGTTCCAGCATGGAAATGACATTCCCAGCCTGTTTGAAATTAGGCTTTCACTCCAGATAAACAGCTTCCTAGTGCATCAGAAGATGTAGTCAGAGGAAGAACAGGAGAATATCAAGTGAGAAGAGTGACTTGGTGATATCTGGAGCCGCTGTACCAAGGTGCATACTGTGTGCTCTCTTACGCACTTTCACCTGTCCTTTCTTTCAGTTACAGTTGTATGCAATTTGATTGCACACAATTCCAATAACAAATGTCACCAAGCACCCAGAGGGATACTGGGTACAGAGAAGCATGGAAACACTTAATAGAGCTAATTGCAGGGTATTCATCAGAACAGTCTTCCCTCAGAAAACGCAGATCCTCTCCAAATGTTACTGTTTATTGGAGTGTTTTAACATCTGCCGAACACACGCCAATGTGATATAATTCATCCTTTTAATAAACGTTTTGGTGAAAGTTTTTGTATAGCAGCTTTTTGTCTAATTTAAAATGAAAATAAGGCCTGGTCTGTCAGAATCCTTTGTAGCATGGATAATTAATTTTTTTGACCAACTGTAGACATCCGACAAGTGATAGGAAACATCTTGTGTCTGAATGGATTGTGGGTGAATGGACCTCTAAGCTTGTGCTTAAATATGTGTTACCATGAAATCAGATTAGAGAAGAAGCAAAAGTTGTTTGCATTAATGAGGAGAAATATCATAAACCAGTGTAAAAATAGATTATATAAATGCAATTGCATATAGCAAAGCTAATTAAAAGTTCTTGCCTGCAGTGTTATTGCAAGTCCCTCACAGTCAACAGGTCTGTTTTAGAATGTGGGAGTGCTGACTCCACAAGATTACTCCACAAGCAGTAAACGCATTTCACTGCCTGCAGAATCTCTCAAAATATAAGGAGGGTTGTTGCTGTGTTTTTGTCTCCTCATGCGTTCTCCTCTTTACATGTAGTTCTTACCCATGGTCCTTCTGGGGTGTGGCCAGTGTTTTTTATCATACTGGTGTGCTGTTCCCTGCTAGGATTTTTGTGGTGCTGACCAGTAAGTTCTTGACTTTCAAAGTTCTTGAAGCTTTTTTTTCGAGCAGCAGATTGTTTGATAGATTTTGGATAATCAATAGGAATAAAAAAGATCTACCAAACCTTTTATGTTATGCTGGTTGAGCAATAAGCTGTGCCATGAAGAAATTAAAAAACTAAAGCAGAATATTTTGAGATATATGTATATAAACACACATACAGTTACTATGTACCTGGAGACATGATTCAATTTGATTGCCATACAAATTAATGGAATTGGTGTCATGTCTAAAGTAGAACCTGAGTTGATGACATGGAGGACCAGGAGAACAGCACACAAATGCATTTCACACACAAGTCAGAATGTTCCCTAAAGAGATTTAACTTGAGAAAAAGAGTTGCCAAGTTAGAATGTCCTCCAAAGTCTTTTAAAATCTCAATGCAGTATTTTTTTCCCCAATAACCCTCAGTGCAAGCAAATAATGCTAGTAAACTGTACACCTCATTGTCTTCTCCAATTATTTCTTAAGTTTGATAAAGCTTTAGGAAAAAAAGTCTTTGTATTTAGTTCCTGACTTTGCATAGAAAGGACAGGTCAGCTTGCATATGCTTCTCATGCTGGGAACTACTTCAATCACATTTCCTGTAACTTCATGTTTCTAGGCCAAGTTATCTTGCATTTGATTAAGTAAACACCTTTGTCCTTATGACTTTATGCCTACTCTAAAGGCGTTGCTCTAGCTATTGTTCTACAAATTTGTCAGTCTGTTATTCTTTTTTTTTTTTTTTTTAAGTTACCAGTGAAGCTGAAAGTCAAAACCAAGCAGAGAAGACATTTTTCATGTATCATTAGTATGGAAAGTCAAAGTGAAAAGCCAGGTTTTGCATAGTAGAAGTGATTTTAAAAGAAACAACCCTGAAAGCTTAATGAAGGAACTGATATTTACGTTTTGCTGTTGATGTGTGGAAAAAGGAGGATGAAATGAAGAAAATCCATGTCCAATGTTGACCTTGCATAGTATTACCAACATCTCTATTTCACAGACTTGCATGAAAGACCTTTCTCACCTGCCACTAAAAGCAGTATGTATTGCTTTCTTTGTATTACGTTATCCCAGACACTGGTTACTAGAAATTAAAGACTTTATTTCTGAGATGTCGTAAGAATATGTTATTGTCATGGATAATCCAGGAGGATGACCTATCCACTACTAGATTTATTGCCATAAAGGTGAAAATCTTGGCAAGATTAAAAGAAGCTTTATAATTAATATATTTTATAATATTTATTAATGTTTACTTTGATTGTCTTTGTTCCACTTACTGCTTCATGTTGCCAAACTGATCCAGAAACAGCATTAATATGGATGAGGAAAAAAGATTAACATTTAAATGAATAATGAAAATTATTTACTAGAAATACAACTGGCACCCATATGTAAAAAATCCTTGCCAAGCATTGCCAGTATTAATAGTTTTGTCTACATTTCTGTGTGGCCATACCATGCTGCTATTCTTCATATGGTGAATGCTGACAATTTTTATGTTTGGTCCAGGAGTTTGCATTTAGAATTACAGCAGAAAACACATTTTTAAGTCCCTGTATTTAAGAAGGAAATACCCATAATACTTCCCACCAACTGTTCAAAACAGTAGTTTGTTGGTAGAGTCTTCCTTTCATAGCTTATACAGGGTTAAAGTTTGAAGTTTTTAACTGGTACAGAAAAATCAAGGAAAGGCAAGTTGAAATGATGAATGCAAGGAGGAGCTGAAAGACATTTTCTGTCTCTTTTTGTAGATACCAAATTATGGTGTATCTGAGAAGTGCTTCATGCTGTTTCTGTGCTTTCCCGCAGTGTAAGTTTCACATGAGATTAAATCAGATTGTACTAGCTCTGATTGTTCAGCATCACTGTGTCTTGCAAGGTCAGTGGATTCAGAAATGCTTTATTTTTTAAGATCCCTGTGAGGAAGAAAGGCAGCAGTTGCCAACCCTTGACACACAACTCCCACCCATGTGTTGGAGAAAAGTTTTCCGTGTGCGTGATCTTCATCAACAACCTGGATAAGGGGACAGAGTATATCCTCAGCATGTTTGCTGATGATATGAAGCTGGGAGGATTGGCTGCTTCACTTGGAGGCTGTGCAGCCATTCAGCAAGATTTGGACAGACTGGAGAGCTGGGCAAGCAGGAACCTAATGAAGTTCAGCAAGCATAAGTGTAGAGTCCTGCACCTGGGAAGGAAAAACAGCAGGCACAAGTACAGATTAGGAGCTGGCCTCCTAAAAAGCAGCTCCATGGAGAAGAACCTTGAAGTCCCGGTGGGCAATGAGTTATTAATGGGACAGCAATGTGTCCTTGTGTCTAAGAAGGCCAATGGTATCCTCAGATTTATTAAGAAGAGCATGTCCAGCAGGTCGAGGGAGGTTCTCCTCCCCTTCTACTCTGCCCTAATGAGACCCCACTTGGAGTATTGTGTCCAGTTCTGGGCTCCCCAGTTCAAGAGGGACAGGGATTTACTTGAGAGAGTCCAAGAGACTTAAGAATTTACTTGAGAGGGCTATGAGAATGATTAAGGAACTGCTTCATCTGTCTTATGAGTAAATGCTGGGAGACCTGGGGCTGTTTAGTCTAGAGAAAAGAAGACTGAGAGGGGATCTTATTACTGTCTATAAATATCTGAATGGTGGGTGTCAAGAAGTAGGGGCCCATCTCTTTTCAGTCATGCCCTGCAATAGGATGAGGGGCAATGGATGTGAACTAGAACACAGGAAGTCCATCTCAACATGAGGAGAATCTTCTTTACTGTAGGGATTATGGGGCACTGGAACAGGCTGCCCAAAGATGTTGTGGAGTCTCCTTCTCTGGAGGCTTTAAAGACCCATCTGGATGCATTTCTGTGTGACCTGCCCTAGGTGGTCCTGCTCTGGCAGGGAGGTTGGACTTGATGATCTCCAGAGGTCCATTCCAACCCTTAACATTCTATGATTTTGTGAGGATATGCAAGTACTACATATATCACCTGTAGTGGTGGCAGGTAAATGGACATCAATGGCCCTGACTGCATTTGAAGGAGAGGGCAGTTGCCTGAAGGCAGGAGTAGCCGTACAGATGCTAATCATAGGTTCCATGTTTTTCACACTAAAATCTCAAACTCATTTATATGTGAGAATAGAGAAAAGATGGTTAAAAAGAAAATAAGGCTAATTCTAGTTTAGACCATGGCCTGTAGTTATGCTGACTCCTCAAAATTATGCAAAACCTTAGATGTCCAGTTTAGCTTGTGTAATGTGCCCAAGGAAGGAATAATACATGTCCTACTGTCCTTCAAGACAGTACAGCAAAGATCAGTGAGGACTCAGAATAAAGTGTCAGAGATACTTGCTATCGTAGAGCATACATTAATAGGCCTTCCACATAAGGACAGACCCAACAGTGTACAAATGTGCTAGAAACTCAGTTATTCCTACAGAGCCTTTACAGACCTGACAGTGTGCACTAACTGAGAATAACAGGATGGAGTACAGATGAGTGTTTGCTATTGAATCAGAACAAAACTCTAGGGTTTTTTTGTCCATGAATAAATAGGCTTTTTTCTTCCTGAAATGCGAAGTCTGAGTCTTTTTCTTTGATGTTTGTCTTGGTTTTGCCATAGTCTTTTAGATATTGACACAATCCTTAGTAATTGGGCTTATATTTCCAGCATTTGCTGACCTTCTCAGGAAGCTAAAATGGGTGTCTTTGTGCAACATAATAGGCATCCATAGCACAAGCAGTATTTACTATCATTAGTAAAGCAAATAAATACAAGACTTTCTCTTTTGAGTTACATTTATACTTACCCTAAGTATTCTTAAATTAACTTACATTAGGTGGGGTCAGGTTTAAAACCAACCAAATAAATTTGCTTTGTTTCGTTTGTGCATGGGAGGATGAAAAATATTTCCATTATGTGGTGTTTGAGGCCTGTTTCATAAAGGTATATTAGTAAATGGCTTACAGAGTAAAATAACATTTTCTCTTAAATATTTGCAAATTTGTATCTGCTTTCTCTTATATAATTTGCACTTTCATGTGTTCACTGGAGCTAGGTCTTCCAAAATTAGCGCTTCATTACGTTATTTATTTTGGCTCATGTATTAGCTCTGCAGTTGGGCAGAAAAGAGGGAACTGTGCAGTAAACAGTCTTAGGGATGGGATGCATTGTGATTCTCCAGCCAGGCTGTGTATAATACTATATATATTTATGTATCTGTCTTCCTGAAGTGCTCTCATGGACTGTTGAGAAAGAAGGTGTGGTGTTTTTTTTTAGTCTTCCAGTGTAACATTTTCTTTCTTTAGTTATTGTGATATAATCCCTGCTACTTTAACAACTAGGCACATCAGGTCTCCCTGCTCTCTGCACAGTGTAACCAAGGAGCAAGGTCTTCCTCCACACCTCCTTGAAAAGCAGGAGCCATCTGCAGGTCTTCCCAGAAACGACTCATCTGAAAAGCTGCAGACCAGCAGCAGCAGCATTTTATTTATTTTTTTTTTGCAGGCCAGATACGAAAGTCTGAGAGGAATGGCAAAAAGGAGAGGTGTCATTCTGGCATCTCTCCTGTCTCACAGAAGCACTTCCACACCCCCAGAGATCCAAGAGGCAGTGGTTCAGTGGCTGGGTGCAGGTTGGGGAGACGGCATGAAAGCAGGGATAGTAACTGGAGAGTTAAAATTGATGGTGATAGCGGTGACCTTTGCACTCAAATGATATCTGAGTAGCAGTACTGAAATGGCACTGATGGCTGTCTGATTTTCATGTCCTGACCTGTGGCTGGAAGAGGGAGTTGGCAAGTGCTAGTGATTCAATCATGAGTCCCGTGGCACTTGGAGGGCTGCTTGAGATCCGATTCCCCAAGTCAAGAGATTAAGAGGTCATCTCAGTTTTCATGAGAAGTAATAAGAAGAAAGTGATGTTCCAGCCCTTGTGGTTGCAAATAAAATGATTAATATTAGCAGAGGGCACCCCAAAGGCTCACAAAGCAGACAAATAGAAAGAATGATGAATTTATACACCTTAAAATGAACAAATGTGACAGCATGTGACTTCCAGAGTCTGGCAAAGCCCTCCTCCAGTGGCTGGGGAAGGTAGGAGTCTGCAGACAGCCACCTGGCTTCCCGGAGTGGATGGCTCCCATCACTCTGCCTCTTTTCCATTTCCTCTCACTGCGTCCTCCTCCACTGACAGGGCCACATGGTTTTATTGTCCTCCCGTGGCCATCGGGCCCACCCAGCCTGCCTTTTTCAGAGTGCAGGTGCATGTGGAGCACCCTGCCCTGAATCTGGCTGGGGCTTCTCCAACCTGCCCCACAGTCCTTCGCGCCCACACCTGCAGCCCTTGCCAGCTGCCGCCCCCACTGCTGTCACGCCGCACACCGAGCCTGCTCCTCTGGCCGGGTGCTGGGCTTGCTCCTTGGCTGCGGGTGGGAACCGTGGGGCAGGGAGGTGCTGAGCAGCAGCCTGCCCTGTTCCTGTCATCCCTGGGCATCCCTGGGCATCCCTGTGGTGCCAGGATGGGAGGAGGGAGTTGCACTTTGCGTCACCATCCATTTGCGTTCTTACACCCCGTGGTCACCCAAAGTAGTCTCTCAGGATGGGGGGCTTTCCCTGGAAAGCTGCTTTTGGAGGGGTGGTCTCCTGTGCGGTGCTGAATCCAGCAGGAGGGTGGGAGCTCAGAATGGATCCCTCTGGCAGCATCAGCCCTTCCCACAGCTTCCTGATGGGCCTGGCAGGAACGTTGCCTGACCGAGCCAGGTCCAGGCCCTTCCTAGCTGTCATGGCAAGGCTCTGGATAAGATGGGGAAGGAGTTGGTGCCAACATGAATGCATTGCAGAGGAGAGAGAGCCATTGCTTCTTCTGGTGTCTGTCTGGTCTCCAGCCAGCTGTGATGGCAGCCACCCTCCCACTGAGGGTCCTGGTGAACCCTGCCTCCCCTGAGGGTCATCCCCACAGTGCTGCCGTGGTGAGGGAAGGTGGCCAGAAAGCCATTCCCACAGTGCTGGAGCAGGATGCCCAGCCAGGTGGCCCACCAGGAAGAGTTGCCATGAGAGAGAGAGAGAGGTGGCTGGTGGGCATGGTGACCTCTTGGTGCTGTTGGTGGGCATCTCCACTGAAGCTGGTGGTGGATTCTGGCAGAAGCCTAGACTTGAGGTTGTGCCCAGCTGTCTCAACTCTCTGTCCAGAAGGGACTTGGCCTTGGTCCCAGAGGAAGGAAGAGGAGCTCCAAGTGAGTCAGCAAAGCTTGGCTTTTGACTGTTCCTTACACAGACAGTTAAAGCAGCAATAGCATCTTGCTTACACCCCCAGCAGATCTGGCCCTCCAACCTCTACCTGGGACAGCAGATCCCCAAGCTTCTCTGCCTGTCCTGCCCTTTCCTCTCTCCCAGCTCCTGGCCACTATTCCTAAGTGTTTGGTAGCACGTGTTTGTACATCTTCTCAGCCCCTGCTGGGAAGAATCTCTCCAAGAGAGAGGTTGTCCTCCCACCATATGCTGACAGCATGTCTATTACCATGTGTCTTCACCTCCACTAACAGCAGTGACGTGCCTAAAAAGTAATGACCATTTAAGCAAGTGACCAGCTGTTTATCTTCTTGTGAGATGGACAAGCCCTTTTTTTCCTTGGGGTATATTGTGATGTCTGCTCTGAAACATGGTCGCACCGACTTTCCTGTTTTGCAGGAAGCGTTATCAGTGGTGAGTGAAGACCAGTCCTTGTTTGAGTGCGCCTACGGATCACCCCACCTTGCAAAGACAGAGATGACGGCCTCCTCTTCCAGTGAATATGGGCAGACATCAAAGATGAGTCCACGCGTTCCCCAGCAAGACTGGTTATCGCAGCCCCCGGCCAGAGTCACCATCAAGATGGAGTGTAACCCAAACCAGGTTAACGGGTCAAGGTAATAAGGCCAGTGTTAGTGTGGCTCTAGTACACTTTTTCTTATGATGGATATAGCTCAGTTGTCTGAATCTGCAAATCTTGCACTATTTTAGATGCCCACCTGAAAGCCTACAGCTCTCTCATACATTGTAGGTCACAATTCTGAGGCCCACTCAGATGTTACACAGGGTCTCAAATGATGCTACAGGCACAGTTTTCTCATGAGCTTGTGCAATACCTTTCTGTGTTTCCTCTGACTGGATAATTTTGGCTGTGAACTTGCAACACAGGTAAGGTAGAATAGCATATATTAAAGACAGCAAAATACGAGTTTGCTGTAGTCTGGGGCAGTGCCATTGATCCATCGAAAGGTGTGGCATATGTGTTCTAACACTCAGTGGAAGTTGTCAAAATATGGTAATTTAGGCAGTTGCCTTTGTGCTACATATAACCAGAGAAGCACAAGGAAGTAAATTCTTGTAATGGCAGAGGGAGTGAACTCTTGATCTTTACTTTTATATTTACTGGAAACATGGTGCCAAAAATCATAACTATGGAGTTGGATGCAAGAAGTGCTTACACTGAAGAAGCACCACTTGTATGAAGGCAAGCAGGGGAGTAGAAAGGAACAGGAAAAGAAATTACTCAGCTCAATGGACAGTAGCCACAGCCTGTCAGTGCATTAATGGTTGTCTTGAGACTTATTTTAAGAGTGTTGCTATGAAGGAGAATTGTCTTGATTAAGCTGAAAAAGTTATGGAGTGGATTTGTGGATACTGACTGGTAGCTGTTCCAAGCATAGGAGCACTCTGTAATTTCATCCATCTGAAAAAGCACAAAGAAGATTATTTTTTTTCAAGGAAACTATCCAAACAAGTGCTTTCCTGTTTAAAATGCCTGACTGTCAAAACAGTTTTCCTTTGGTGTTGCTGAAGGGCAGAGGTCCAAAGAATCAGTTGCTCACAATTGTCAGTGATGTACCAGTGAAGACTGTGCTTCACATCTCTTGATCACAAACACCTGCCTACTCACCTCATCTTCCAGCATCAAATGTTTAGAAAAACCTCTGCAGTGGACACTGTGGTTACTGTTCACACTTGCTGTGCTAATGTAATGAGCACCACAAGTAGGGCAAAGTGGTTTGACAGCTTATCACACCTACACTTTTCACTGGTAAGGATGGAAACTGTGCTGAACTCAAGAATTTCCAGTGAAAAATCGAAGATTTGAGATACAGAAAAACAAACTGTGAACTGAAGTTACAAATAATTAGGGGATGTCTTCTAGTAAGCCTACTTATGCAGAACTTACAATCAATTGTAGTGAGGTGGTTTGTTTCTTATTTTGTGCTAAGCAAATGCAAATATGTAATCACAAATTGAGTATTGATTCAGAACCAGTTGCTTCCTAAAATTACCTCTAAGTATTTGTGCTGGCATTTCTGTCAGTTAACTGGCCACAGTTTTTCTCAGTGTAAATTCCATAAAGTACATTAGAGTAGATAATTAGTGTTGTTACTGAGATTAGTTGTAATCATTTGTAATGTTATACATAACTGAAGTCAGTCATACATAGACTCCTATTTTGACATACTCCCAGATCTTAAGGAAGAATCTAGATGATACAGATCCATTTGAAATTGTTGATCAATCACATTTTTAAAATAATCAAGCCAGAATCCTGGATTTGCTGTATTGGATTCCTGAAATACTTAACTATCCTGAATATTAGAGTTCAGTTTGTGAATCTTAGGTATTTGGTTTAAGGACAAAAACGTGGGCAGTAATGCCATTTTTTTATTACCTGAAAACTTGTCCTGGTTAATCCTTGTTAGCAACCCAGGTAAGGATTATACTCAGATTTTGGAGGTCAGGAGCCTTACCAAGACAAAAATGTGTGCTTATAGTCAGATCAGCTAAATTTGGTCTCCAGAGAAACCCATACAGCCTGTGGGTGAGAGCATATTGTAGAAAATATGCTGTCACACAGCTACATGTCCCATGCCAGTAGACACTGGTAAGAGCCCTGATTTGGGAACACAGCTCCAGGCACTAAAGCACCTGGCTGGGCTGCCTTGGTCCAGGGAGAGTCGGGTACCCTGAGGCACCCCTGCTATTGCAGGGTGCCAAGGGAGGCAGCCAAGCCCTGTCTTGCTGTCCAGAGAGGCCTGGAAGTGTTATTGTGGATGGATATGTGTGTGGGCATGGAGCTGGGAGAGATCCTGGGCTCAGTGCCCTGGCTTCTCTCCTGGGGCATGTGCTGTTGCTGGATAAAAACAGTAGTCCAGGGAGTGGGGAACCGCAGCGCAGCCGCCAGAGCAGAGTGTCCCAGCTGCAAGGCTGGAGTTAGGCTACCCATCTGTCACCTGAACCCACATGTTGCCACCTGCCTGAAAGCCCAACTACAGGAGGCTGGGCAGGGTGGGCTCATGTTCAGCATGTGTTACAGCCTGTGTCTAGGGGAATGCACTCAGGCTGGGGGCGTTCGCTGTCTGTATCTCCCAAATCCCCACCTTGCATATGGGAACTCAGAATACTTTCCAGGGATCATTGAATTATAGAATGGATTGGGCTGGAAGGTACCTTAAAGATGATCTAATTCCAGTGCCCCTGTGATGGATAAATATTCAGAAACCCTGAAACAGCTTGTTTGAACATGATGTTTATAATTTCTCCTTCCTTTATGCTGTTCTCTGTCAGTGTGTGCATGCACTGAATCACTTAGGGTGGTACTCTGGCTACCTGCAGCGTCAATAGACAGGAACTGGTCACTGGTTTAGGCTGCCCAAGTTGCTCTTTGCAAAGAGAGGTATCTGCCTTTGCTTCAGAGGTATCCTAGTCTCTGCACAAGCTACATAAAACGCTTGTGCATACGTTCTGCACTGTTACTTACAGAACAGGCATCCACTTTTGCAAACATACATAATCTCAGCATTGTGGGAATTGTTTTTAAATGTATCTTTTTTGATTAGTCATGAGGCATAATTTTGATTCATCCTTTTCCAGCAGAACTGTTAATTATTATAAAGAGGTGGCACCCAGGAGTTGCCAAGGCATCTGGAACCCCAGTGATACACTTTTGCACCATCCTGACCACCTTTACTACCATTACAGAAGTAAGGAGATGACAAGAAGAAATTTGTGTACCTCCTCTCTAAAAAAATAGCATTAGGTCTACCTACTCCATCATTAGGACTTGGAGTTTAGTGCAAATCAGCTGAGCAGCACATAAAGTCTAAATTCTTAATTTTTCTCTGTACAGCATCACTCAAAGCTGCTTAATGTGGCCATTGTTAAAAAGTGAACAGCTCAGCAGTGGCCATTCTTTCCCAGTATCAACCAGTGTATGAGTTGGCAGGCAGACTGCTGCCAGAAGAAGCTGTACAAGTTGCTTTTCTGAACTGCAAAATGTTTTTGATCAGAACACTGGTTTTCTAAAGAGCACATTATGAATGAAAATATAATGGGAAGAAATGTAATTCTTTCTATTTTGAATTAAAAAGAACACAGGATTTCATTCCTTAGTCTTTGATTTGACAGCCTTCCCTACTGACAAAACAATTTGGAGTTCCTAATTGGAGAAAATAGGGAAAATTTGTACTTCATTCCGACTCCTAAGACATGACATTATGCTGAAAACTAAACAAAGAAAAAACACTTATAGACTACCAAAGATAAGAATAGGTTAAGAGTACAAAAAAAATTTCATGCATATATTGCATGCTTATACTTAACATAAAAAATAAAAATTATTTTTGTAATTAACATACACTTTTAGTTTCATCCTAAAACTATTATTTTCTAAATCCTAACACACACCTGAAAAATTGGTTCTTAATAGTACACTTTAATTGGAGAACTAATATTGCCAAGTAACAAATATAAATATGTTATGGCATTTCTAAGACTCATATACATGTATGCATATAATGTATACAGTGTTAACACTTTAGGAATTACTATACTTCCTAGTATGTGATATTCCTGCCAGTTGTAGATGAAAGTGTCTGTCACTCAAGCCTTGCATAAAATGGAGTTACTTACCAGTAATACAAAATTGCTGAACATTCATAGCAAATATTCTGATACATTGATTCGTACTGTCAACATGGAAGTCACTACAGATCAGCGTGAAACACACATCTCCTTCTTACAAATCTGAAAACCATTTTTTCATTCCTAAAGTCCTGCTAAACCTTTGACATTTGTATGTTGGTGTTTCACTGGTTTCCTGACAGATTATCTGCTGATCATCATATACTTAATATTGACGGCAATTTATATGTGCAGGTTAGTGGTACCCTGCCGTTCTGTGTGCTACTTGGCATTTTCTCTTCTGTGGAAGCCTTCCGCACTCTGCTCATTTGCAGTCCATAGATTTATTTCCTTAAATGAAATGCTTCTTTCTAAAAATGCTTCATATGTTAAAAATGAACACATGCAGTAGCTATAGAACTTGGAGCCGCTTTTCATTTTTAGTAACACTGTGCCTTGTCTGTTTACACCCATTTGAAAATCTGTGTTATCCCAGAGGAGTCTAAAATACAACAGCCGCACCACAGGGCTGCTGAAGTGCTACTTTTAGGATCTCCTGAGTGTCCTCTGTAATTGTCTTCCTACAGGGGAGCCTGGGTCTGAATAATACAGTGTAAAGATGATCCAAAACAGGGTAGCAGACCCCAGAAAGTGGCAACCAGAGAATAGTTAGCTTTTTTGATTTTTTGCTGTCTAGCTCACCCTTCTCACTATGTTGGGCTGCTTCCTGGCCATATATTCTGTCGTCTGGAAGGGGGTATAAAATTTTAGGAGTGTACTAAACCTCTTACACAGCAGG